>NC_138858.1:51737443-52185462 GCF_965183815.1 Platalea leucorodia
TACACAATTTATAATCTAGATACTCAATATAATGAAGAGCATGTTTTCTGCTTTTGCAAATCAGCACCTGGTGATGCTTGCGGAGAGGTAGCTGCATCCCTTCCATGTGCACTAGTGGCATCAGAAACTTGTGTGAGTTAACAATTCTGTGCCAGACAGGGGGAGGTGAATTCCTCACCTGAAAACAGATATTAATTGGATTATTCGGCTAGGTCCCTGGTAGCCTTTTGGCTAAGATAAACATTTCCACGGAAGTAATGAATTACAAGCCATGTTTGTGTCTAGGTACCTGTTTCAAAGGGAATTGTTCAAAGGACCTGAATTGATCAGCTGCGGGATTTTTTTCAGCTAGGTAGAGTGGGGCAAATAGTTGTTGTTCATGGTATTCCCTTATTTATCACTCAAATGACCTCTCTGGTTTCCTGGGTGCAGCTACCATTTCAAACTGCAAGTGCAATGCTTGATGAACACTATATTCTCCTTTTTAAAGATCAGCTTTCAGAGTGATGGCCAAATTCAGAAAAGAGCTACTTAGCCTGTGTAGGATCATTAAGCCCAGCAGACAAGACTGCTGCACAAATTCGTCCAAGTGGGTTCAGGCTGTAATGTATTGCACCAGAAAGTGTGTCCTATCTGCTGCATAACAGTATGGAAAAATTGTCAAATTCAAAGCAAAGAAAGAAAGGTAGGTTCGTGCACCCAGGTTAAGCGGTCCTTAAGAAAATTATCTCTGTAAAAACTCTGTTGAAGGTTAAAAGCAATTACAAAAATGCTGTGGATAAAGTATTAAATTCCCATCAAAGACACTGGAAAGCTTATTGATTTCAACACGCCTTGGTCTGGGCCTGAAGACTATCTACCTTGTTTATGCTTTCTGCAATTGAATACAAGTAGGCTCTTTTCCAGCTACAGTGGGAGGCTGATGAGATGTTAACCACTTCATTGGTGGCTGAGGAAAAATATACATGCACAATATGAAGAGTAATTGTGCCACCTTGTGAAACAATACTGTGGTTGCAGTCTGATGGCTTCTGGCAGCATTTCATTACAATTCAAACCATCATGCAATATCTTTGGGACCAAGTTATTTTTACATGGTTTTATTTCACATCCTTTATTAGAAAAGACTTTGAAAGAAGCTGCCTCTGTACCTGCTTTCTGAATTCTTTGCTGAACATTCCATTACAGTTTTGACAACATCACCTTTTACCTGCTGATTTCCTGCCATAGGTAGCTGGAATAAGTTGTGCAAAGAGTAGATAGCTCTTGATAGCAGAAGTTTTTCCAAAAGAATTGCATCTTTGGCAAAAATATCCACCAATTTGTATAAAAGTGTCTTGTCCAGAGAATCTAGAATTTTGAAGGGAAAAAAACAACCAACCAACCATTCTACAGGCATAGGGAATTTTCTGAGGGGAAAGGTAAATTGTATGCTTTATCATTCTATAATTACACTCAAGAAGAAAAAAATTTTCAAAGCAATTTGAAAAAAACCTTTTTTGATTTAAAAGATATGATGTTTGTGTGAGTAAAAGTCTGCATGTGAAATATCAGTCATTAAATCACTCCAGCAAACTTCTACAAGGAAACAGTTGCTCTATTTTAAAAATACATCCTATAAAATGAATGCATCATGATTTTTACCATCATTGTTTACTTATATTAGGAATAGCAGATTGGATTATTCATGTTTGGAACCTGCACTTGGCTGAAAAGAACCCAACAGTTAAAGATTCTTTAAGAATCATCCCTTATGTCCTTTCCACCCTTTCATTTGATTAATGAGTAATTTGGGGCATATTTTGGCTACTCAGTTACCCAGCACACAGTGGCCCAAATTCAGCAGAATCTATTCTTTTTAGTATAGA
Organism: Platalea leucorodia; assembly: GCF_965183815.1. NCBI lineage: Eukaryota > Metazoa > Chordata > Aves > Pelecaniformes > Threskiornithidae > Platalea > Platalea leucorodia. The sequence continues at coordinate 51,739,312 of NC_138858.1, forward strand.
AGCAATCCTAACGGAACTAGGGCATTAGATTCTAGAGATCTCAAAACAAAAAGTGTAGAAGGTTCATTTTGTGCATAAAGTTAAGAAGATGCCACAAAATTTTGCTCATAGCGGCTATGTCATTTGAAAATGTCAGAGGTGCTACAAAGTAAAAATACTGGTTTATATTTAGAAGCACTGGTTCCAAATCACTAATATGGGAATTAAGCTTGTTGTGATTATGGAAAGGATGTGTTTCAAATTATGTCTATTATATTTTTTTTTTTAATAAGAAAGTTCAGAATTTTCTTAAGTCTAAACACATTCAAACATAGCTCAAAATATAGTTGACCAGTTGAATGAATCTTTACACTTCAAGTGGCTATAGTGAAGACAGAAACTATGAAATTCACAGTTTGTCACTCCTATGCGTTTAGCAACTAGCTTTCTCAGAGCAATGGCCTCAAGTTTGAGGTGTGGCAAATTTGCTTTGCAAAATCCCGCTGCTTACGTAACTACTTGTATTTTATGCAGAATTTGTGAGGAGGAAGCTTGCTTATTGGGAAACTGCCATTTACACCGCTGTTGAACATCATCATCTAAGAAACTGCAGAGAATATGCAGGACTCAGAAATCTGAGTCTGTCAGTTTAGCTTGTGGCCTTGGGGTGAGAGCGCAGGAAATTTACAGATTTACAGCCTCACAAGTTTCAAAGAGGTATCTCCACATGGGCAAGCATTTAAAATTCCAGGTAATCACAAAAGACAAACATGAATAAATTCCTCTGGTAATAAAATATGCCTGTGTGTCTTACTTTCTTTTGGATTATCGTGACTACGGCTGTCTCCAAGAACTGTGGCTATGCAAAACTTGGATTAAAGCAAAAAGGCTTTGCATTTCAAAGGTAGTCTACTTAGTCAGTTTTCTTTACCATTGAAAGTGCCCATAAAAATCCCCCCCAAATGCCAGCAATGCTTTCCGTTCAAATACAAACACAGAATAACAGGCATGTGTGTGTTTGTACATGCGAGTGGATTAGTCACAAGAGGAAGCAAAAACGTGAAAGAGAAGGAAAATCTGGCGTTTCACGTGTCGGCATGTGGCCAAACTGCCCTTTCATTTCAGTGTAGGGAAGGGGCTGCATGCACATCACCGTTAATACAACAACATTTATTTATTTTTTCCTCACAGGGCAAAGTGTTCGCAAGTGTGCCCAAAGAGAGTGGATAAAGATCTGGCCTTTATGGGGCGGTGGAAAAACCGGGATCCATTGCTGCTGATCACAGCTGCCGGCTGCCTGCCTGCACACAGCCGCGGTTGCTGTCCTGGCACTTTCCCCCCCAGCAGGATGGCTCACCCCACAGCTGTGCCACTGCTGGCTCCTGTCCTGCACGGGAACCTCTCCTTCCAGGCTGGAAGATGCAAGGTTCATGACAGTAGGCTGATCCAGATGAATTTTCATTTCATGCCTACCAAGGAAGTCCATTGCTCTCCAGGGTATCATACCCCATTAGAGCATTTGGCTTTGCTCTTGCCCCGCTTGGTGACAGGTCCTTCAGAGCTCCACCTAAATAGCATTAAATAGCACTTAAATCACTCTCTGCGCAGTTCCGACAGGGACACTAACTTGGCCCAGAGTAAACCAGTCTGTTTGAACTGCTCTGCTTCAAGGCAGAATGTCGGGGTGTTATTTTAGGTGAAACAGATAGCGTTCAGGGTCCGCTAAGGCGGCAGCGAGCATACTTTTTAGTGTTTTCCTGTGAGCATCCTGACTTTTCATGTAGGCTAGAAAATTCAAATGGGTCCTAATCTTTCTGGTTTGTCCTAAGCAAAACTGTCGCCTTTGGCTGAGGTGAATTAATTACCGCGCCGTACCATTATCAAAAAACAAAAAAACCCGAAGAACTTCATATGCCATATTATATCTGGTGCCTCCGAGCTGCTGCTGTGGCATTTGTGGCAGCCATAGCAGAAGGGGGTTGTGAGGATGTGCTGAGTGCTCTGTGGACAAGGCAGGGAAGCTCCCCTGTGGCAAGAAGGACAAATTGCGGATTTCCTTTGATTAACACACCAGTGACCTAGAAATCGTTCCTCAAATAAGCTATTCCATCACTTCCATTATGTAGAGCTCTTTCCAGACGTCTGGGACCAAGGCACTTCAGGAGTGATACAGAGGGGTACCATCTGGCCACCCAAAGGAAACAGCCTCGCAGAGTCCTGCGGGAGGGAATGCACCGCTTGTCTTGACTGGGCTGGTAAGACTGACTGCAATGGCTGCCAAAGCTTACCCTCTGTCATTTTCCTCAATCAAATCTTTTAAAAAGCAAGAGGGGAAAAAAAAAAAAAAAGCCAACAACCAACCAAACCAAACTTTGCAAGGCTGGAGATACACCTGCAGGCATAGCTGTGCAGTACAATGGGCAAATATTCAAGGGGGCCACAACCCTTTCCTCCCTGTTCCTGGGACATGGACAGTAAACAGCACTTGATATTGTCCCCTAAAGATATTTTTATATGAAAGTTAGTGGTTCAAGTCTATTATTAGCTATAGTTGTCTTTATTTCACCAGTAATAGTAAATAAGCAAGCAAGGAATCAGGATTGCTTTGCTCTCGCCGTGTCTATATCACTAATCCTTATTTCTGGCTTCTTTCATTCAAGTAATCACTACTATGAATTTCAAGGCTAGGGCTTATATTTGTCAGCTAACAACTTTTTTCTCTTAACAATCCTTTAAACAGATTTCAGCTATTCAGCAGCTAGGGCAATCTAAGACCACATGCAATAAACCACGCCCTGTCATTTGCAGCCTTTAGCTGCTGCCACGGTAAGAAAGGTGATTACTATGCTAAAACAACTGATACTTAAAGCAGCAAGTATAGCTCCTAAGTATTTTTCCTTAGACTAATTGAGCACCCATCAAAAGACCTGCTACTACCTTGGGAGTAGCATTCCCCAAACAACATAAGACTGCACAGTTTATTTGCTGGAGAAGAGCATTTGCTAGAGGTTGACCTTCCTATTCTGATGTAAAGGTATGGGCCTCAACTCTCCTCATGCTCTCCCAAAGTGTGATTTCCTGAGCAGAGGGGAGGCAGAGGATTCCTTATCTGTCTCTTGCAATGTCAGACAGGAAATTATAGATTCTACTGAAGATTTAAGATTTGCCATTCTCTCTTACTTATTTAGCTTCACCCTTCACCTTCAATACACTCAGTGATTCATCTCTTATGTTTTCAGCGTTATATTTGAAAGCCTCTTCACACTGAAGAGTGCTCAGCGTGCTGCTTTATGCCTAAACACTAGCTGACAGATCCAACGGGAGGAAAAGAGCTTCCTTTTCAATGAAGCTGACATTAGCACTGGAGGGTGTTCTTCTTTTTTGCATTAGACGACAGCCCACCACTGACACCTGCTTTCAGCAGAGTGATACGTTACAGAATTGCCAGGCTTAAATAAGCTCAGAGCACTGGCAGGCAAAAATCCCCTGGGAGGGAAAGGAAGCAAAGAAGCGGTTCCTCGAAGAAACAGTGCCAGGGCTGAGAAAGAAATTTCCTGTTACGTGCATTTCCAGTGCACCCACTGTCACGTGCGATAACAGGCAAACCCAACTTAATTGTACAGTCTGTAATGCCTGAAAGAAAAGAAGGTGCCTTAAATGCAGAAAGTGAAAAATAAGCCAAACTGCTGAAGACAAAGGTGAAAATGTCGCCAAGCATCCAGAGACCAAAAAGGTGCAAGATAACAACAGGTATCAGAGGTAACAAGAACTTATCCTGTAGGCACACAGAAACCGTGTGTCAGGAAAGCAATGATGCTGAGCAGGCCAGAGGGCGTGCAAGTGAGCACTCATTATATCTTCCTTTCCTCTGAAATGCCACCATATTTACCTTTTTCGTTAATTCTCACTGAAGAGGCTATTTGTGAACCAGTTGATAACACAGTACATGTCAGCACCAGAGACATAAGAATTCCGTTGAGACTAGAGAAGGAAGATAGCAGAGAGAGCCCTTACGGAAGTTAGATGTTGCTAAGGTCGGCTGAAACTGCAAAGCTTCATCTTAGGATGCTTGGAGGACTGGGAAGCGGCTGTAAAGCCAGAAGTTACCTCAGAAGAGTGAGTTTGGTGAGATGCTAAGAGGACGCAACAGGACCACCATAACTTTGGTGTTTAAAAATTGATCCGTTTGCCTAACTATGGCTTCTAGAGAGAATAACCTGAAGCAAAACCACCACTTTGTTATTATGTAAAAACATAACAAGAGCTGAGAGTGGAAAGCTCTCCTGAGCAGGGCTTCACAGGAGGCCGTGCTTGGCCCATCTCTGTTTGCTCTTGACAACAACAAAACATGCCCTGAAACGTTAAGGTGCTTCATATAATCAAATTGGCATTTCTCAAAGATGACTCAGGTTCAGTCACTCAAAAATCCCATTAGAGCAGGGGGAATTCAAGATACTCCTCTTAGTACCAATTCTTTGACTCCCTTCAGATTTTTCAGATCCTCTTCTGAGACTGACATTGAAAACCAAGAGTCTGCACTGATGTTTTTATTTTAAAAGCCCTCCACCTTAGTTCCGCTGAGGAGTTCCCTTCTGCTCTCTGTCTAAGCTCAAGGGACCTCAAGTTTCTCTTTCTAGTTCCACTGGGCACCTCTGTAGCAGGCAGAGATGGCCAACGCTGCCTGCCTGGTTTCTCGCAGGTGCCGGTACAGCCTGCCAAGCTGCTGCAGTGTCCAGCTGCCCAGCTCCTTCTCTGAGCTGCCTGTCTGACAGGCAGGGTGCCTGCACCCCTGTGTGCCCCGGGCAGCCCTGACTCGCAGCTGCATGGAAAATGCAGCTTCACAGGCCTCTGTGTAATTCACGGATTCATTTCCAGCTGCCAATGAGTTACACAGAATCACAGAATCGGTGAGGTTGGAAAAGACCCTTAAGATCAACGAGTCCAACCGTTAACCTAGCACTGCCAAGTCCACCATTAAACCATGTCCTCAAGCACCATGTCTACCCGTTCTTTAAATACCTCTAGGGGTGGAGACTCAACCACTTCCCTGGGCAGCCTGTTCCAGTGCCTGACTACCTTTCGGTGAAGAAGTTTTTCCTAATATACAACTTAAACCTCCCCTGGTGCAGCTTGAGGCTGTTTCCTCTCATCCTGTCCCTTGTTACTTGGGAGAAGAGACCAAACCCCACCTCGCTACAACCTCCTTTCAGGTAGTTGTAGAGAGCACTAAGGTCTCCCCTCAGCCTCCTCTTCTCCAGACTAAACAATCCCAGCTCCCCCAGCCGCTCCTCGTACGACTTGTTCTCTAGACCCTTCACCAGCCTCATTGCCCTTCTTTGGGCACGCTCCAGCACCTCAATGTCCTTCTTGTAGTGAGGGGCCCAAAACTGAACACAATATTTGAGGTGCAGCCTCACCAGTGCTGAGTACAGGGGCCACTATCACCTCCCTGGTCCTGCTGGCCACATTATTCTTGATATAAGCCAAGATGCCATTGGCCCTCTTGGCCACCGGAGGACACTGTTGGCTCATGTTCAGGCAGCTGTCAACCAACACCCCCAGGTCCTTTTCCACCAGGCAGCTCTCCAGCCACTCCTCCCCCAGCCTGTAGAGTTGCATGGGGTTGTTGTGACCCAAGTGCAGGACCCGGCACTGAGCCTTGTTGAATCTCATGCAGTTGGCCCCGGCCCATCGATCCAGCCTGTCCAGGTCCCTCTGCAGGGCCTTCCTACCCTCCAGCAGATCGACACCTCCACCCAACTTGGTGTCATCTGCAAAATCACTGAGGGTGCACTCGATCCCCTCATCCAGATCATCAATGAAGATGCTGAACAGGACCGGCCCCAACACTGAGCCCTGGGGAACACCACTCGTGACCGGCTGCCAACTGGATTTGACCCCATTCACCACCACTCTCTGGGCTCGGCCGTCCAGACAGTTTTTAACCCAGAGCAGAGTGCACTTGTCCAAGCTGTCAGCAGCCAGCTTCACCAGGAGAATGCTGTGGGAGACACTGTCAAAGGCCTTACTAAAGTCCAAGTAGACAACATCCACAGCCTTCCCTTCATCCACTAAGCGGGTCACCTTGTCATAGAAGGAGACCAGGTTAGTGAAGCAGGACCTCCCTTTCGTAAACCCATGCTGGCTGAGCCTGATCCCCCAGTTGTCCCATACATGCCATGTAATGGCACTCGAGATGATCTGCTCCATGACCTTCCCTGGCACCGAGGTCAGGCTGGCAGGCCTGTAGCTCCCCGGATCCTCCTTCCGACCCTTCTTCTAGATGGGTGTCACATTTGCTAACTTCCAGTCATCTGGGACCTCCCTGGTTGACCAGGACTGCTGATAAATGATGGAGAGTGGCTTGGCAAGCTGCTCTGCCCGCTCCCTCAGTATCCTCGGGTGGATCCCGGCTGGTCCCATAGACTTGTGAGCATTCAGGTGGAGGAGCAGGTCGGTGACTGAAACCTCTTCAACAACGGGGGCTTCATTCTGCATCCTATCTCCATTTCCCAGCTCAGGGGCCTGAAAACCCCGAGGATGACCAGTCTGACTCTTAAAGACTGAGGCAAAGAAGGCATTAAGTACCTCAGCCTTCTCCTCATCCTTCGTGGCAATGTTTCCCTCCGCATCCAACAAAGGATGGACATTCTCCCTGGCCCTCCTTTTGTCGCTGATATATTTGTAAAAACATTTTTTGTTATCTTTAACTGCAGTGGCCAGTTTAAGTTCTAGCTGGGCGTTTGCCTTTCTAATCTTCTCCCTGCATAACCTCACAACATCCTTGTAGTCCTCCTGAGTTGCCTGCCCCTTCTTCCAAAGGTGGTAAGCTCTCCTTTTTTTCCTGAGTTCCAGCCAAAGCTCTCTGTTCAGCCAGGCCAGTCTTCTCCCCGGCCTGCTCGTCTTTCGGCACATGGGGGGGGGGGGGCTGCTCCTGTGCCTTTAAGACTTCCTTCTTGAATAACATCCAACCTTCCTGGACTCCTTTGCCCTTCAGGACTGCCTCCCAAGGGACGCTGTTAACTAGACTCCTAAACAATCCAAAGTCTGCCCTTCTAAAGTTCAGGGTAGCGGTTTTGCTGACCCCCTTCCTTACTTCTCCAAGAGTTGAAAACACTATCATTTCATGGTCACTGAGCCCAAGACAGCCTCTGACCACCACATCACCCACCAGGCCTTCTCTGTTTGTACACAGCAGGTCCAGCAGGGCAACTCCCCTGGTTGGCTCGCTTACCAGCTGCATCAGGAAGTTATCTTCCACACACTCCAGAAACCTCCTAGACTGCTTTCTCTCTGCCGTGTTGTATTTCCAGCAGATATCTGCTAAGTTGAAGTCTCCAACAAGAACAAGGGCTAGAGATTGTGAGACTTCAGCCAACTGCTTGTAGAATACTTTGTCTGTTTCCTCATCCTGGTTGGGTGGTCTATAACAGACTCCCACCAGGATATCTGCCTTATTAGCCTTCCCTCTGATCTTTACCCATAAGCACTCAACCTTATCATTACCTGCGTTGAGTTCTAGACAACCAAAACACTCTCTAACGTACAAGGCTACCCTACCACCTCTCCTTCCTTGCCTATCCCTTCTAAAGAGCTTGTAGCCATCCATTGCAGCCCTCCAGTTGTGTGAGTCATCCCACCATGTTTCCGTGGTGGTGACCACATCATAGTTTTCCTGCCGCGCAATGGCTTCCAGCTCCTCCTGCTTATTGCCCATGCTCCATGCATTGGTGTAAATGCACTTCAGTTGGGCTATTGATCTCTTCTCCACCACAGGCATGCCACCCCTAGGCTCATCCCTAGCAAGCCTGGTTTTATACCGTTCCCCCTTTGCATCTAGTTTAAAGCTCTCTCAATGAGGCCTGCTAACTCCTGAGCCAGAAGCCTTTTCCCCCTTTGTGACAGGTGAACCCCGTCTGTCTCCAGCAGGCCTGGTGCCATGTAAACTGCCCCATGATTGAAAAACCCCAAATTCCACTTCCGGCACCAGCCTCTGAGCCACGTGTTGATGAGATGGGTCTTCCTGTTGCTTTCCATATGCCTCCTGGCTACTGACGGGATGGAGGAAAACACTGCCTGCGCTCCTGATCCTTCAAGTAATTGCCCCAGTTCTCTGAAGTCCCTTTTGATCATCTTTGTGCCTCTATCAGCTACCTCATCACTGCCAACCTGAACAACCAATAGTGGATAATAATCGGATGATTTTACCAGCCTAGGGAGCTTCCTAGTAACGTCTCTTATCCTTGCCCCAGGGAGGCAGCAGACTTCCCTATGGGAGGGGTCCGGTCGGCATGTCGGGCCCTCTGTTCCCCTGAGAAGGGAGTCGCCTATGACAATTACCCTTCTTTTTTTCTTACCAGTGGCTGTTGTACTGCATGGGGCTGACTGGTTCCCCCTAGTCAACCCCTTGGATGGATCACTATCCGTATCTTCCTGCTCCTGGCCCTCGAGTTCCAGAGCCTTGTACCTATTGTGTAAGGGCACCTGGGGGGACGAGGTAGGCCAGGACAGGATTTGCCTACTGCACCAAGCAGGGATCTGCTTCCATCCTCCATCTCTTGGGTGCCCTCCTTCTGCCTGGCGGCAAGAGTGTAGGGGAGCCTCTCCTTCTCTTGATGCTTCCATCTGGCGTGCTCGTCTCAGGGATGGTAGGGAGTGGCTCCACCAGTCTATCTCCCTCTCGCACTCCCTGATACTCCTCAGTCTTGCTACTTCTTCTTTCAGCTCTGCCACCATGCTGAGCAGATCCTCCACCTGCTTGCACCTCACGCAGGTGTTGTCTCGGCAGCCCTCCATCACCAGAGCAAGGGTCTGGCACTCCCTGCAGCCAGAGACCTGGGTGGCTGCATGTTTTAGTGGGAGCTCCGTCTGCATCGCCACATCCCTTCTGGCGATGGCGATTACACAGCACAACATCTCAAAAGGCCAGTTCGCCACATCTTCTTTCCCAAGTGGGCTTACCAGTGGAAAAGGGTGTTCAGCACAGATCCATAACAAGCAAACTGAAGTCACGCGATGGTCTCCAGCTGGCACCCGAGTTCCTTTCCCTTGCTGCTCGATCACCAGCCTTCCTCAAAGAAGGAGCAGTAGCAGTTGTTAGCAATGCATAACAAGGGACTAATGCCATCTGTTCCACAAGTACCATGCTCTGGATCTTGTCTGTCTTAGTATACCGTAATTACAGGTTAAGAGCTTAAGCAAAATTGTTCTTGACACCACAGATTTTCTGCTTTGGATGCTGGAAAAAACACATCACCTGTACCTTAGGAGGTAACAGCTTCACCGGGCCGATGGTTTTTTCAAGTGTGTATACACACACACACAGACAAGTATTTATCATACATACATACGTATGTACGTATACATACATATATAGCAACTGGGGTGCCAGCTGGAGACCATCTCATGGCTTCAGTTTGCTTCTTTGCTTTGATCTGTGCTGAATATCCTTTTCCATTGCTAAGCCCACTTGGGAAAGAAGATGTATACATACACATACCTACAAGTATATATACTACAAGTATATATACGTACGCATGTATCACCAAACTTCATTGGAAAATGCACTGTAACCTGGGAAGCCCAGACATTTGTTCTGGGTAGCAGCGGAGGCGAAGCTTGCCCCCAAAGCCATGACTGGGCAAACTGGTTACGTGACTGAATAGCCCATGGGGTCACTCCTAACAGGAAAAAACACCAAGCAAGAAAGAAGCTGAAAACGCACTGGACAGCATGCCTTGAGCCAGAGGTATGCGTGACTGAGCCTTCGAGAAATGTTACAGGCGTCAAACAAATGGAGAGGTCACTGGTAGCTCCCCGCTGCCAGGATGCAGACCGAGGAAGGCCAGGCACACTCGCAGCTTCTAACTGGCCCATCAGCATGATCATTATGTCTAAATGGAGGGGAGCAGGGAATAACGTACCCTGATGGAAGGAGATGTCACTCAGAATGGAAGCAGGTTTTTTGGTGGTAGAGTTGCCTTGTGAAAACAAGGTCACTGACTCCTCGCTTGTCACATGGGTATGGACACAGCACCGGGGAAAGTATCTGACCAAGGCACGTACAGCTAAACGTGGTCAGTAAGGTAAAATGTCATGGCCGTCACCACATGGATCCTACCATCCCATACCTTTATTTTGCTTTGTCAAGAAAACCCCAAGGAAGCCGATTTCCCACTTCAAGGTCAGACACGCATTTAGGTCCTTAGTGAATTCTTCTCTCCCTCGCCCATTTGTTATATATTGCAACATTCATTTCCACACAACATGACTGCTATAAACGCTAGGTTTTACTCATTTGCTTTCTACTGCCTGGGGATTCGACAACTTGCCAATTTAATGCATTGGCATCCAGGCTGCAAACAGTATCTTTACTCCGTTTGCTAGGAGAGCCCATTCTTCTCTGGCTTTGAGCTTTGCATAATCTTATACTTCAGACCTAATTACTTCTAATGTTTTGTACTTCTAGACACATGCACAAAGCCAGAGCTGCTGTTGTATCGGCTCATTCAATTCTACATGCCTTGTTGAGGATTTATTCTTGTTCTAAGTATAGATCACTTTCTGTGTCACATTTCAACCAGGGACAAAGCCTGATTTAATGTCATGGCTGTCTCTTTATCCTCAGCTTAATCGCAACAAATTAGAAGGTTTCCCCTTTCCTTTCTCATTATTTTATTTTTAAATGGTCTGATTAAAAAGCGCTCTCACTGTCTACTGTACTGAAAACTCTGCTGTATGGTAACTTCACATTGCAGGCATCTCAGAAGTTTTTAGGGGGTGCAATGAAGATACAATAACTTCTCATATCTTTAGAGCAACACACACCACTTCAGAGCAAAACAGAGCTTTCCGATTCCTGAGTTGACATTTTCCCCACATACCTAACACAAATGGTTCGGAAATTCAGTGCAGTTAATCTTAAGAAACAGCCTTAAAAAAAAAAGTAATTGAAAAAAGAAACAGCACTTCTGGCTCCTGACTGTGTAGATTACCAACATGCCAATTTCCTCATCCTTGGTTCAGTTCACTTCTCATTGAGATGAGGCAGCATTTATGACATTGCTCATTAAAAAGAAAGAGAACTAATGCAAATTTAAAGACTGAAGGCCCTGTGCTTATTTTACCCTAACAGCTACTCTTATAAGGCACATAATCTTTCCCTTAGCAATTTACCACTAATGGTGCTAGCCATACACAGATCATTATTTGCTTACAGCTCCTACATCTGTAACTCCAGATTGTCTTATATCCCAAGCACTTTCCAAAGGTTACCGTGCTTGCAGTTCAGAAAACAAAAAATCAGGGGAGGGTGTGAAAAAGAGAAATCGGACTTGGAACAAAAGCAAGCATCTTCCACAACAAAACCATCCTCCGTCATCTTCACTATGGATCGCCTTCATCACTTCCCTTTCTGAGGAAGCACCAAGTTATTTAGAAGAGAGAGACCCAAACAGCTGAACACAAAACACTGCTTCAGCATGCACATTTATACGTGTGTTTTCAGTATTCAGGTGTGCCTAGAGAGAAGCAGCTTTAAAGGCTGAGCACTAGCTTCATACACCACACACCCACAGGTATTAAAGAACAGAAGTCCACCAGATTTGAAGGAAATAAGCCTGATACCCAGTAGCCTTCCACCTTACCTCTGCAGCCCTTCCTCCAGCAAGACTAAGCTTACCACACGCAATGAGAATCCCCACAGGTGAACCCACTTGCAGCTACAAGAGTTTCCGTTTACTGCAGCAGCTGCAGCAAATTGATTTCTGAGCTGGAAGTGGCCTTTTGGAGAATTTCCAAGAGCACAATTGACAGAGAGGAAAACCCAGAGGGAAACAAACCCTTTTTTGGGAAGTCTGGTTCATATGCTGCGTTGTCTGTGAAGCTAAATATGTGGGTGGAAAAACTAATGCACACCAACTCGGGATTTGCATGTTCTCCTGAAAATACAGCATGTCCTACTGCTAGGAATTAACTATTCCCCTCTCTCAACGCAACACCAAAACTGTCTGCCAGCCTGTTTCAGTAATGCATTGAAAATACATCTGTGTAAAGGAATTTTGTTGCTGGGTTGCCTTAAAAGGATGTAATATATCAAAGGAGAGAGTATCCACCATTTATTTTCCACAACCAGATGGCTTATATTAGGTCTGGGGATGAAAAAACCCCTTAACAACATGTCATTCATAACTAAATGTTCTGACTCTTGGGTTCAGTGTGTCGTGGTCAGCATTAGAGCAGTATCACGAACATTGCCAAGGGTGTCCAGCTGCAGAGATTCACAAAGTCAGCCTCCATGACTAGAAAATCCTGACAAGACCCTCTGTCAGGAAGAGGGCTGCCTGTCAGGATGCACCACCACCACTGACCAGCAGACTGGGTGCTCCCAGGCAGAAGTCCACTGAAAAGCATCTGCAAAAGGGACAAGTCAGTGTCACACCATCTGGGGGATCTGGTCAAAAGCTCTTTATCCTAAACCACATGTGCACTCAGCCTCCACCTCAGTTCAAACTTGAACTACATCTGTAGCCAGCAGAAGTCTGCCTGGATTGTGTTTGTGGTTGGGAAGTACCCATCTAGGGGCAGTCCTGTGATGATTCTATGTGCACAGCTGCAACTGTCACCCGTTGCTGTTTTCAGCTGGACATGTCCAAAGATGCTGAGCACCTGCAAACCCAGGCAGCTGGCCATTTTCAAGATTTAGCTTAGTAAGCTTGTGGCTTGAGCCTAGCTCAATGGCACAGGTCATGTACCTGTCAGAAACACAAATCCCAGCCCTAGGGAACTTAAATGAAAGATTGCAAATAAAACTCATTGGAAAAGAGAAGAAGAGAGGAGAGGAGAGGAGAGGAGAGGAGAGGAGAGGAGAGGAGAGGAGAGGAGAGGAGAGGAGAGGAGAGGAGAGGAGAGGAGAGGAGAGGAGAGGAGAGGAGAGGAGAGGAGAGGAGAGGACACGCCCCAAACCCTGAATTTTGCAAGTTAAATCTTTTGCAGATTTAGATTCATAGACTTACAGACAAGCATTTCAGGAAGAGATTTATTTTTCTCTAAGCCATTATTCTATTGCTCTCCTTCCAGCCAATAGGCTGGAAATGGACACAGGCCTGTCAAACTTGACTTACGATTCTGGGTTTGCCGTGCTGCCAGGCTGCTGAGAAACGAGTTGAACCATGGCACATGTCATGTTCTTACCCATGAATCCAGGTACCCTGAGTCTGCATGTAGCAGTGGCTTGAGTCTGAAGCGATGTCAGACACAAGAGTCTCTCCTGTATTTATTAATGCATTCCTATGCAATGCAAATAATCAGTTTATGGCTGTACAGGTAAGGTAACAGCAGAACTATGAATCCATAGAAATGTTCTGGATTTGCATCCTTCTTTGTCCACGAGGTAAAGCTTTCTGGGAAATCCTAAAAAATACAATAATTATGTAGTGCAAAAAGCACTTTTTATAAAGGAAACTATATAGGAGGAAAGTGCTGTTGTTAAACCAAAAAGTGTAATCCACCGAAAATATCGGGTGCTAAAACTTTTTAAATTTATCTTGTGCAACAGAAAGAGATAGTACACCTTATGTCATACCTGTCGCTTGTTACAGTGGTTAACTGCTGCTCTAGCTTTTTAAATGTAGAAGCATCTGCTAACCAGTAAAATCACATGAGAAAATAGTTGACAGGAACATCACATTTGTTGTGCTGGAAGGCTCTCTGATGCTTAGTTCAACTGACTAGTATCCCTGTTAATTTGTATTTCAGTGAATTATTCCATTTACAAGAGCGTAACTACGCAGAGCCAGGCCCTTAGAGCAGATTCTGTAGTCTGATCTGTTTGAAAACATCTCTGAACTAACCAGTGGGACACTCTCCTTGGGTAGGGAAATTTGTGAGGACCTTCCTGATCTTTCAGTGATAGATAGCAGAGATGTTTAGCATCCACACAGGTTCTGCTGTTACAGTTCTTTATTGTTCGAATAAATATTAATTCAGCACTCACACACCAGAACATCATAACTGAAGGAGTAACTTCTGCCCTGCCCAGAGAAATTTATAATGTATGACAGCTCACAACTCACATTGCATCTTGCTTTCTCAAATCCTGATGTGACCAAGGTAACCTTACCCATGGCAAACTCAAAAATGGCTCTTTCCCTCTCCTTTTCCTCTTTTAGACTTTGTCTTGTTTAATGAGTGCATTGGCAGAAGAACAAAAATGAAGCTGGAAAGTGTGAAAACATGTACTCTGCTAAAGCAACAAGCCCTGCAAGATCCTTTCCATGGGCCAGCTCTGTACTTAGAGCGGTAGCTCTAAGTTCCCCAAATAGTGCTTTCTGGGTGCACCAGAGCCAGGCAGGAGCCCATGTTCAGCAACTTCACAGGCTAAAAGCAAATAACATGAGAACTCAGTTGCGTATTTATGGACACTTTTGGGAAGGGGAGAATATAGCAAAAGAAGAGGAAGAGGAAGGTTTGGAAGAGGAAGGTTGGGCATCTCCTCATCAGAATTTTCCAAGATGCTCTAGTGATTTGGGAGAGCTGTACTAAAAGCCAATAAAAAATGAAGTTCAATCACTTAGGTAGTTTTCAAAGCTAATCCTTATTTACTGGAGAGAAGGAAGTTAATATTTGCTGGAGAGAAGGAAGTTAATTTTTCTAAAATCACTTATGAAATACAGCAACTGCCAGCACAATTGTAAGTTGGCAGAATCTGCATGAACGAGTGCTCTTATTTGCTTCCAGGTTGCAGCTGTACAGTTTGTAAGAGCTAATCCCTGTTACACCTCACTGCAAATGTCAGTTTTCCCAGTCAAAGGTAGTATTCTACCACAGTTATATCCTTGTTCTACATCTTATGAATAGGTGCTGGTAAGGTATTGGTGTATCAACCTTGTATGTTAAGAGTTTTTACTGACTATTAAGTAGGAGACTTTGCTGCCATTTGAGCTGATTACCGTTGGAATAAAAACTTTAAACCCATGCCAACATTTGTTTCTGTTCGATCCAAATTTGACTACTTTCTCAGCTTTAAGCACCTGCTTAAATCCTCTTGAATCAAACAAAGTATATGCATAAGTGTTCTCTCAGGCCAGGACAAGACCAATGAATGTAGATCTCAGAGATTACCTACCACGGAAAAAATGCCATATGTCCTGTTTTAATGTCATTACCTAGTAGAGTCAGTTTATTCATCCAGTTTTAAAAGCACTTTTGGAATACACTAAACATTCTGTTCTCCAGACTCCAATACTGGTCCTAGTTTATAAACGTTACGTGATGACTATTCTGCTTCAGTACCTGTCACTAACGAATTGAAAAAAAAAAAAAAGAGAAAAAAAAAAAAGCATGGTAAAAGAGGCAACACAAAGCAATCTTACCAACCAAAAATTAAAAGTGTTCTTGCACAACACACGTAACCTAATATTGCATCAAGTGGTTAACGAAGGGGTGTCTCCTTAATTATTTTTAGACTAAGCGCATTGTACCAAGCATCCCAAGGCTCCACCATTCCCCCTTGAAGAGAGGTCTTCGTCTCTCAGTCTTTTGGGTTCCCTCCACTCCCCCAAAGTATTCAATTGTTTATTTTGTCCAACCCTAGAACACAGCTCACAAATGGGCAGACAATGGGCTGTCCCCCGGTGAACGCTCCCTCAAGTGTGCAGCAGCAGCAGCAGCAGCAGAGGGGCCCTTCCTTAAAGGCCAGACAGATGCTCCCACAGAAGATGAATGGGCCTTTTTCTCCCTTCCAGTTTCTAGCAGTGCTGCACATCCAAAACTGAAAACACGGGTGAGAGCAGAGCGCGGGGCGGCGCGGGGCGGCGCGGGGCGGCGCGGGGTCTCTCCGCCCTCCCGCCCGCGCGCCCGCTGCGCTCTGCCACGAGGTGTCAGCAAAGGAACCCGCATCGCAACGGCGCGAGCGGAAAATAAAAAAATCAGTCAAAATAAATAAAGGGGGGGGGTGGGGGGGAGAAAAGGCAAATTACTCCGAACTGCCACCTCCGTGCCTGAAATGTTTTTCCTCTTTTCTGACTGTCCGCTAGATGACAGCAGCGAAAACAGATTGAAACAGCCAGTAATGGGCTTTTGGAGAAAACGATTTTGTCCCTCCTGCCAAACCCTCAGAGAGCAATGCAGTTAAGAAATTCGCATTATTGGCTGTTATCCTGGAAATTACAGAGCCCTTTGCTTTTAGGCTTCCCGCCTACAGGCCGCAATAATTTACAAAACTACGTCTCTGCATTGTATGCAATGCACTTAAAGCAAATGTACTTGGGCTGGAAAAAACAGTTAAGCATTGTTGATTTAATGTGAATAATTACTTCATAATGTCAGCTATTAGTCTTGTAAAATGCTCCCAAGTTCTTACTTTCATAAGCTGAATGGACCTGATCTCTCAGACAAGAACACCCATCTACCCTGAAACTGCAGCAAGCCAGGAGACTGAGTTCCCCTGTATATTTACAGCAATTTTGCAATAGGGATACTCATTTTATGCCAATGCATTAAAATGCTGCTACACTTTTGCTGTTGGCTGCTCACCAGATTAAAGCAGTAAGCCATTTTACCTTGGGTCTTCTAACTTGTTACAGTGCAAGGTAGACTAGGGCTCAAGTAGTTACGGCACAAATGAGGTTCAAACATGGGCCACGTGAGGAAGGAAGGAATTTAATGCGCTTGTCTTACTGTCACACTGTACTTGAAGATGAATCCATCTCGATCTGAGTTAAACCACTGCAAAGCTGCTGTAAGTAGGGCACGTGCTAGAATTCAGAGGGGTAATACACACCCTCTACCTTGGTCTTATTCCTGACCTATTCCAAAGCATTTTTTGTGTGAAGAGAGGTAGATCTGGTATAATGCCAAATTTCCAACTTTTGTGCATCTGTGAGATTGTCTTGTGGGAGTGAGAGAGACGCCCGTCTCAACAGTGTTCATAGCCCCTTGCCCTAGTACAGAGGTACAAAGGGTTCGTAGCACTTGGAGTATTTTCTCAGAAAGGGAAGATATAACTTAAGTTTTTGTCTCTCTGTTCACTCGCTTTTTATTTTGTCATTTTATCTCATATTTTCATCCACGTGAATTATCCCGAGGTCTATGAACTTAACTGTCTGAGTGCTTTTAACGTTTAATTTTGGTCCTTTCATTTACAAAGACCCTTTTTCACAGCATGGCTATATACCTTTAATCTTTTTAAGGTGTATTCTAATTCCAGCTTATACTCTAGTACTCTACCAATTTTGCTCCAGTTTTTGACGTGTCAGATTAAAAAAACATATTGGCACTCCATCTTTTGGGGTGACAGAGATGCTACATGTTCAAGGAACACGACACAGGGATACAGAAACCCTGTCTCAGGTCTCAGTGAATTCTTTTGATAGAAACTCAGCCATCTATTATTTTGATTTCTTCTCTGAAAAAGTGTAAGGAAACATTTAAACATTTAGGCTAGCCTTTTACTAAGTGCTGCATCATTGCAGCAATACATTCAGCCATTAAGTAATGCATAAATTTTTGGTTTAGAATTCTTTGGGATATCTTGAATGCCACTTTATCATATTTTTCTATATTCCAATAATAGCCATCATAAAATGATGAACAGGATGATAGGTGTTTATTAGAACAAATAGTCAACTGGTTGTCTGTACATACCATATGTACCATACCACACATACGGAGCCAAATCACTAGTCCAAAGAAGAAGGCACTAAAAAAAGTAGCATATTTATAGTTTTCTTTTTTAATTATACTCATAAGGAGACATTCTGCTGTGCTCACAGTATTTGTCTCTTTTCAGGATCAATTCCTTATTCTGTACAGGAACATTGTAAAATAGTGATGTCAAACAAATTGTACTTGTGACAAAAAATTGGAATTCACATAAAACAAGGGAGGGGAATATCTTAATAAAAATATTTATTGAAAAAATTCCCATCAACATCATTTGGCTGTACTAAGTAAGAAAAACGCTGAGCGTGACTATGGTAATCAGGATGCAAACAGCTAGTACCATGAGCAGGATGATTCGGCAACATTTGGAATGCTTTTTTTCTCTCTCTTTCTTTTTTAACAAGGTATCATACCCAGGAGTGTAAATATCCCCCATCCAGAACTGTAGATCATTAGGATTTTCCTAAAAGAAAAATCAGAAAATGAACTCAGTTCCTCTCTCTTGCACATAAAGTCATTAGAACATAGCCAGAAGTATTTTGGCTATCATCAGATAGTGATTAATGAATTTAAGGCATCACAACACAAATTCAAGAAACATTCACTTGAACATAGGTTGTGCTACTTGCCAGATGCTGCAAATGTTCCACTGGGGAAACTTAAAACCACAGTTTTCAGCCAGGAACCAAATGTAGGACACCAGCCGTTGAAATGTGATTAAAAAGTCCAGAAGAAACCATGTTGTCTTCTCAAGAAGAGATATTGATTTATAAACACAGATCTGAGTCCCTTTCCAAAAAAGGGAACAGTAGAAAAAAGCTCACAAAAGTAACCCTAAAAGTGATCTGTGCCAACCCACAGGCAGGCAGAATCCTGCATAGTGTGGATGAGGCTGAGAAAATGTGTGTTATTTGGTAACTGAATGATGTTATGAACAGTTATTATAGTGGGCATGTAGCATTTAAGTGCCTCTTTTATAGTTCTTCCCTATACAAACAGGGAAGCTGATTTGCAGAGTGTTGTGGTTTAAGACTTTCTCTAGATGCACAGGTTGTGTTCTGCAGAACTGAAATTCCTGGAGTCTAACCAGATACATAGACTTCTTCTCCTGATCAGACTCATGTTAGTGTCATGTCTGTACTGGAAAATATGACCGTATTTACTTCTAGAATCCCACCAAAAAGAGCCAAGCAGGCTACTCAGTGGTTCATGCAGACACCACACAGCTCATAGCAATTCACTTTGCTCAAACGCAGTGCAACAGTACATTACCTTTATGTGGCTGGCCAAGTTAGAGTGCAGTGAGTGCTTGTCGTAGTCTTGCACGGTCCAGGAAGGGGTCTTTTTCTTCTCCTCCCAGTTGTCATCCACCTGGGTATCACTATACAAGGGGTTGCTTTTGATTGTGGATTTCAGGGTGAAGGGTGTAATATGTTTCCCAAGGGCTTTGTCTATCATTTCTTGACTGACCTCATTTAAGCCTAAGCCCGGCAGCTCGGTGACATTTCTCTTTTCTCTCTGTAAGGCACAAGTTACATCAGAAGTTGGCTTTCATCTTAATTTGCCTATGACATGGGTCCCCTTCCAGAGTTATCGTTTGTAATACAATAGAATAATTTTTAAAATTTCACATGCAACAATTTTTCTCATTCTGGCAAACATCTACAGTACAGTAAAAGGAGCCTGACTGTTCACTCTGGGCAGATTTCTTCATTCTGGGGAAAGGACGTGGGTACAATCTGAACATTAAACTCTTTTGCAAATGTGAACTTGCATTATAATGCCTGCTGAAATAAAGACTCTGTTTCAGCAAAACTGTGCTGTGGAGCACTGTGGTAGAAGATGCAGTTCTGATGAACGCCACAGGCATATGATGCAGAAGCAGAGCTGTAAGCACAAAGCAGAATGAAGCACGTGGGTAATGGTGTGTAAGGGACTGCCTTGACTGGAGGTGCACCTCTGACAGAAGGGGTGTGATTCACAGTTCTGCTGATGATGTTGAATGTTAGACCCGTGTTAGGATGTCAGAGGCCCTTGATTCAACTGAGGGAGAGTCCTTAATTCAGGCACTGGCAGAACTCAAAGGTAATTAAATATCTGAGCAGTGTCCCAGAAGCAACAATTGTTAAATCAGACCTTTTAGAACAGGGGGGTGGCAAGGGAGGAGGACGAACAACCCTGGTGGGATCATATTTTTGGAGAACTCGCAAGCTGCTGCTTAACACAGCACTAAGAGTCTCTTCAGGAGCTGGTAAGATGGTAGTTACCACATTTTTCGATCTGTAATTGCATGGGGGAGTGCAATCAGACTCTCTAATTCAAACTGTTCAACACTTTGTTTCACCACAGCCTTCAGTTCCAAGACTTTGAATTAATGTCACCAAACTGTGGTTCTGGCGGTGCGTCAGTTTCCCAAGGGACTTGCTTCTGGCACAACCCTTGCCTCATGCTAACACCTGTCCCGTGTCTCAGGACTGTTTCTGCAGAACCATCAGAGTGTAAATTGAGCTTTCCTCATCAGCAAACACTGCTTCCCCATTAGCACCTTTGTCCTTAGGAACTTTATGTTGAGATGAGGGGAGCCTTGGCCTGACCCGGTGGCCCTAAAGCAGGTGTGCTGGGAGGGGGGCATGCCCCAGCCCTCTCCCACCCTCAGAAATCACAAAGATGTGGTCAGCACCCACTGCCAGACTCCCAGAAGCTGAGTGCACTTCATAAACAGCCGGTGAAGAGGCGGGGACCTGAGAAACTTCCTTCCCTGAAAGGACATCTTTCTTGGGGTATTGCACTTGTATTGACATCTCCAGCTGTTAAGGTGCCATGGGCTGGATGGACTTTAGCAGCTGAAGGGCCTGCTGCTGCTACAGGCATGTCCTGCTTCTCCTTCCACCTTTCTGGTGGGATACCAGGGGATCCCACCTCCTCCTTGACAGTGGCTCTGGGAGCTGCTCAGATCCCATATCAGCCAGTGCAGGCCCCTAAGCTGATTGCAAACTACTGGCTTCTTCTGCTTGAGTAATTTTCTGCCCCCTTTGTGGGCTGGTGAATCCACTTTCAGTTGGAAGCCAGCTGCTATGTGTCATCACCTACTTTATGGCACAGTGCCTGTGCATGCGCATAGACATGTGTGAGTTGGTCTAGGGCAGGCAGGTGTAGAACGAAGCAGGAGGATTGATTTCTTTCAGAAAAAAAAGGTGGAGAAGAGAAAACAACAGGTTTTTTCTAAGAAACGCTAGGAGGAAGCATCATGCTGGCATTCTTATCACTAAATCGTGTACAAGTGACTCAGTGTGTTTCCCATCAATAACTACCATTAGTAGGTGGGTGGATTCTCAGTGCCCTCCCAGTCCCTCTATTAGTTCATAATTTCCATATGTCATTCCTTAGCCTTGACATATCCCCTGACAATATTACTTTTTGCATTGCAGTTACAGCTGGCACTGAAGTCCTCTGGGTTGTACTGGCCAGATTTCAGCTGAGCTGGTGTTTTTAACTGTTGTTTCTTTGTGACTGCATTTTATTTTATTTTATTTTATTTTATTTTATTTTATTTTATTTATTACTTAAAATTTGTCATTGACCTTAATGATGCTTCTCTCAGACTTGCTAGATAGTTGAACTTGGAGAACATTTTGTTGAAGAACACAAACTCTCTCATTGGGGATGCTTGGTGTCCCTAGGCTAAAATGTGAAAAGAATGTGACTTGACAGTAATTTCTAAAGCTGTTTTAAATAAAATGCTCCAAAACTTGGAATAGATGGCATGAGGCAAAATTTGTTCATAAAGAGAGTGCTTTGTAGCAAAACTTTTTGCCCCTTTTTACCTCTCTTTTCATGGGCCTGAGAACAGGAGAATGTGGTAGCCTGGAGCAGAGGTAGAGAGGGAATAGGATGGAAGGAGCAACGGGCTTTTACCGTGAGAACTGGACTGGAATTTGAGGAAGGAGACAGTTTGCAGAAGTTTTAGAGAATAGACATTGAAGTGCCAAGCTAATCAGGAGAATACACTTGAGTGCAGGCAAACACTTGGTTGTGAGACTTCTGCAGTAGATATGTCCTAGAGACTAGTTAGGGAAAAGGAAGGACAGAAGCCTGAAGCCTGAAGCACATAAAAAAAAAAAAGGTTTAGGTCCAAGAAATGATACGGAGAAATATGAAGAAGATTGCATGAAACATATGCATATATACATGCAGAGAAACAGGAGATTAGATAATAAAAATATGCCTGCTAGTATTAATTGTAGCAAAAGCTACATATTTTTTCTTTTAAGATTCAAAACATCTCCCAATAGTTTTCACAGACTTCTATGTTTTGATCCTGATTCCTGAAGCAAATGTTCAAAGAAAGGGGAAAGTATTGTAAACTTAGATATCCATAAGCAGTAAAGAATTTATATGATATACACTGTGTCTAAGAAGCCAGTGTAAATGAGGGTGGAACAGATCAAATCACAGGCAATTTATGTTACTATTCACTGAATGGAAGGAGGCAACAGCAAATACGCAAAGCAGCAAGAGTTATGAAGAACTCTGAGAAATTGTAGTTGAAATGTGTTGACGAAATACTCATTTAACAAGATGAAAAATGCTCAACTCTTCAAACACATAACTGTATTTGATCTACCTATAGCTCATAAGCAAGAAAGCTGTTACGGTTTATAACTCGTGTTTCACTGAGAACAGTTTGTCCTGCTTTCACAGACCCAGGGAGCTGGCATGAACAAAAAGAGGATTGTGTAAAAAGCCTGAAGATCTGTAGAGAGTCAATGTTAGTTCCATCCCTGGGTCAACACGTGCTTTCTCCACAGGTTTTTCTTGCAGATTATTTCATAATGCAAATTATGCGTATAGGTACATTACAATATATATAATTAAAAATTATAAATTAATCTATATTGCTAGGAAACATGTTTATCTCATTTTTATCCTGACTTCATCCTTTTGTTCCTGCTGTTGCCATTGTTGTTAGCACTGAAACAACCTGAGAGTCTAATCATTCTTTCTTCAGTCTGTGATATGAGACATCAAGCTAATTACCCACCAAACCCAGGACATCAACAATTAAGGCTAGGCCTTGGTCTTATGCCCATCTACCTGCAAGAAGAGATCAAAGATACACCTAAAAAATTAAGGAAATCTACTTTCTGCAAGTCAAATTTTTCTTTACTCCTTCCCAAAGAGCGTTAGATCCTCTTGTCCCATGGCCAGCCATGCTCTCCAGCTGCAGCCAGGGGAGATACTCAATGAAAGTGACAAATGCTGTTGATGGGGAGCTATGCCTAAAAGTTTCAACCAAGGGAGTCTTCAAGAAACTTAGGACCACCAGGTTCTGCAGGATTTGTTTTATAACAACCTCCTCAATCCTAATGAAAGTGTGTAGCAGGGTGATTATTGTATTTGCATGTAATTTGTTTAAAAATATAACCCTCCATTACGCAGAAGCCTTGTAACATACCCTGGAGGGCTCTCCCAGCACTTGGAAGGGCATTTTTCTGATGTAGAGACCTGTTTCTAAGACAGGCAAAAGGTCTGACAGACAAAAAGCTGTTAGGTAGTAACTCAAGAATCCCTGTGATAGTTGTAACAACTGAACAAGTATTGCCAGGCATTTGGTCAATAAAAAAACCTCATTTATCAGGATAAATAATTATTAGCTCTAGAATTTCCTGAACAAATCTGATCTCATAGAGGATGCTACGGAAAAACAATCAGGAAGGCAAGGAGTAAACGAGGGTAGGTAAACAGATCTGAAAGGCAGTAGGGCAGACAACTCACAGCAAGAATTCCTGAGAATGCAAGTTTTCTCATCCAAGGAACTGAAGGGGATCAGAAATGCTTGTCAGAGACATAAGGCAATTTTCAGGTACTACAAAGCAACCTGGGAAGCCACCTGACATGGATAAGAAAGAGATAAGTAGATGGTTATAAACACTTAAATTGGAGTGACAGGAATATTTAGAGAAATGTAGGCATTCATACAGACTCTTTTAATTGTGCAGCATTGAGAGTACTTTTGTCCTCGTAATGAATAGTTTACTTAAAGAAAGCTGTTTTATCTGTCATTGGTAATGGAGTTCTGGAGGGTTGTGAGTGCATTATATAAAAACTTTTGTATGGTGTCAGACCAAAGCTTCTGCCAACCTTGCAGCTGGCTCTGATTATGGCCAGTTGCAGATGTCTAGGGAAGAATAAGGGAAAGTGTGGAAGTATGTAATGCACATATGTGCCAGGGGACAAACAAGTGACTGTAACCCAGCACCTAACTTATAGATAAAAAAAAATCTCTTGTCTGGATACACTGAGAAATAAGCAAAGGTATGAGGTATTAGCTCAGATGAGAGACCAGGAGGGTTCAGGAGTGCAGTTAGCATGATAACTATAATACCTGCAGGTCAAAATTTGCTTGGAGTTGTGAATTCCTAAGCAAGAGCAGCATGACAAGAAGTAGCACAGTTTTCAAAGACCAAATACTCTCTGCTGTCTTCCAGAAATAGGGAAAAAAGGGAAATACAAGCAGGAAAAAGAAGCCCAAGAATTGCAGAAAATGACCAGGTAGACTACAGGGGAGACATGCACCCTGGCTGTCAGAAGCAGATATAGAGGATTAATCATCAGGTTTGTGCTGAGCACTAAAACATATTGTGGGGCAGATAGTCCAGTGGGACTGGAAATTTTCAGGGCAACCAGAAAGCCATCAATAGCTAGCTATTTGCAGGAGAAACAGTCTGTGCTTTTCATGCTGTTTTTCACAAGGAAGGGCCAAGATTCCTGGACTGCTTTATGGTTTGTTTTATTCAAAGTAGATGATGAAAATACACACTAAGCAGGGAAGCTGTTCAGGTTGCCTGTCACAGAAGAGGAAAGTAAGGAGAAAGAGAAGCAACTTTTTGGTCAGCAATAGGAACTGTCGTTATATCAAGCTGCTTTTTATAATGGAAATAAATTTAAAATCTCATAGGTGGAGAAAACACATAAGTGCTTAAGTGCACTTGAATTTAAAAGATCACATAATAAAGGTCTGGAAGAGATCACAAATGCGACACTGAGAAGTCACTTTACACAGGGAGCCCTGAGTAGCAGTAGTTTCTTAAAAGAAAATGAATTTCTGAACAGGGAATTTAGGCTACTCTCAAGGTTTAGTGACTTTAGGAGTCTGTAGGACACGCACATATGTTCTGAAATGAATTCTTGTCCCTCCCCCCCCCCTTTCCGTTTCTGAATTAACTAACCCTTAACCCCATTAGCTCTCTCATCTTAAAGCAAAACATGTTATTCCTGCGCCATTAGTTCTCCACTGTGCCATCGTGTTTATTCTAATGTCTGGAACTCATCAGTTCTTTTCCCTTTATTTGATTGTCAGCAAAAGGGAAAAAAGGAAGCGAGCTCATAAGGGAGAGAGAATAAGGCACAATGATTTTTTTCTGGACAGCTTGAATTCGCTAATGAATACACTTAAAAGTATAGGTTGTGTCCTAGGTTTAACATTTATAAAATATACCACATTGCAAACTGCATTTCTGAAGACATGGTGAGCACAGACATTTCCTTTGAAATGGCCATCCTGGGGCTGGGAACAGAGTTCCAGGAAAACCTTCTCACTGGTGGCGGGTGGCAGAGCACAAATCGAAAAAGCACAGGGCTCCCCACACATTTTTAATCCTTCCGCAGCTCTGCTGCCCTGGCTCGTTGACAGTGCGTCCTGTTAAATGACAATAGGGAGAAGGATCCCTGCTGCGGAGGAGGCTCTGTGTGTGGCTGCCTCCCTCCTGCACAAAAGAGGGGCTTACGTGTGGTAGGGAGCGAGGCCAGCATTGCACCATACCCCATTGTTTGGGATCCCGCAGGCTCCTTCCCTTGGTTAGGGCTCTTTGCATGGGAGACAACGGGCGACCGTGTGTCCCTCCCTCCCAGCTCTCCTGGGGAATCGCCAGCAAAGATTATACAATACAAGCAGAGGCAGCTGGAGGCATTGGGGTAGGCAGAGGGGATAGTGTCTGGGGTGGGAAGGGGCTAGGGAAGTTAAGGGGGGGTCATGAACGCGGGTGTCAGCAGGGGGAGGACTTTTGCGTGTGGATGAGGGCTGGAATGGACCCTGGGAGGGAGCAAAGGGGTTTGGGGGGTCGATGGGGAGAAATGTCTGAGAAGGGAGAAGTGCAACTGGAAGTAGCTGTAGGAGACTTTAAGGCTCTTTCTCTTCCCTTCCCCCAGGTTGATGTTTTTTTGGCTCCCACTCCTCGTTCCCTTGGGGAATTGGACCCCCACCCTGAGGATCCTCAGGATGCAGACCTTTCTCCACAGACACACACACACACACCCCCCACCCCCGCCCCAACTGCTTTTGTGTGTCTCCATCCCTTGACAAGAACCAGACCTTGGAGCTTTTGCTCATGCTAGGGGTGGGGAAGGCGAGGGGCTCCCTGGGCAGCAGGAAAGGAGCGCTGTGGAGCAGCAAGTGGGGCCCAGAGGGGTGTGAGCTGATGCAGCTGTACTGCTGCTGATCCAGACATGGACTTCACTGCCGCCGACTCCAGGGCCTCTGCTAGGCAGCACACATTTACATTTTCACCAAGAAACTGCTGCTGCCTCTGTATAATAACCTGGATTAATACAGTTACTGTGTTTCACACTTTCAAAAGCTGTCTGTCAGGATAACAGAAGGTCAAAGTAGGATGAGGGAAATGAGGCAAAATAAAGAGGAAGCTACAGTGAACTATGTAGATATATATAAGCTCACAAGACACTAGCAAGAATCTCTGATGCTTTCTCTAATGGGCCTTTTCAATTAGTTCGAGGGATATGGCCTGGCTTTCAGGTTTAAGTCTGGGGTTTGCTTATTTTGCCCCTTTAGTACAATTAATCAGTATGTGACATCACTAGACTTTCTGGGAAATGCTATGAAAATGTTACAATGAGCAGCAGAAAGCCTAATGTACTGAAATAAAGTCAGTGGACAGCCCTGAGGAGAGTGACTCTTCTCTTGGAGCCTGATCCTCACTGAAGTCAATGGGAAAGCTTAGCCACATGTTATTTGTCTCCAGATCCCCCAAACGAGGTAGAAAAATCAGGAAAAATGTCAGCCTCTTTTGGACCTTACCTGTAAATAGACCCTATTGTGCCACTGCTGCACGCCAGGTAAAGCTGCTTCTGGCAATTTTGCCAGGCTGGCTTGTAGAAAGGCAGAGTTTTTCTCTAGAGACTTCACCTCCAGTTGCAGGAATTTATCGGGATGGTTGTTGTTTGGCAAAACGGAGAAGTCCATGTTTCTGTCCTGTAGAGTAATAATGAAAACAGCCCCAGCTTCTGCTTCCTGGCTGTGCACGCTCCTTCTATTATTAATGACGTGAAGACAGATACGACAGTTTCCTGAAACTGTATCTGCCCCCTGTTTGGTGTCAGGCTCACTTATATCATCTACCAATGATAAAAGATTGTTTAGAAGTGGCAGAGCAGACAAGACATGTTTCTGTAAGTGCCTAGCTTAAGTTTTCAAGTTCAAGATCTGTTTTGATAGATACATATGTGCTCATTAAAGCTAACAGAGTACCAGTGAGTAGATGCATGAGACAAATGCATACCAGCACTTCCTCAAGTGACCTGCCAAAAATGTCAAGCTTACAATACTTCAAAGCAAGCTTGTTTCACAGAAAATTAGAAGCAGGTCCCAGCGCAAAGCAAGTCCTCCTTTTCTGTGGCAGTACTAAGAGGCTCCATTGTGCTGTGTGGGTCAGTACTGTTTACCACGATGGCTATGACATCCACTTTTTTAGGTTCAGGGATTTCTTTCACAGTAAATTCTTCTTGACCCTGGGAAATATTAGATTGTTTCATGTAATTGATAACAGAAGTTTTCAGGGAATTGACTCTGCTCCTGTTCAAGTGAATGGAAAAAACTCTTACTGACATGAATGGTGTAGTCTCAGTCCCTTCACTTTTATTATTATATTTTGATATTTCATATTTTCATCATCATTTTATAAGTCTTAAGTTCTTTTGACTTTCAGCTAATGAAATTGCCCTTCTCATCATGGCCATGACTTACAACAACCAAAAGTAGTCTCCTTGTTTTTATTTTAACCTTTTTTTTCCAAACCAGTCTGTTTTTCTAAGATATGTTTAATTTTTGGTGACACTGACAGAGAGGATAGGTTTTTGAAAGTTCATTGTTTGAAGTCCAGGAAAACATATTTTGGATCAAATTAGTGCTGAGAATTAGGGCATCACAAAAATTTTAGCCTTGTACTTAGACCAGAGAATCAGACGAGTCTATTTTCCTTACAGAAGACTGCTGAAATTTAAAACAAAAATAAAACCAGTAAACTATTTTTCTTAAATGTTACTACTGCAAGATCCTAATGTAATAATTGAATACTTTGATATACAGATAAGTAAGTTAAAACCCTTACCTACTTAGAGCTCATGATTTTTCCTTGCATGTATTTATTGGCAATTATTTTAACAGCATATCTGTTAAAAAATATTAATATGTTGCCTTTCAAGTAGATACTTATATTAGAGTATTTGTGAGCAGCCACAAAAGAGACAGTAGTGACCATGTTTCTGAGTAGACCTGCATGCTTCTGGGGAGCCTGCTGCTACATTTATAATTGTTTGTCCCCAGTGCAATGAAGCCCTGAAACACTAACACACCTTTACACTGTACGCTAAGGGACTACCACGAAGCTGCTGGTTTAAGCTTACCGTGAGATGTAGTCCCCCCTTTTTCCCTGTGCAGAACTAAGACAGTAATAATTTGTGTTCTAAAATAGCTGGATATATACAACCATGCCTGCTTTCTTAAACATATATACCCTTTCCAGTGTGTCTCGGAACACAGGATTCTTATGTGCTATGTAGCATAGGATGTGGTGTGCATCTGTGTGAATTTACTTATCGACACTACTTTGTTTCATTAGACATGACAGAAGAACGTATAAAAGGTCTCACTAGGTCAGATCCCCCAGGCCCAGGATATATCACTGTGTTTGAAAAAGGCAAGAAGAGACGCTGTTTAGGGAGACTGTATACACCTGGCTACTTTCTGCAGTTCATTCTCCTTTTA
Source organism: Platalea leucorodia (assembly GCF_965183815.1). Taxonomy (NCBI): domain Eukaryota; kingdom Metazoa; phylum Chordata; class Aves; order Pelecaniformes; family Threskiornithidae; genus Platalea; species Platalea leucorodia. The sequence continues at coordinate 51,768,011 of NC_138858.1, forward strand.
ATCCCCCCGAACCTTAAAGGAGGTTGTAACGAGGTGGGGGTCGATCTCTTCTCCCTAGTAACAAGTGATAGGATGAGAGGAAACAGTCTCAAGCTGCGCCAGGGGGGGTTTAGGTTAGATATTAGGAAAAACTTCTTCACCGAAAGGGTGGTCAAGCATTGGAACAGGCTGCCCAGGGAAGTGGTTGAGTCTCCACCCCTAGAGGTATTTAAAGAACGGATAGATGTGGTGCTCGAGGACATGGTTTAGTAATGAACTTGGCAGTGCTAGGTTAACAGTTGGATTCGATGATCTTAAGGGTCTTTTCCAACCTTAACGATTCTATGATTCTATGATTCTAAGCTACACAATTTTTTGTGCTAGAATGTCTCTTCCCAAGCCTTTTATTATCTATTTATGGACTTGTTCATGAATTTGTCTAATTGCTTTTCAAATCTTCTGATACTACCTCCTCTAGAAGCAAGCTTCAGAACATCATAACCATCTGTCTCAAGTACATACTTTTATGTGTTTTAAACTAATTTCCATACTAGTTTTATCAAGGATGCCTTCTTTGTTGTACTGAGGGATTTTAAGAACATTGATTGAACATTTTGAGGGATTTTAAGAACATTGATATCAATCACCTTCAGGATTTTTTAAATGTTGACCATGCTCATCTCAGCCTCCTCCTCCAACCTGAAGTATTGACTTTTTCAGTCTCATCTCATAAGCCACCTGGTCTATCCCCTTGCTCGTTTATTTGCCTTTTTTAATGTGTTACGCCGTAATTCCACTACATTGTTCATGAGAACACAGCAACCATAAATGAATGCAATACTCAAGCTGTGGTTACACCACAGTTCAAAACATGGAAAAATTGATGCTTTCTCTTCTGAGAACATCCATCAGTTTTTGGCTTTTTTCCCTGCTATTCTCACAGAGCTAATAACTTCAGACTACAGTAATCAATGACACTATGATTTTTCTCCACCTCTCTGACTGCCAGTTGCAAGTTCAGTATCTTGTAGGAATAGTTTAGGCTATTTTCCATAGCTATACTACCATACTTTTACCCACATCAAAGTTCATTGGCTAACATCTTGCCTAATCACTCAGTTTTGTGAGCTTCTTGAAAAGTGAGGCAACAGTTGGTTAACCAGAGGAGCCTAATGTCATCTGCAGAGCTGCAGATCTCAGTTTTTACTCTCTTCCTCATACCATTGATGAAAAAGTTGAAAAAAACTAAACCCAGCATCATTCCTTGGGGAACCATACTGCTGACTCTTCTCCATGCTGAAGGATGACCATTTTGCTTCCAATCCTTTAAACAGCTTTCAAGCCATAAAGATTGCTCCTGTAGTCCTGTGTGAATGTAGTTTCTTGAATATCTTGTAATGTGGAACCTTGTTGGAGACTTCTGTGTCCATCTGATCCTCTTTGTTCAGGACACAACTGAAGCCATGCCGACTCTCTCCCAACAGCCCATGCTTATCCAGGTACTCAGGATCTTAATTCTTTTTTATTGGCTCTTATGGCACCAGAAAAGGAACTCAAGATTCCTTGTCTGTAGTTCAAAGGATCCCCTAAAGATGTCCTTTTCCACAGGCAGGAATTACACTGCAACCTGCCAGTCCTCTGGTAGAGCGGCTGTTTGAAATTACAGCTTATGGACCATGGCAAGCAGTTCTGTAACTTCCCAGTTGTGTTCTTTGAGGAATCTCACATGACTGCCACCCTAGATACCTGTTCTCTGACATCTCTGTTATAAGGAACATGCAAGGTATGAGAACACGTGCAAAACATTTCAGCTGGAAAGACCAATGCAAATAATTCACTGGACTTCCCTTTCATAGCTCTATCATCCCCAAGTATCCCTTTGTGTTATCCCTTTGTGTTATCCCTTTGTGTCACCAGATGGTTGCACTGGCTCCCTAGCTGGCTTCCTGCTTTTTGATGTATTTCAAGTCCCTTTTACTATTAGTTTGAGCATCTTTTTCTACAGAGCTCTTCAAATTCTTTCTGACCACTCTTAATTTTCTGTTTACAATTGACCTGCTAAGCTTTAAGGCCTCCATTGGTCTCCTCATGCAGGTAAGCTTTCAATTTTTAATATATTTTTAGAATAAGCAAATGGCTGCTTCTCTGTCACTAAAGACGACAATGAAAACTGAATGAAAAAAAACCAAACTACCCAAAACCTAAACCACATCCTCCAGAACAAAGCAGCTAATTCCCTCCAGAATAAATGACCACACAAAACTTAGGTATTCATTTTCTTTAAAAAAGGTATGAGAAGTGATAACTATTGTAACTTTTGGTCACTCCTGTAGCTAGCGAGCATGTATCTGGGAAGAAGTAAGCCCCACTGCGCACTAGCCTAGCACGAACCTTCTGCGCCACTTAAATGACACCTAATCCAACAAAATAGAATCTAAGTGGGATTTAATTAGCAGAGACGTCTACTCTAGTCCTTGTGAGCTGGAGTGAATTTCACCTTTACTTGTCAGCTGAACTTGATTGATTTGACATTCATTGGTTGAAATTTTACATATTCATCAGGCTGGATGGAAAACATATTAATGAAGAGGGATAGTTGCTGAGAATGTCTATGAGTGCAGAAGACTAGTGCTTCCCTGAACACAGCTGGAAAAGGCTGCCTGCTGTCACCTGGGCTGTGGCAGAGCTCTGCACGGCAAGCACACTCATGCCCACCCCCACAGCGTGCTGGGACTCGGGCCACAGGCTGGGCACGTTCTCAAAACGTTCTTATCATTTTCTGACAAAACAGGTATTTTGGTCTGTGCTGCTTCTCTGAATGATGATAGAGTGTATCAAAGCAGTAAAATGAACTTGCTTTCAAATTCATGCAGAGAAGGAAGAGACATTCTTGCTATGTAGACACAAAGCTGCTTCAAAATGATTCACACACATCTAATTAATAGTTTTGTACTACAGATGCCGAAGGCATCAGAGCCAGAGCTATCAGCATTATAACATCCTGATTTCACTCATTAAATTTAAAAAGAATGTAATTTTATTGTGCAACTTCCCATCCCTGGTTCCCATCCAAAAGTCTTGTCTTTTATGATGTTCTATAAGGGTGATGGGAGGATGATTTCAGCACAAGTCACTCACCTGTTTTCAACAGATACAGGCAGAGTTAAAATGTACTTTTCCATTTTGAGGTAAAGCTGACATTCTTGTTAGTGGAATATTCAGAAACAGCAGAGCATCAACATTCAGAATTGTGCTGATGATATCACTGCCTGATAAAAGACTGTCCTCTGGCCCCTAGTCTGGAGGCATCTTTCCTTTTGCTTGATTTTTAGTTGTTGCAATTGAAGCGAGTGCAGGGTCATTAGCAGGACTGGGTACTAAGTAAATATGAAGAAAATTTAAAATAATGATTGTTTCTTTTGCCTGCCAACTACAACTATTCTATTAGACTTTCAACTGTGTGGCTACGACATTGAGGAGTTATGCCCAAGAGCAACTGAATTTTCTGTGCACTGAAAGTTTTTAATTATACAAAATATAATACCACATTCCATGATGTCAGTTATTTTTCTTTCCTTCTGTACTTTTTAAAACAAGAAGATACTAAATTTAAAATCATATATTTGCACATCATTAAAGTTGCAGTTTTTGAATGCACAGCAGTAAGATTTTGACAATACAGCTATTTGAAAGCACATACGTTTATTTCAACAGGAGTTAAGACTGAGGTTAAATACTTTTCCTGGACAGAGTCACAGTCCTGATTGGGAGCCTCAGTTTATTAAATTGTGTGGATATCTACATCACATCTATACAGTAGACTCTTTGCAGAGAATTAAAAGGAAAAATCACTCAAATAAAGATGCATTCCCTTTTTGCTTTGAGTAGAAAATATTATGCCTTTCAGACTAATTTCTCTGGCTGTCTTGCCTTCAGGGTTTGCTCTCCTACATATTTTCAGAGCATGCCTAAAGGCTTACATCACAAAATGGAGGCAGAGGACCTACCCCTCTCCTCTTGCTAAGTTCAGTGGTTATAGAACTCATCTGAGATAAATAACTTCTCCTCCACTGACTATTACTCTGTTATACCCAACTTTCCATATATCAAGGCTCACAGAGTAGCATGTCTGCCTGCAGCTGCAGAAAAGTGCCTAAGTCAAGAGGCAGGAGTCATTTGCTGTAGGGACTACGGTAGCTGTACCTGCTGCGATGCAGGGCTCGATGGATTCGGCTACCAGACATGGATGACCAAAACAGGAAAAATGCAAATAACAAAAGAAGCTTTACTTTTTATTGAAAATGTAAAAATCATGTGAATCATGTACAATATTTTCTCATAAGGAAAATTTTAGCTGTTTCATAACGTTTCACAAAACTGTAAAACATTTCATTTTTATACAGACTTTTTCATAAAACAAAGATAAAACTAAAGTAGTATTACAAAGCTATTTTCTAAATTGTCAACAGAGAACCGAAAATGTTTAACAGATTAATTCATACAAGTGGCAGGAGGAAGGACTCTTCCATTTGTAAATCTGCAAGAGGACACACAAAGGTATAGAGGGGCATGGGTTTTTTGTTTCAAAACGTTTAAAATCAAGTGACATGTTAAAACAGTACAGACGTGAATTCATAGGATGGTACAAGTTCTAGGACTGCATTTCTCTACACTACCTCAAACAGTGCAACAGTGATTCAGTGTAAACCTCTACAGTGTTTCATTGATTCAATACTTGTGTTCAAGTATGTGTCCATGAGAATGATCAAAATCCCTACTTAGTTATTTTAATTTTCTTGTTTATAATATGTTATAAGTTACAGTAGATTATCCCCTTCAGTATGTTGCTAAATCAAATTAACTGATTTCACAATACATTCTGTAATAACCTGTTCAATAATGTTAGCTTACTCACCTCAACATCTGTTGCAAAATACACACGATCATTCTGACTCTGAATGCCAAAAATATAATAAAATTAAAAAGGGCTTTATTTCCATATACAACAAAACTATTCAGCTAAATTAAAATAAATTCAAGATAACATGACTTTTTTTTGGCAACAGAGAGACGACCCTACTGAAAATAAACATTTAAAATACTAGTTACTATTTTTTAAAAATTCTGATAAATGTATCCAAAGTTGTTCATATAAAAATTAATTATGAAAATGTCAGAGGATAAAACAAGTTGGCTGTCTAACCATAACAATTAAGGATGTCTGGCAGGCAAAAATAAATTAATTTGATTAAATTATATGTAATCTGATAATATTTGGTCTGAAGAAGCGTGCGTGTGTGTGTGTGTACGTGTGTGTGTGTGTTTATAAATAATAAGATTGCAAAGAGCTGAGAGCCAGCCAGCCTGACAGAGGTCAACTCTTTTGTTGCATTTTTTGCGCATAAAAGTCCCTGCACGTCTCACAGCACCGCTGATACCACCTCATGTCTTGACAGAGGTTCTTCTCTCTTATTACCCTGCAGTACACAGGCCACTGGTCTCCAAGGCACTTGAATGTTAAAGCAGCTGTGAAACAACAACAACAACAAAATCAAATATACATTACTATTACATTTATTAGTGAAGAATCAGGTAGCAAAGGTGACAAGGACACCAGAAGTGTATCTGGGGAAGGGAAAGGAGAATAGTTGTAGATATTCAACAGAAGAAAGTAAAAAAAAATCCTCCTGCTGTCAATATTTTCAACAGTACAAGTTTTTAAGGCCAGCTTAATTTATAAATTTGATTAAGTTGCATTGAAACCAATTGGTTTAATGTCATGCAGCTGTCTCCTCATGAGAGAGTGATGCTCATATTTCTGCCCTATAGAGAGGTGGGCTGGGGCTGGGGCCAGGCCCAGGGCCGGGGCCAGGGCTAGGGCCATGTGGGGGCTGCAGAGCCAGCTCCAGCAAAGCCACACAAAGCAGCAGCTCCAGCTGAAACTGCCTTTGGTCTGAGACAGAAGTTGCCACTGGAAAAACAGGAAGGCTCAGCTTGAATAATACCAGAATGGAGTTCTCAATGACACCTGTAAGGGGATTTTTTTTTTTTATTACAGGCAGGTAGGGAAATGTAGGAATTAAAGCATGGAGACTGCTGCTGGTTTTCTGATCAGCTTTTGCTCAAGAAATCAAGACTTTGTGCCACATTGTCAATGAATAGAAATTGAACAAAACGACATGATGGCTTCTTTGTTCAAAGGAACAGAAATATATTGTCTTTTAGCTCAATTGCTACAGATGCCACACTATGAGGCACTCTTACAAGGTTTGAAGACAGTTAGCAAGTCCCATGGTAGATTTCCACTTGTCCAGGTCCAATTATTGCATTTTGTGCTTCTCAAATGCACAAACACTGTGTACCTTCCTGACCTTTTTCTTTCCTTTCCAAGTACATTCAAAATGTTTTTGTTTTTAAACTGTCTTCCAATACATTGCTCTGACTTTATCACCCTCTTTTTAATCACTCCTCCATGTCAAGGTCAGGCTATTAATCCTTACCTTCACATCTTTCATGTCTTATCTTCACCCTGTTATTCAGGTTGATCTATTAGTAGGCTGTTCCTGCTTTCTAACTGTGGGAGTCCCTGACTACTGAATTCTTCCTCAGAAACCTAAAATGACAAGGACATCACCTTAACCTGAAAAGCTGCTGTTTTGTTTACTCTACCTTCTCCCACGGTTGTTGTAAGTATTCTGTTCTCTCTAGCAGTCATAAACAGTCAGACGCAGAAGCCTGACTTCTGTTGTATGCCTGTTGTACAAAACAGGCATATTTTCATGCATGGGGTCTTTTTTCTTGTGAAGCCATCTGTTAATCCACCCACCTGTTTCATTTATGAAAGCCTCTTACAGTGCTTATCATAGAAGGACCCTGGTACCAAATTTGGGTCTTTGCACATTCAGTTATTCAAGCTGTAGCGCATACATGGAATTAATACGGGAAAACAGTGAAAAACAGGGCACAAGAAAAAGTCAACATCCAAAAATCATAATAAACACTGAACAGAAAAAAAAGTGAATCTCACAGATTTGAGTTACTCTCCTTTTTTAATAGAAGGGAAAGAGAAACTGAGAGCATATTTATAAAAGAGTAGAGATGGTGCAATCCACATCAGCTTCCGCTAGCCCTACCCCCAAATCTAGAGGATCTATACTGCATAATAGGGATGGAACTGGAGGCCAAAATGATCACTATATTCAAGAGAAGCATCACATTATGTATTTTGGAGATGTTAATGTTTCTACTGGACTGGATTCTGACTCCCGCTGGATGAAGTTGACCTGTATATTACTAACATCAGTGCTACATAATCCATTCTATGAGGACAACAGAGCCCAATCTTTTTCTGTGCACTTCACATTAATTCAAATTTTACTGAATCTGACACTGTATTTTTTCTGTGAAACTTTGTGATTCACTTTACTCTGTGACACAAAGCTGCCTATACCTCACTAGAGGGAAAGTGTCAGTGATGGATTGATGGCCTGTTGTTTCTGAAAGATCTGTTGTACAAAGAAAGATAAAGCACAAAGTACTTTATCAGCAGCAACAGCTGCCATCTCATCCAGCAAACTGAAACAATGACTACTACACAGAAATGTTTAAGGGTTAAAAACTTCAAAGAGAAATACCCTTCACTGACTTAAAGGAAGGATTACACACAGCCCGAAATGTTAGATTTGCTTTCCATGCAGGAGTAATCTATTTGACAGGAGGGTTTATCTTAACAAGGGCTCTGGAAAATCATCTGGAAAGGGTATGCTGTCTTACAGCAAGCCTTCGAATATTCCCCAGTCATGCTCAAGAAGCAGATGAACGATTTGGGGAGCTAATGGTAAGACCATCCTCAACAACCCACTAGGAAATAACAACAGAATTAACAGTTCTGTAGTTATGCAGTAACATAATTTTTTTAAGACCAACAGAGACCTGAGTTCCTCCAGGAACAGCAAATCTCTTCATGTTAGTAATTTTCCTTTACATGTCCTAATCCATCAGGCATTGTAGACATCTGAACTAAAGAGAAGTGGAAATTGCTATTTGTATTTGAAGAACAAATAAGGGCCTCCTTGACCTCACAAATATCACAAGAGCATAGTTCACAGAGCTTTTAAGGAGAAAATAAGGTATTTTCTTACTTTAGAAATGTTTGATAAAATTGAGTGGACAAATATATATAAACATATATAATATATTTATAATGTCTCTAATATAAACATATTTTCATCTCGGATGTTTTGTGTCCATAATATCATACAGTCCCATAATATGGTCCTTCCTTGGATAACAAAGCCCTTCACCATTCTGAGGTACAGTCTCTGATGTACACACTGGAAAACTGAGGCAGAGAGAGGAGTCTCTGCATAGAATTTACATGTCTTGAGTCCTAGCCTTCTGTTTTTAAACTGGGATCATCATTACTGTATGGAGAGAAAGAACTAAAAAGAGCTTTCCACTGGCAATGTCATTTTGACTGCTTACCTAGCCTGGGTGATGTTATTGTGTTAACATTAATTTTCTCATTGCAGGGGTGGAGATGACAGGGTCTGTAGGCTGCAGGCTTTTCTGAGGAAAAGCATTCATTGCCATGCCTTCCCGTGATCTTGTGCATGCACTGGATGACTCGGGACTGCATCCCTTTGCCACAGGTGACGGAGCACTGGAACACACAGAAGACACACATTCATTCGAAAGCTATTTTTGCCTGTAAACATGAAGGTGAAATGCCAGTCCAGGTGAAGTCAGTGGCTGCTCCTTCAGTTGTCAGCATTCCAAGATTTCTGCCTTCCATTCCATTAACTAAATGAAAATCAATTTAAAAACAAATTGGCAGTATCTACTGAAGGACTGATTCCAGCATACTGTTGCTGTCAAGGTCCATTTTGTAGAGCCTGTCACGAAACTGAAACACAGCAATGTGCCTGAAGGGAGCAAGGACTGCGCTCCTGTATCTGTATCCCAATTTACTCTTATCAGAGGTGAAAGTGATGGAATAAAAGAAAATGCTCACAGACACTGACAGAGAGAAGCATTTTTAATTAAGCCATTACTCCTGCCAGTGCAAAAGTGCTCTTTCTACTGAGCAGAGTGTACGCCTCCTGTCTTTGTGTCACATCTTCATGATTTCATGTGTCCCACAAATGACATACACAACGTGAGACATGCTGCCTGGCCTGTAATCAGCATTCCTGTCTTGTTGCCACAGAGAATGAGGTAAGAAAACAAAACAGCTGAGCACTGTAACGACGGTAACGTTCTGCTTCTATCACAGTAACAATACATTAGAATGAAAACTTGGGCAGTGCTGTACAGATGCATAGAAAACCTATTCCAAAACAACAAAATACATGCTTTCCGCTTTGCTGACTTTTTGTGAACAAAATTTCACAGCTCATGAATTATTTTTGTGTCCATTGACATATGTTCTATTGCTTTAACTACAAATTCATTCAGAAAATTAAATATTGCAATTTGCTCCTACCTGCTAATGATTTTCACTTAAGTACCCACAAATTTCATTAAGTTTTGGAGAAATTTACTATAGAGGACATCTTCAAATATTAATCAATTTCTTGCAATGAATGATATGAGCACTGGCTGAAAATTTATGCCACTACCATCCACAAAATTCTGAACTATATTTTTATTCTAAAAAATCTTAATTACATAAATATTCAGAACACATTTCCTCGGGAGGCTTCAAGAAGCAGCTGAAAAAATATTGAAATGAGAGAGAAAGACAAGGAGAGGGTGCTATAGCAAAAGAAGTTTCCCAACCATCCTGTCTCAAGATGGAGATGGAGAAGTATAGTTTTCTGAAAAGAAAGAATAAATTTTGACTGTAGGAAACACTAAAGGGGTTTTTACCCTTTAGTTTTGTTATCTATATGTTTTTGAATGACATTTTAAACACTGTTACTTGGAGGAAAGATTTACATATGCCAAATGGAAAACAGAGGTCTTGCACCTGAATATATAGATCAAGAGAAGTGAGACTCATGTCTTTTGGACTCATAAGACTCCAAGAGAGGTACAAGAGACCAGGATATGCACTTGAAGGGTGTTTTCACAAGGGACTGAACAAGGTTCAAAGCACACTTCAACTTGTAAGCACATGAAATCAAACACTGGCATTCTATAGAGACAGCAAGTGGAATTGATTTTGCTTCTGTTTTCAGTGATGTATATCAGGAGTAACTCCATAAAGTCAATAAAAACCCTATAATTTCTTGCAAAGTTAATCAGATACAGCCTGCATGAGCCAAAGCATGCAAAGACATTCAATTATAAATACATAATTTTGTATTCAATAACAACCACAGCTTAACATATGAACAAATATGCTGTTTACAGGAGGGAATCCAGCTAGTACTGAAGTCTTTTCAAAGTAGAAGTCTGTCATCAACTTTGAATTTAGTATACTACTTTTAAATCACATGAGAAAAAGCCTCTCAACAGAATTCCTTTTCCTGAATTCTCTGCCTTTTCCCTGTGTAGCTAAAAATAATCTGACTTCCTATAATGGCCAACATTATGCACATGGTAAACATGTATAATCACACATATGCATACCCAAATGTAATCACCAAGAGCAGCCAGAACATCAATCTTAATCTCGGCAAAATTCCAGCCACTTCTTGGATTCCTCTCTCCATAATTTCAGAGACGTTTCTCTTTGGAATATTTTAATGGAATAGCAAGTGAGACAACGGTATGGCAAAATTAAAAAAAAATCCCAACAACACAAAAAAGCCCAAAACCTGAGAATGAAGGAAAGATGAAGGTAATCTTTAAAGATTATCACAATGATCTTAGAGTAATTTTCCACACACTATTGTATTTTTTTCCCTTCAGTAAAACACTTGCATGTTTATTAGCCAAAGCTAGAGTATGTGTGAGCTTGTAGTATGTATGTTTCTTCTTTTATCAGAGGAGGAGGACAGGACAGGCAGGTGGATCTGGTACATGAGATCTCCTAAAAATAATTCATCTGCCCTTAACCTTTGGTTACCCTAAAATGAGTAGGTGCAACCTAGCCATCTGGAGTACTGGAGGGGAGAATGGAACTTGAAAACACTAGACTTCTGCTGACAAAATGGGCTCCAATGGTTTATCTACTAACTGATAATGCATAACAATTCATGTATGCAGGTGCCTTTGTGGAGAGCACTCTGACAGCAGTCATATCTTCTCTATATCAAAGGAGCTCTGGCCTGAAAGCTTCTTGTGACTGCAACTGAGACAATACGCAACAAGCAGACAGATCTGTCTCTTGGCTAATGAATGGTTAGGCCCTGAGTTTCTATGCAGAATTTGGCAAGATTTTGGCATTAAAATCTTAATTGGTGAATTAACATTCCTTTAATGACTGAGCTGCTACTGGCCTTTGTGAGATATTTTAAAGAGAGCTATGAAGCATTACAATGTAGTTTTCTATCCAAAGATGTATACATCCTGCAAACAATTAATTTTAGTCTTGCATGACCTACTTATTAACATCCCAGCTTTAGAGGAAGAAACTGACACTAAAGGAAGATAAAGTGAAACGTCACACTTTGTATAGGAAATATGTGGCAAAGCAGGAAATAATGAAAGAAATTTGCCTTCTGTTTTATCTTCTTTTCTTTTCACAGAAATGTACTAATTTTTAACTTTGTATTTATTCTTATTTTATAAAACTGAGAATTTTTATTAAGGCTTGTAAGATGTTTGGGGAAAATTGTGAAGAGGCAGGGCTACCACATTAATTTGCAATCCAAAACTTTCAAAGCCAGCCTGATCAGTTTACAAGTAAAGAGAGTTTTTTCCAAACCACTGGTGTTTTAAAATCAACCAGGGATCTGATACTCAAGCTGTGCTCTTCCCTGTTCACACATCATCAGCAGCAGTAGTGTCTGACTTCAGAATTAAGAATTCTACTGATTGGAAGCCAGAAAAAATAATATCTTTTTTATCTATATTACTTCACATTCAAAGTAGTACAAAATAGTGTGAAATAGGGAAAACACACTTCAGGTATGGCATTTAGCAGTGCATTTGCTAGCTACACAGGCAAACAGTGAGATTTCTGTTTGTCTCCACGAAGTGGTCTTAAACCTGAATTTGTGCCGCATACACACCAGCCAACTGCTGGTATAACTGAGAACAGCCACTGGATATTGGAGAATAAAAGGCATCCATAATATTTTTCTTTTTCACTATGCAAAGGTATGGACTTGGTGCAATTTCACTAGGAGACAATTCAACTTCTGCAAACCAGCTAGATGTGACTCAGAGCAACAGTTCTGATCCTCATTTTACTGCATATGCAAGTGTACATTCTGGCTGAAGCAGACTCTTCCAAAACTGTCTCCTAAGCTTGCCTCACTTTTGGACTTCTCTCCCTGAAAATATTCAACCAGAGGCAAATACCTCTCACTGGATGTGCAGCTGTCACATTTTAGGGAGCACTTGTGGTATGTAGCTAAAGCTGCATAGCTCCTGTATAATTCTGGAGTTTCCATGTTTAAAACTGTAACAAAGCTTTCAACTTACAGCAAACAAAAAATACTTTCACTTTTACATATTAAACAGTGAATTTAATCAGAAAGCAATCTATCTGTCAAAACTGCTTGTATTTTCCATGATTTTATGTATAGATATATATATTAATTTAAACCTCTCATATATAAAATTTACAGAAAATGCACATTCCAAACCAATCTGTAGCAACTTTCATCAGTTCAGCAGATCTCAGATTAATTCCAACCCACAGCTTTTATTACTAGTGAATAAAGAATACTTTTCTATAGCTCTCCTACCCCCCCACCTCCCACATGTCACTCTTGCACAATGCTACACTTTATTTTTGTGGTGGTTAATTACATTTTACTTCTGACTGTTCAGATGACCTATACTTTAAGGCCATGTAGCTGATTAGCAAAAATTCCCATAGGACAACTGTGTTTGCAGTTTTAGACTAAATGTTCTAATATGCAGCCAGAGGTTTTTTATGTGGTTGTTAATCTGTGCATTTTGGACATAGTCCTAAAGGTACTGTAAAACCATTCAAGCAGCAAGACATGTAAAACATTCCTGTTAAAGATTACAAAAAATTCCTGGATAAATATAGTTAACAGCTATTTTTTTTTGAAAGTTTTTCTTTCTTTCAAATAAAATCTACCCATCCTGTTTGAATTTTGTCCTACTTTTGAACTTCTTTTAGACATAATTTCAAGGACAGAAACCTAGGCGTTAAATATAACAATCCTTACACTTGGCATGCACACCCGTTACCCAAGATTCCTTCTTTCTGTTCCCTGCCAAAGATATATATTCTGGAGAGAATATATATTCCCAAGGCCAACAGCTGAGGAAGGTGCTGTAATGCCTTAGCTGCTTCCAGCTGGCCTTCATAAGAACTAGGAATTCCTAAATTAAGGGGAAAATTGTCACTGGCAGACAGTAACGGTCAAAATGCATCTTTCTGCCAAGACAACAGGCAATCACTGCAGAGGCTGATACAATCCACAATGAAAAACTCAATCTGTGACAATATTAACAGAATTGACTTGGACAATTTATTTTCAAGAATAAATGGATTGTTCAATAAAAGGTTTTTACAAGTCTAAGTAGCATTCAAAGTGGAGAGTGATGTGCTCATAAGGAAACTCAGCAATGAGTTCTACTGGAAATTATTAGCAGAGCATTCCTAATCATTTATGTATAGGTTCATCAGTTCCAGCATTTAAGCGGTTTCAACCTTTTCATAAAGTGAGTGTGAAACAAGGATAGCAAGCAATCAGACTTTAGCAACGCGATTCATATTTGCTGACATGCTGGCAATCTTTTCGTGTATCTTGTATTTTTATGAAGTTTAATTTTGAAGACAGGTAGTAGATAAAGTGGTGCATTTGTTTTCAACAAAGACTTTATACTGAGTTTAGCAATATTCTTAAAGGTTACTAAAGCAAATAATCTGCAGTTTATTTAAGAGCTTTTTTTTTTTTTTTTAATAAAGGCATTTGTGAATAGTGTAACTAATACCAAAAGAGGGATGAATGGATCCAAACATAAGATGGAGTTTGAGTTCTCCCATGCACCGTTTCCAGGAAGGTTTTTCTGCCTCTCTCATTTCTGACACACCCAACACCTCAGTATGTGAATGCCAAATTTAAAATTCAGAACTTGTACTAAGTTTAGCTGAAAAAATTTTGCTGTTGGTCTCTCCTAAGTTTAGCAAGTTTGAGTTGTCCTTATTTATTTTGGTTTTTTTTTTCTCCTTTTTTTTTCTTCTTTTTCCTCCCTCATTTTTTTTTCTAGCTCTTCTTTCTGGAGTAGTAATTAGTACTGGATAACTGTTCAAAAGAGATAAGATTTTAAAGTAAGATAGACAGAGCCCCAGCTTACCTTTGAGAAACTGGGCTAGAGATAGGGTTCCTATGGAGGAAACCCTCATCACCTCATCTCAAGAATCTGGACTTTTTTTTTTTTTTTTTTTTTTTTAATCCTTGTTAGCTTTCCATGCAGAGCAATGCAGTTGTTTGGTGGATGATGCAAAACTGCCTTTGGTAACAAGACAAGAAGCAACTGAAACTTTACAAGTAAAATTTAGTTGAGAAAAACCACATAGAATTTGGTGTAATATGATTATTAATGAAACAACAAAACCCAATTTTTTTCTAGGACAGTATATAAAAATCTATTCTTGAGAATATAATTACTCATTTACTCTGAATCAACAGTAAGGTTTGATAGGCTTCAATCTTAACAGACTTGCTGGACTCAGCTCGGAAGTAGCAAATTCTTTGTCTATATTTGAAATCCAGGTTCAGTTCCCCAATTTCTTTCTTGGATGAACTAATGAAACACAGTCACCCACTTCATGATTTAAAAATCTTGATTGTCCCAATGAAACTAGATTGTTTTGTTAGGACAGCTGGACTTACTAGTTCATTTAGGAAGCCTGCTTAGAGAAGTACTGGTGGGACAAGAATCTCCCCAAGCTCAGGGAAGGCTGATGCCACAAAACACTTCTTACTGGACTATGCAAGGAATGGTTAGAAGACCCTTGAATTTTGAAGGGAAAATTTCTTGCAAGATTAAGGAGTTTTCAAACATTGCACACAGGAGAGATCTGGATCCCTCTGGAACCAGAAAAAGAGCAAAAGGGAAGGGTATTTTTTTATGGTGTATTCTTCCACCAGCTCTATACTGACTTAAAAGCTTTTATCATGAAGATTTTCCTTTTCTCCACAAACGGAAACCTGATTATGATTGTATTATCTTCCAAAAAAATACTAAGATGAAAGTTCCTGAAAACTTCGAAGTGAAGACTAAACTTCAGCATTAAGCTGCAAAAATCCGGTGTATGACAACCTGGAGTCCTTATCCATGAAAACAACACTGTATTACAGCCTCTCATTTCTCCCCCAAATCAAGGAAGGTATCAGCATTCTTCTCACATCATTAATGATCTATGTCAAAGAATGGACAAAAACTGTAATACTGTAATAGATACAGGAAGCGATGTTTCTCTGTATGCTCCAGATGTACTTTCCTTTCACATAATTTTCAATTTTGTATTTATATGTTCCATAGGTCTATATTTAACACAAAAACACATTCAAGTTGTAAGACCATTTTAAACATACCTCCACCTGAAAAATGAGTTCTTTATTCTTATTTAGGACCTTAGACACATTTTTAAATAGTATTTGACACCAGAACACTGGTGGATTTTACAAAAAATAATCTGGTGAATGCTGACAAATGATTAATTACACACTAACATTCTACATGGCTGCAGTATTCTACAGTAAAAAGTAGAGATGTTTGGACTTATTGATAATACACAAATATATCCTCAAAGAACATTTTTTAAATTGCAGGGCAAGCTTGACTTTTCTATTAAAAAAAAAAAAGAGTTAGGCAATTGGTCCAAAACTCAAGTCAACAGTTTCACCACCACATTATTATCTCTTTTTTTCACGTAAAGGTGTCAGGCAAAATGTGTATCCCTGCTTAAGCTTAAATGTGATATACTCTCTAAATTGACTGAAGACCATTACAACTTATAGATTTATTAGAGAACCATAAAATTATTTCCATGCTTCTCAGTGATGTGAAGCCTTAGCTTTTATTTTCCTAGTTCTGTAAATTGTATTTATCCTTATCCTTCATGGTTTCTGAAGGCAACACAGACACAAAACTGAAACCAAATATTCAACTTAATTTTTTTGATAAAATAGATCTGTGATGGTTGTGATATTCTGAGATGAGGGCAGTGAAAGCAAACTTCATAAGCATCATTTCTTTAGAATCTTTACCCTCCAGCCAAGGAAACAAACAACTCCAGTCAATAGCACCTTTACAGAACTATGGCTTGTTTTTAAATGTCTTTATGGATATTTTATCAATTCTAAAGATACTAAAGGTTTCCCTAAGGCTGTATGTTACTTTTAAAGTATGTCAGCAATTATTTGTTAGAGCCATGCAATAAAACCGGTTGTACAGATGCAACTCATAACTCTGTAAGAGGAATCACAGTTAGTGGATTAGACTCAATATTATACTGCCAACACTTTGTAAAAAGTCTTTTATATGGCATACTATATATATTATTGCCATTAGTGTTCAGTGATGAATAAGACATTATATCTCACACTTTCATATCTGAGATATCACTGCATGGTATTTTGGCAGATTACTTTCCATTGATTATAACTATCAAACACACAAACAAGAATCTGGAAGCAGTTAGATCTGACCACCTCATAATTACCTTTATCTTTCTGATGAAATTAATTGGAGTATGTCATTCTGGACTGATGAAAATGAACTCTTAGAAAGAACTTAAAATATTAGCCTTTGAGTATACAATTTAACGTTAGCATATATAACAATGCCGGCCTGCTGCTCTGTAGAAAACCTTGCAGGGAAAAGCATAGCTCATCAGCATAAAAATGTAATTAAAGGATTACGGCATTTCTAATGAAAAGACAATTCAAAGAACCCATTAAGAACATAAAGGAAATGTCATAGGAGGGGGAAAAAAAAGTTGAAGAAATCCATTTCTCTTCAAAATTTCTACTATTTTATCTATTTACTTTTCAGAAATCAAAGAAACATATGTCAAAAAGCTGTTTTGTACCAGATAAAATTATTTGCTTTTAAATAGCATTACACTATGTAGCACTCTCAAGTTTTTCCAGTAGTATTTTAAGTAAAAGAAAGAGCTCATCCCTAACAACGACTTTACTTCCATTCACTATATACATAAGTACATAAGTCTATGGGTCGCAACTAGATGCATCCCAGAGTCCTGAAGGAACTGGCTGATGTAGTTGCCAAGCCACTCTCCATGGTATTTGAGACGTCATGGCAGTCAGGTGAAGTCCCTGGGGACTGGAAAAAGGGAAATATTGTACCCATTTTTAAAAAGGGTAAAAAGGAGTACCCTGGGAACTACCGACCTGCCAGCCTCACCTCTGTGCCTGGGAAGATCATGGAACAGATCCTCCTAGAAGCTATGCTGAGGCACATGGAGGACAGGGAGGTGATTTGAGACAGCCAGCATGGCTTCACCAAGGGTAAGTCCTGCCTGGCCAACCTAGTGGCCTTCTATGATGGAGTGACTACATCAGTGGACAAGAAAAAAGCTACGGATGTCATCTATCTGGACTTCTGTAAGGCCTTTGACACGGTCCCCCACAATATCCTTCTCTCTAAATTGGAAGGATATGGATTTGATGGGTGGACTGTTCAGTCGATAAAGAATTGGCTGGATGGTCACATCCAGAGGGTAGTGGTCAATGGCTCCATGTCCAGATGGAGAACAGTGACGAGTGGTTTCCCTCAGGGGTCCATACTAGGGCCAGTGCTGTTCAATATCTTCATCAATGACATAAGACAGTGGGATCGAGTGCACCCTCAGCAAGTTTGCAGATGACACCAAGCTGAGTGGTGCATTTGACATGCCAGAGGGACAGGATGCCATTCAGAAGGACCTGGACAAGCTGGAGAAGTGGGCCTGTGTGAACCTCATGAGGTTGAACAAGGACAAGTGCAAGGTCCGGCACCTGGGTCGGGGCAATCCCCGGTATCAATACAGGATGGGGGACGAAGGGATTGAGAGCAGCCCTGAAGAAAAGGACCTGGGGGTACTGGTAGATGAAAAGCTGGACATGAGCCAGAAATGGGCTCTCGCAGCCCAGAAAGCCAACCATATCCTGGGCTGCATCAAAAGAAGCATGGCTGGCAGGTCGAGGGAGGTGATTCTGCCCCTCTACTCTGCTCTGGTGAGAACCCCACCTGGAGTACTTCGTCCAGCTCTGGAGTCCTCAGCACAGGAAGGACATAGACCTGTTGGAACAGGTCCAGAGGAGGGCCACAAAAATGATCAGAGGGATCGAACACCTCTTTTATGAGGAAAGGCTGAAAGAGCTGGGGTTGTTCAGCCTGGAGAAGAGAAGGCTGTGGGGAGACCTTATTGCAGCCTTTCAATACTTAAAGGGGGTTTATAAGAAAGATGGGGACAGACTTTTTAGCAGGGCCAATAGCGCTAGGACAAGGGGTAACGGTTTTAAACTAAAAGAGGGTAGATTCAGACTAGATATAAGGAAGAAATTTTTTACAATGAGGGTGGTGAAACACTGGAACAGGTTGCCCAGGGAGGTGGTAGATGCCCCATGGAATGAGGTTCAATGGAAAGACTGAAGGACAGGTTGGATGGGGCTCTGAGCAACCTGATCTAGTTGTAATGTCCCTGCCAATTGCAGGGGGGATGGACTAGATGACCTTTAAAGGTCTCTTCCATCCCAAAGCATTCTATGATTCTATGATGATATCTACCAAATTTTACATCACGAAGATCTGAAATGATAGCAGGTAACTCAGCTAAATGGGTATGAAGGATATTAAAAAAAAAAAAAAAAAACACAACAAATTGAGAGTTTATGGGGAAACTGAACCCCAAGGACTTTTTTTTCACTGAAATACCACGATCCCACACATAAGTCATTACTTTTGAAATAAAAACCTTAAAAGAGAAACAGAGAAAATGAAGTAGAAGAATAACTTACAACTATCAATAAAACTTCCACCAGTTAATTTTCTCTTCACAATGTCTAAACACATTCTTAATTGGAATAAAATGGATTTCCAGAAAATTACTCTAACTGCTTTATTAGTAGGAAAACCATACTGAAGTGTAACACTTTCATTATGTATGATGAGGTCACCCAAAAGCATGACTGTCCTGAGAGAGCTATCAGAGGGCCAGGAGACAGACAATGTTGACCTGAGTTCTTGTGATCCTGTGATAAACTTACCAAAGAATGATCATTACTTTTAGGTGAATTCTGTTTTATGGCAACATTATTCGAAGTATTTGTGGCAAGATCAGATGAGGGAACTCTGGAGATTAAACATAAATGTATGAACAACAGCCTGAAACAGCACAGATAAAGCAGAAAAGTAAATCCTTCATACAGTATTTAAAAATACGTATTATTGCCTGTAATTCTTTAAAATTAGTAAATGAATAATGTTAAGTAGCTATTCTGTCTTGCTAGTCAGAAATCAGACTTTGATTTGAAACAATTATTTCAAAAGAAATTTTCAACAATTAGTTATTAATTATATTTTTAAAGTATTTTCAGCTAGTAACTAGTTACAAGCTGTTAGAAAACAGTAAAAAGTGAGAATCACACAAATTAAAACAAAAGAAAAAAAAACAACAATAAATACTTTTGTGACAAGATAAGGACTTCATAGAAGATCATGTTTATCGCAAGAATGAACACCTGAAGCAGTATTATCTACATTAACTGCTTGAAAGATAGGATAAAAAAATGCATGAAAGAAAAGTTTTCCAACACACAAAAATCAATTAGGTCCCAGAAGAGCAGAAGGATTACATAAATTCTAACAGAACCCAAGTGAACCGGCTAAATGAGTTACATGTTGGCAGATGACACAGTCAGAGATACTGAGGAAAACATCTGGAAAGAGAGAGAGATGATCTTAGAGATGGAGATACACCAGGCAAAAGAATGTCTACTGGACTGAGTCTCAGCACTGGACTGAGTAATTGAATTTTCCTGAACACATTGACAGCTTTGGAATAACTTGTTTGCTATCAGAGAAAAAATCCAGGCAGTATCATGAACAGACCACTCAAATGATTTGCCCAATGTGTATCACTAAGCAAAAGCAAGAAAGAACATTAAGACCGAAATTAGAGTAATGACCACACAGCAAAAGCCTATGCTGAAAAGATAAAAAAAGTATGTGGTTCAAAATGTCAGGGGACTGGTGTTCTCCAAACTGTGGGACCAGCCATGTAAAGTCAGACAAACTGCAGTGTTTTCCAGTTTGTATACTGAGATAGTCTTACAATGTAGACTCAGGTGCATAATCAGTTATTGTAAAGAGACTGGAGATCCTTCCATAGAATGGGCTGTACATACACAACATATTCATTTCAGTTAAATGAAATTCTGAGAAGATAAAACAGAAGTTGTTGCTCTTGTTTGTCTTGTCCCCCACTTTGCTGTCTGATGGTACTTCTAATTCCATTAGCTCCTTTCTTACTTACTTATTTGTGATGTCATGTGATGGTATTTTTTGCAAATAAATTCAGCGTAGCTCCTTGGGACACTGAAATTCTGATGGTCAGTATAGTCCCTATCTTAAAAAAAATTGTTGAGAATAATCTTTTTAGACCGAACCTGATTGAGCAAGAATCGGTGTCAGCACAAGGGCACTGAAGGGATGCTCAGCGTTACTATGCTTCCTCATTCAGAACAGTACTGTGGGATAGGCATCCTGCTAGTTGGGCTATAAAGTTCTGCATTGTAATGGTTGTGTAGTAGAGTGTTAGAGTAAAGATTTCACTGGTAAAGCAGGATTCCTCTAACCTGCTGAATTATGCATCAGCCTTCCAGAAGACTCATTGTTCAAAGATCGCAGCAGCCCTCAACAAAAATTGGTAGGCATTTCTGGGAAGTCCTGGGTATAGGACATTGCTTCTATTCAGCAATTCCCAAGAATGTTTTTCTTTATTTAAATCTATGTTTATATGCATATGTGTGCATATGTAAGTCCCCTGCAGCAGTAACGCCTGGCTTGGCACTGTAAGGCTCACAACCAGAAAAGATTGGGAATTTGTACCTGGTCTGATCTAGAATGGCTTGGAGGACAGTGGGAGTGGCAAAGAAGGTGATGGGAAGCTGTTACTGGTATCCTCTGTGACATTTGCCTTTGTAGCTGCATGACACATCTCCTGCTAGGTGTTAACTTTTCTCCGTCACCTGGCCTTGTTTGCTCCAAGAGATCACAATGTCCAAACGTTGAAAGACAGCACTGAGCAAGCCTCAGCACAAGCAAGTGGGTTCCTGATATCTTCGCTGTAGTAGAAACACCTAACAGTTATTTAAAGGCATTCTACTTGTACTTCTAGCTCTAATAATTATAGCTAAGGTGTTTTTCTTTTTTCTAATTCTAGTTTTCTAGTTTCCAATTCAATTTTTCCCCTTTTTTCCCCCCATTTCCTTTTTAAAAATAAGATCCAGTATCAAAGTTTAGTCTTGCAATACAAACGTACACATATGATTTTCTCTTTGTGAAGACGTTCAGTAAATGCCATGATGATTGACAGTTTAACCAAGCTTTCTCCCTGAAGCCATACCTTTGTATTACTCTGTAAAAATTTCAAGAAGCCTTTCACCTAGTTGGTCCAAAAAAAGCCATTCCAAGAACTTATCTAGTTGACAGTATCTTGTTTCACCAATCCACTTCTCATGAAAACATTTCAGCTTAATTTTTGGGAGCTGGAGCAATTAATTTCTAATTTTAAAGAATGCTTGAAAAATATTACCATTCTAGACATTCAAATTTTTTACCTCATTGTGTATAGCCAAAGACAATTTTTAAAATGACAAAAAAATTATTATAAATTAGCATTTTGGAAATCTGATATATGCAGTTTTTGGACTCCAGATTACCGACTCTGTTCATCACAGTTGAAAAGGGCCATTCATGCTTACAGACAATATCAGAACTTTTCAGGCTGCCAAACACCTACACTGTCACTTTTCAGTAAGGCTGTAGGAAGAGTAATTTCTTAAACATCATCATTTGTGTGGTAAGAAACATGTCAGATCACAAAGCTCAGTGGATGCCCTGGATCTCTGAATCCAGTATACTACCATAATATCTACCACAGCTATCTATCCTTTTGGGCAATGACAGATTGCCAAATCTGGCAATTCAATAAACAGCTAGACAAGCTGCCAGTACAGAACATAATTACAGAAGCTAAAGGGACAGTTAGTTGTCAACAACAGAAAAATAGAGATCATGTGTACAGCAAAATAGAGATCATGTGTACAGCATGGATACCTAAAGTCTATTCAACTTAAGATAAAACAGGCTACATTGCATAGTGAAAAGTTTTTCAAAATTAATGCCAGCTGATACAGCAATTTCTGCTTCACTAGAAATAAAAGTCTGCTTTGATGATATAGACACAATTTTCTCACACCAGTAAGCCAGAGTCCAGCCAATCATATCTGTCAATTTTAAGGAGTGCCAAACACTGGTAAGGCAAATAGCAGCCAGACTGCTTTGCTTATGGCTATGGTTTCAGGCTGTAGGTAGAACCACAGAGGATATGGCTGCAAGAAGGGCCCAGAAAATTTGTAAAGCTGCCCAAAAGTTAAAAGTCTATGACTGCATACTAATACTAACAATATTTAGTTCTGAAATATTGCTGGGTATACATGGAAGAAAACGTCACTTATTTATAAAGTTCTCAATTATCTATTTAAGCATCATTTTTATAACATTACTTCTGCTACTGCGGAGTAAGAAAAACCCAGCTTGTTCAGGTGTATTTCAGATCTCCTTTTCTTTTGGAATTTCCTAGACTTCCCCTAACTGTTCATGTTTATGAAGGTGACTTAGAAGTCAAACTTTTCACTACTGATTTGTGTCCCTAGCATGCATCTCAGCACGCTTCCCTGAAAACCACTCTTTAAAATCAGCACAGTCCAAAGCAATTTCATACAATTGCTCTACTCATGGATGTTAATCTTTACTTTCTCAGACAGGCAACAACAGTGGCTGTGTAAGTGAATCTCCTCCTTCCCCATACCACTCTATCAGATGGCACCCTGCAGCATGCTGTACATAGTGCAATAAGACTGTGGCTGTACAGAACTGCTTAAGCATGGGGCTCTATTTGCCTATGCTACATGCTGCCATCTTCCAGGCATCCTCTTCTAGCTATGAGTGTTGGGGTTTTCTCATTTTTTCCCCTTCTTTTTGCATTATACCATCTCTTGTACTCCATGAGAAGGTCATTATGGGCACCCACTTGTTTACTTCTTTGTTTACTTCAAAACAAATGTATAAAGGCTGTACCTTCTGCTTGAGACCCTCTCCTAGGATGCATAGGGGAAAAAAGAGTAGCTGTTATCAGGTGGGTTTAAAGTGCTTTTTTCTTTCTTTTCCTTTTCATTACCTATTTGCTTATATAGTTCTCCCCCTACCATGTCACTTGTCAGGTAGGACTGCAAGCATCTTTCAGCAGGAACTGTAAGCTTCCTTTGTTCTTGTTTGTTCTTGCTTTGTTTTTCTATGGGGCCTAGCAAGGCTCAATCCTGATGGGAACTATTCATGTACCACAACTTAATTTTTTTCTAATATAACCCCACTTACAGATAGTGCAATTCAAGAGACAACACAATGTCTGCCCATAATTACCTTTTGATTCCAGTTCGGCATTCCCAAAAACTTTGCTTTCCCTAAAGAGGCTTGTAGCAGAAAACCAGCAAAGATGTCCTCGTAGATCTAAGTGTGATACAGATACCAGAATTTCCCATTTATGTGTCATTTTGTGTGTGCACAAAATGGGTAATGTCTACTTTTAAAATCCTTTCCAGTCTTATTGGTGCTTTTGCCTGTTATTAAGGGTGGTCTTGTTCTGTTTTTCTAGAAACTGACATGACATTACATTTATTCCAGGCAAAATACTACAGTATGTTGATCTATAAAAAAAAAAAAAACTTTATCTGAAAAAAATTATGTTAATATTACAGGATTGGTTAGAAATGTACAAAAACCTCCCCACTCTCATTTCATTATATTGACATCTTCCATATGATTTGCTCATTTCTGAAACAAAGACATACCTCATTTGCTGGAAACTAACTGTATAATTAAGACAATATAAAAGTTATTAAGATGATGCCAGTATTATTTTGACTTCCATTATTTCGCAAAAGTCACATTATTTCTTTGTCCATAAATCTATTAATAGTGTCATATTTTGACTTGTGGCCAGCACTGTTCCGTTCCTGGAATCTAAAAGAGCTAACAATTTTGGGTGGGGATCCAAAGAATAAAACCAAGGCTAATTACTTTGTCAGTAAAACCGTAACGTTAATATTATCCAAGTTCTATTTTTTTTAATTGAAGGAGATTAAATCAGTTGAGTCTATTTGCTATGGAAATTTAGGGGTTGTTTAAATGTTTAAGCACACAGTTTAAAGGTTGAATGCTGCATGCTGTTGAATAGTTGGCAAAAAAGAATGCTTTTTTTCCTCTCTCCATTTTCACAGGTGCTTTGATTGGGACAGAAGAGAAGCAATGCTCATCACTGACAGCTGCTTCTTGTACCACTCAGTTGGGAGATCTTTCTGTGACCTGTTGGGTTCACTCTGCCTTCCCTCAACAGCTGGAGACTTGACTTCCCCCCCAATACACACACACTTTCTAGACAGCACTGCATGTACTGTCTTAAATAAATAATTTGCAATAGGACATGAATTCTGGGACTCATTGGTGTAAAACTCAAGCAGTTGCTTCAGATGTCCTTTCAGACTCACTGGAAAAAATTTAGCAGATTAACCTTTGTTCCCCATTTTCACTTCTTCAGGTGATAGACAAAGTGAACTCCATCCCAACAACTGGGACCATTATCACAGATGTGGTATTTGACTCCTCTGCATCTCTGGCCTAACATACAGATACTGTTCAGAAATTCTGCTGCTGCTGCTTCTTTAGTTTCTGCTGAAACTCCCTTTCCAGCCTCCATAGCCAAATGTCTTTTTAGAAATTATACCATATTATCTTCTCTGGTCTCCTATACACACATACTTTATATTTCTTCAGCTTAACAAATGGCTGCTCCTAAATTCTACTCTGTTGCCCAGTGTTTTGTTCCTATTATCCCCTGCTGAATCTCTCCAAAAGTTTCTGTTATAATATCATATCAAATTTAAGCTTTTAATTATTATTTTCAAAACTCACTCTCCAAATTATTCTCCCTTCCAAAATTCATCCTGCCTCTCATGCTTCATTTATTCCACCAATGTTCTGAAGATTCTAGATAATAGGAAGAAAAAAAATACATAGCTTCCTACATAAAGTACCCTAGACCTGCCCTTTGAGCACCCTACGCTGTTGACATTTAAGTCTTTTTCAGAGAACGACTTCTACAATTATGTGAACTTCCCTAGTAAGCCGGGTAGATGTGTAAACATGTAGTTCATATGCATTTCATTTCACCTCTCCCCTGCCTACTTGTTTATCCTTATAGATGATGAATTCCTCTGAGTGTGACCCTGTCCTCGTATAGCCTTGAAATGGGTAGCAATGGGCAGCTTAGTAAAGGACACTGCTGGTAATAAGAGTGAGCTACGCCTTGCCCTGGGTGGTGTTATTGTAGCTACAAGCTTTCCTCATCTGAAGGTAACTTTTACATTGTAAAGTATGCTATTCCAAGGACGGCATTCACTGGGAAAAGACAATGTAAGCAGTAAAGTTGCTAGATGCTGGGTCCAGAAGCTCAGTTTGAGCCTTTATTCTTTACTTTCTCATCATACTCATTTTCCTCATGATGGCAGGCACAGAGCCCAACTGATGTTAAGAACAGTAATGTTAAGCATATTGAGCCACCTTGCTGACTTAAAAGCTATTATGGAGTTTAATGCTGCATACAGGCCAGTTTATACAGCATACTTGTAAATTAATTCAGAGTTTTAGAGTTTTAGAAGGATTGATGTGTTTATTGACCTATTGGAGCTTGCGATTTTGGTCAAATTTTCTTTGATCTTGGTATTATTGTTAAAACATTGAGCAGAAGAATTATTTCATCTCTATGTGACTGTATTTCTAAAACAAATTAACTCCATTACAGTACTAATATGATTATTAATAATGTTATCTTTCCAGTAATAGTGCAATTTAAGCTTCATTTAAAATTATGCCTTAGGAGTTCAAGGGGAACAGCAAAGCCAATAAGGATCACATTAAGCCTCTTGTTTCAATGTGTGAGAAGCGTCATTTAAATTTTTCAAGCCAAGTCCTGGCATTAGCTTTGGGGAACTTGGCTCTGCTCAAAGGAACAGCCTTCTGTCAATGTCAAGAACAATCCTAAAGAGTAAAAACAGTGAACACAGAAGGCTGTACTGAACTTTTGATTTAGAAACAAACAGTGAGCAAAGATTAACATTTATCTGAGCTTTCCATTTGTTTCCCCCATTGCAGACATACTAACATGTATGCCATGACTTCATGTTGCTATGTACTCTACCAATGGAACAGAATAGTAACAGGGAAAAAAAAAGGAAATCCAAGTATATTTTAAATTGAACTCATGTCTCTGTAGAGAAATTAAAGTATCTGTTTTTTGGTATAAATCTTGGAAAATCTCAGCTGCACAAGTCACAGTCAGGCTGTATGTTAACTGTTCAAAAGGTTTTCTCAATTCCACATGAAATATTTCTTCATCTCCTAATTTTGAAGTTTAAAGTACAATTTAGGTGACAGTGTTACAGCTTTAACTGGAGGAGGAAAACAGAACATACAAGATGTCAGTAAATTTAGAACAGGAAGAAGTAAGTTCTTGTACATTCATCTATGACATGGATGTTTGCAAAAAGTGCTGAATTAGAAAATAAAGCTCTTCTTTTTTCCAGAGGGAACTGGGAACACAGTGTAACTGTCTGAGCATCCTCACATAGCCTCAGCAACCCTGATTTGAATGACTGCTTCAACTAAGAAAGCAGATGGTCATTTCTCCGTAGTCTACTCCCTGCTGGTGCTAGTGCTAAATGATGCAGGTTTTTACTGCAGTTCTGTGGTATGGAAATGCAAATACTAAACTTTATTGCCAAACACATCTTGTAAAAGTAACCCTGCTACTGAAGGTTAGTTCCTTCTGTTGCTTAAAAAATTAATGGTCATACCAATCTGTGCTTTTGAAGTAGCTAAGGTAGGGGGCGTATCTTCCTAGTTTTCGTAAGACTGTTCCAAAATATTTCCAAATATTTTAAATGATCACCACTATTAAAAAAAATCATTTGACACTATCCTTTATCCTTTAAATGTGAAAAAAGTAAAGAAAATGGAATAAATAGTAATGTGATAGTGACAATTTGTACCCCATCATCATAAAATGGGAGCTCCCAAGCAGAATTCTATGAAACACTAGTTGCCCACAGAGTACTTGCAGCTAATTCTTGGAAGGCTGGCTAGTCGTACACTGCTGGCTTTAGTCCTTGTTTCCAGCTGTTACATCATATGAAAGACAACTAAAAATACATTAAATACTTCTCCATAAAAGCAAGTTAAAAACTGCTGCAATAATGTTAGGCACTGAAAGTAGAAGTGTTGTGTGCAAAGTTATGAACAGAAGCAAGGAAAAAAAAAGATTACAATCTCTGCTGAAGTGTGGTCTGTGATATGGCAAGAGAAAACCTTGACTGTTAAGGTTCAATTTCAGTATTTCAGCATGTTTTGGATATTCTAAAGTGTATCAAATGTTCAAGGTCTCAGTCCAATAATACATTCAATCACAGACCTAATCAATATTTTCTGTTACAGTTTGGCCTATGCTTCTGTACCTCACTAAAATCAAAACCCATATGCCAAGGAAATAACTTACTGACAGCTACGTCAAGTGTTCAGAATAGACAGTAACAGATGCTTCCCAGATATTAAATGGTCTATGTGGAAATTTAATAGGCTAAAGGTGCTTCCTTATAAGGCTGGAGGGTGTAACATATTGGAAACACAAATCAATAAAATGTGCAAACACAAATTAATGAAATGGGCAAACTGTGAGGTTGGAGTGAACTGCAGTGGAGGAAAAGAATGATAATTTATTACAATTGGATGACATATAAGTGGCAAAGAATATGTTTCCCTGGTTGGGAAAAGGGGTGGGGGGGACATCCAGTAGGATGGCCAAAGCAAAGTATTCTAAATGTTTAGTAATGGAAATTAAGTTATCTTCTCAGAACCACTCTGTTAAGTAATCCTTTAAAATAGATCCCATATCACCATGAGAAATGCATGACAGAATCAGGACAGAGAACAACAAACATTAGGTCCCTGGCAGCCTATAATGGAAGAGGTGGAAGGGGCAAAGAAATACCACAGAGCATCTCACCGAAGTGTGTGTTACGCATAGCCAATTGATAGCCTCTACTCTGCAACCCAGAGACAATCAGAAAGTTCTTGCTGTGAGCCAAACACAATACACAATGCATACGACACCTTGTCTCAGTAATATATCAAGCCAGAAGGAGGCAAGAAAATAAGTCAAACTAAAAATAAGCAAAGACTACAGACAAGATAAATGCTACTTCATTTAATCAAATGTCATTACTGTTCTCAAACAGGTCTGAAAATGGAATAATCCTGATAGGTGTCTTCACAAACAGAAATGCCTGACTCTGCCCAGTACTCTTCAGTTGATGGAGTTGTTTGCCTGCCTACTGACGACAGTAAATTTATTTCACATTTGTATGATACTGAAGATTCCTCTCATGCTTTCTTCATATTTCTAATTTTTATTTATACTGTGTCTCAGTGTGACTACATGTTTTGGGTTTGGTTTTTTTTTGTAGCCTTATTGTTCCCTCAACTGGGAGACTCCTACACTTTTGATAAAAGCAATTCTTACAAAGAACTCAGCTTGCAAAAAGTATTATGCTGTGGGCCACTAGTATCAAGGATGCCTCACCTTAGACCAGTCTCCCATTCTCCAGACGTAGCATTTGGAATAGTCCTCACAGTCCTCTGCTTCTTTAGGTCTTGTGGATAAAACACATTTCTTGCGGGGATTGGTGCACCTCACAGTCCGATGCCGTACTCCCTTACCACACTTTACAGAGCACTGTCGGAAAAAGATGTTTTTCAGGTTTCTACAAAAGTCATAGTTACCTCATGTTATTCACTTCTAACGACCTCTGCCAGGTTAACATAAATATTTCAAGACTTCAGTGATTTCCTGACTTGCAATCTTCAATTGCATAGACACTGTATTTGTTAAAAACTAACAAATGAACAAAAATTCCATATAGGGCAGAATGATAATTGTTGCATTTTCAGCTAAAAATATATAATTAGATAAAAATTATTTGCTTAAGGAAAAACATCTGAAAAGTTATGATTAAGTGAATGCAAAATGTTATACTGAAAAAATTAGGCAATCTGTGTTCTATGAGTGAAAGGAAATATAATGAAAGAAAATCTAAATAATGTTCATAAGAATAAGATATGAAGCAACTTCACAAAAACTCTGCTAGTGTCTAATAGACCTTTTCTGGGAGGGAAAAAAGTTAAAATGGAAAAGTAAATATTCTAAAACTATGCAAGAACCCAGACTGAATTTGAAAATTCAAAGTCACTGCATATACAGCATGTGAAAACTCTCTTTGAGTTGCACAGAAGGGCTTAATCTATGTTTTTTTCCACCATTCCCACTTACACTGCCAAAAATTATGCCATTTCCTTCTCAAAACATTATCATTGCTTTTGATCATCCCACTGCTTGCAGATCAAAACTCTCCTTTGCCAAGCTGATTATAACTGCAGGAAGCAGTAATGGCTAGCTTCCAATATAATGGTGATAGTAGGAATGGCCATGGGAAACACCTCGCTCTTCAAAATATATTTATTGCTTCCAACAAAAACATGCTTACTTGTTTCTCATCTCTCAAGTAAAACTAACCAACTAAAGAGTTTGGGTTTCTTTCTTGCACCTCTGTAAGTGAAAACCATTTTTCTCACAGCCAGCCCTTGCATTATAAACCTCTGTGTACCAAACCAGGAACTGCTGCTGTTTACTTCTCTTATCTCTACCTTAGCATCTGCTTTTCATCTTTGATAACAGTCCCTAAGTCTTAGCTCCTTCTTCCTTGGGGATCAAGGGGTGCTGCTGAGCAGAGGAGCCCAAAGAAGGGACTGCACCCACATTCAGAAGCTGCTATTTGTATTTTGAACCCAGAGGGACCCATAGCACAGCATCTGGTATGGGAAGCCATCAGAATTGCCTTGCTCTTCCAATGGAGAGAGAGGGTCCAAGTAACCCCTTCAGCTTGTCCAGATGGCAGTGACAACAACACCCTTCTTCCACCACAGCCAGTTACTTTTAGAAGTAGTATAGCTTTTTAGAGGAAGAAGAGAGCCAAATGGACATGCACATTAAAAGATCTTAAATTAATAAAGCTTTTTGAAAAAGAATTACATTCTACAGCAATGCTTCAGGATGCAATGTATGCAAAATTGTGTTATTTACAAGCCCTTTTGCCCACTGCTTGTGCTGTTCTTGGAAAAAGAGGTAAGAAGAGAGAGGAAGGAAGAGAAGCGTCAAGCAGCTCCCCTCATTGCCTCTATGCATCAGAATGGCAGCAACCATCTGCTGATCAACATCCTTGGTGCAAAAGTATGTCAGAGATGTTCCCACTCTGAACACAAGGTCTGGTAGCTGATTAATGATGGCCTTAATTCCATTTATCCCTAGTAACCTACTACTACCACAGTCAGGACATACTTGATTATATGTATTTGAAAATCGGCCAAAAGAAATTGTTCCAGGACATTAACTAGGTAAAATGTAGTAGTTCTACATGGCTAGTTTTCCTAGTCCCTGATCCCTTTGCCAAATCATTGCATGAGGACCGTGAAAATCATTAGGCTGAGCTGTGCCACTTGCAGCTGACAAAATCATATTCCCAGAAAACAGTAAGGCTTAAATAATCTTTATGGACTATTTGTATAAATAAATGCAGCACCTCGGACCAGACTCCCGCCTCCCACACAGTCATGCAGTCCTGGCCTTCACAGCGCTGTGCAGAAGCGGGCTTTGGCCCAAGGCAATCCCTCTCCCTAGCTCTGATCAGGGTCCCATTTCTGAGCTGCTGTGTGCAGGCTACTTGTCTGTTCTGGGTCCCTTTTCCACATGTCCTTGAACACGGAGTCCATTCTGTCATCATCCACCTACAAAGAAATACAGGGAATGCAGTAACAAGAAATCAGGAAGGGAAAAGTACCATCACATCATCTTACTCTCTTGCTTACCAGTACACACACCCCAGACATACTTGCATATTTTCTGCCTCCTTTTAACTTCACTTTGTTAATGGGCTACTTATTAATCTAATAAATTTTACATTAAATGGTATTAATGTTCATATCATTTAATTCCCCAGCCCACTGTCCCATTGTTTTCAGAGTACTCTCCTCTCATTATAATTCCTATTAGAAAACCTCCAACATACACACACAATTTAAATATAACAGATCACTGATCAGCCTGCCTCTTATTCTCTATCTATATGACTGTCTGTATATCAAATGCATGCCATGCACATGAAGTCCAGCATTCTTTGAAAATACTTAGTTGCAAGACAGAATAACTCCTGTGTGAAAGACTCGTTGCTCTGGAGGAAGTATAAAGGCTCAGACTTCTTCATGTTCTTCAGGGTCAGGCCTAACTCAAGTTGCGTGGTTTAAATCCCAGCAGCAAGGAAGGCTGATGCAGCTTGGCAGAGCCCACATACCTGGAGAGCAATCGTTCTGGAACATAATTTTCCCTAAATGTTCTGTATCTCCAAACTATGGCCATGTGCCCTGAAAAATCAAACAGCTCTGCCACTGATGCAATACACAAGTGTATCCCAGGAGACTTAGATTGCAAGGGGGAGTTTTTAGGAAACTGAGATTTAACAAATCTGTTCCAACCTTCTGTCATGCATTTGTTGTAAGAAAATACAATATTTAACCAGGGTTTTTTTATTACCAGTCCAGAGTCTCTATTTACAAATCACAGCCTGTCAAGATAATGCAATAGAGTTTAAGACACTTCCTCAAGTGCCAATAACAAACAACTAGTTATGCAAGCATATGCTTTAGTTACATTTCTGTTGAAAGATACCAATATTTGTTTTGTAAGATTCACTAACACTGTATTAAATACTGGATATATAGGTTAAGGATCATGATAGCTTTCTACACTTCTCAGCACAGCATCTCTGAGTAGCAATTAGCAACATTTAAAATATTTCATTTAATAAGCTGGAAAAAGTACAGAACATTGAAAAGATATAGTTGACAATGCCTCAGGAAAAGATCAGACTCTTCCATTTCCATCCATTAAGAGTACAGTGATGTTAATAAAATAAAATAAAGATCTGCTCAAGTATGTGTATAATGAAATACAAATACTCCCTCCAAAGTGTAATGCCCTAGTCTGGGGAAGTCCAAACCTCAGTGGTTTGGTCTTATTTAAAATGTATCATAATTGGCATTTTATCAATTTCAGTATTTCATCCTTTCCAAGAAAGCTATGTCTTCTGGTTCATTTTACATGCTTTCTTCAACAATATTGCATTTTATTTACTTTGCATTGTTTTCTTTAAAAACAGCGTCTACCTCTCCTCCAGATGACTGCAGTAGATCTACCCCAGTGCTTACTCCTGGGGACGCCAGCCACCTATTGCTAGCTGCTCTCCTCTTCCTTGAAAGGTGGCACATACTTTACCCAAGTCCACACAATACTTGGGGACTTAGTCATAATTCTTAGCTGCCACCTGGAAGCAGGATGGCAAACTCTGAAATGGGTCATTGTGCCAGCCTGGACAGCCAGTGCAAGGAGCAGGCTGCCAGCTCGGCTGCAGGGACACCGAATATGGTGGGCTTTGCAGGGCACAGGCTGCATGCTGCAGCTACCTCGTGGGGTGGAATTCAGAGAAAAAAAGCTCCTCCTGCTTCTTCCACCATTCCACCAATCACAGTCCAGTTCTGCCTATTGATCCACATACAAGGAGAGGAGCGAGGACAAGGCTCTTTATACTTCAAATTGCATCAATGTAATTATTGATTAACATTTATTTATTTATATATTTACTACTTAGTGCACCCAGAGCTTACTGAGAGCTTTTACAGGAGCGAAGCCCTGATTGAACAAAACACTAACATATATCATTAATTAAAAGCATGGGATTAAATCCATCTTTATATAAACAGCATTTAAATTTCAATTTCATAGTACACATCAGTCTGTGAGAACTCTTCCTGACGAAAGTAACGAGCTGCTTTACTGAATAAGAATTGATTTAGGCATGTGCTTAAGGGCTCCCTGTCATTAAAACTTGGGAGAAACAACAGCCAGTGTTTCCATTTTCCCCACATTTTCCATTATGACCTTTTGGATGTATGTATTTACTGCACATTTATTGACAGAGGCAATCATCTCTCTTAGCTCTTAAGATTTTTACATCAAGATATTACAGTTTAATTTAACCAAATCACTATTACCTGGTCTGGCATGGCTGCTCATTGCACTTGCGGATCTGTGGTTCAGGTTTTGTTAAATATTTGCACTTCTTGCTGTCCACAAGACTGATATTCTTGTTCATAATCTTTGTGCAAGAGACTGTTGTCTTTCTTTCACCTAGTAAAAAAAAAAGCAGGTACATGGGGAAACCAGGAAAAAAACCCTTTTTGTTAAAAATGGAAGGACAAAGGTATCTTTATCAGATACAGCTATTTCGTGTACAGTTTGGATAAAAGACCTGTAAAACCTGTACAAGTGTAAAATCTCAAAAGAAAATCAAAGCTAGCAGGGAGCCCAAGACAAATATTAAAGTTTGTAGGTAACAGTGTGATTTTCTAATCCAATGTTTGCACACCACTCTCAACGGAGTTTTGCTGTTTTATTCCTGTGACTAGTCATAGGCCAAAACCTTAGTCTTACTGGAATAATTGTTTCTTTCTCAACCATTGAGATCCCAGTGTTGAGAAAAGCTTGAAGAAAAATTATGTAGAAAGTATGTTTGTTCATTAATACGTAAAATAAGGAAAGGAATGACACGTCCTGCTTCTCCGTATTGCTTGAGCTTAGTAGTTCTGCCTGGTTTAGCAGTACGCTGGCAGGTGTGGCTGGCACACAGCTAAAGGAATCAGCATGTGCAACCTTCAGTAAGGAGCCTGCACTACTCCCTATGAACTAAAGAGGCCACACAACTGACCTGATCTGTAGGGTAATCATTTAGGAAGTTGGGTACTGCCTGCAGAGACCTAGTGCATGTTATGTTCAGAAACTTTGCCCTGATGGGTGGGTTGGAGCCTGGTGTCTCTCGAAGCTGAAAGCGTTAGAAATCTGAATTCAACGTAATACCTACTGCAAGCAGTAACTTGTAATTAGACTGGAGACTAATTTTTAGAAAACTAGCAATCATTGAATTAAAGACTTATAAAATAGGTTCATAACCATTTGTTTCTATGGTTATAATACTCTGTTTCTATCTGGAAGTGTACCAACAAAAAGGGTGCATCCAGGAGCAGGGCAGACTTAAGCATGCAATGCTCACCAGCAGTCAGAAATGTGCCTGTGGGTGGAGCAGTTAAGTTATAAATGTGCATTATGTGTGCGACCACAGCTGACATTTTACATGGCATGTGTGTATGTGAAAGCACATGCAACTAATCTATCATATACAGCATTTGAAATGTTTGACATTTCTGACTTTCTGCATTTACATATACATCTGTGTATTCATATCTCTCCCACACAAAGGAAGCTCTTCTGCAATACAGGAGGTTGCAGACCAGTTACATATATAAACATGCACAAAACCACATGGCTTCATCAATAGTTTCATCCTGACATACACTTTAAACATTTAAGCAAAACTACCAATAATTGTTATATTCTTTAATCAGATTCATTAAAATATTGATGTTAAAAATTGAAACACAAATATTTACACAGGGTACAAGCTGCAGCATTTTAATTTCATTATTGCTTCATATTCAAGCCAAGAACTGAAAGAACACTTAAAATGGTTTTGTCTAAAGTAAGAAAAATCTTTCACTTGTATTTCAGAATATTTGCAGTAAAAATACCTTTTATGGAACTTTGTATTAACTCAACTATTTTAGACAATAACAAAAAATCAAGGCCAGTTAAAACAGAAAAATATGATAAATAAACATTACAGTAAAACACTTAAATATTTATTTAAACATTAATGTAGAATAAATTACTGGCATACTGCATTTTAAGACTTCTCCAGATGACAGGTAACCTTAGAAATATTTGGGGCAATAACGAGAGATTGTGGTAGCATTAAAATTATTGTAAAAATACTTCAGGAAACTGTAAAAAGCATGAATACTCCCGGTGAATAGGAATGCACTACTAAGAAACAGAGGATGCTACTTAGCACCATGTACAAAATACCTTCAGGGAAGAAGCTTTCTTATCAAACCACAAAGAGCATGTCTATGGAAACTACAGTAATCTGTCATGACACCAGGATTGTTCACAGAGTCAAAGGAGCTAGAACACTGTGTTCCTTATGCTGCTGTTATGAGAAAGTAAAGCATTTCCAGGCCTTCTTATTCAATCACAAGGTGCACAGCAGTTTTCAGAACTGCTGATCAGAGCAAACATGACTGTCAAGGTTGCAAGCAGGAAAGACAGGTATCAAAAATCAATATAGTATTCACAGTGTAGGTCTGACTAATTGTACAGATCTCTATAGGTTGCATTCATTAAACAAACTCTGAAGTGTTTTTTCGGTGTAATTACCTATCTGAATAAGCAGCTTCTAAACAGCAATTTTAAAGGATTTTGTTACAGCAATACTGTTCATGTTCCAATATTTGTTTTCATATCTGTATTTTGTTCTTCCAAATTCACATTTTTTTATGGTTTATAAACATAAACATAGGAAAAATATCACACCAGCATGCTAATATCTGCTGTTCTAAGATTTGTTCCATATGTTTCTGGATCATCCTCAACTCGTTACTAACTGTACATATTTGATCTGAGATTGGGGTTCAGCTTTTCTGTAGTTTGCAATGTCTTTTACAGATCATTTATTTTCAATAGTTCCAAATACAGAATGGAATGCATATGAACTTACTATTCTTGTTCTAGCTCTTGCACTTGTATTTCTTCTTGGAAACTGTGTCCTGAATTTGCTTTGTTAATCTAGATTTTGTTCCTTCACTACTTCACTATCTTTTTCTAATTACTTTAATTAGTTTGAATCTTTTCCTAGAGTTATTACTATTCTTTTAATATAATCAGGAAACTTGAGACTGAAGTATGTCCACCATTGTATGGAATCATACAAGCCGCAATGACGATATTACTATTAAATATACAACACTGACCGTCAGAGTCTTAAATATTAATATACCATGTGCTTTCATTGAGAGAGAGATATATACACACACATATATGTATTGTGGATGTACATACATATTGTATATACATATACATTTTTAATGTATATGTGTATGTGTGTGTTCATGCATTTTTCTTTTATTTTACCTCCTCCACATACAGCATCACAGTCCTCCCAACCAGAATGAGTCCACATGAAAAGAGGTTCCGGTACTTTAGAGCTCTGATTCTCAGGAAGAGGATCCAGTGGGATTGTGTACTCATAGTGTAGACCATAGCTCTGGTCATGGAAAAGCAGCACCTGCAAGATACAGAGAAGGAAAACCCATGTACACAGACACTGTGGAAGACAAACTCCCAACTGTGAGATCATCTTGAAAAGCATGACAGAATGACTTAATGCTCTGTAGCCATTCAACACTCCTGATGGATTTTGTAGAAGAAATTAATGAGTGTATCCAAATCAAGACAATGGCAAAAATTATTTTAATTAACATACAGGTCTAAAAGCCCTCCATGTGAAATAAGCAAACAAAATGCACCAGAAATCCGCAGGATGATTATGTCCTGTGATTTCAGCGCTCTTAAATAGAGGAGGTCTTTCCTAGATACATCAGACTTACTTAAAACTATTTTAGCTAACCAGCCAATTCCTTGCATTTGAAGTACTTCATCATCATAATCTCTCCCTCTTTCTTTCTGGTGGCTATCAACATTTCCTCCCCTACACCGAAATGCTTCAAAACCCTACTTCTTCATGGAGAACTTGGTGACTGCAATCCTGAAATGGCGATGCTGTGCTGTAGTCAGTCAGGACAAAAACCATCTGATATTAATTTGAAGCTCTCTTCTTAAGCGGCACATCAACTTTTATGACATTAGTAGGAATGCTGAGACCTTACATCCTGCCTCAACAATGTAAATATTATTCTTGGATTTAAATGCGTTTTTTTAGAAGTGCGCTGACAGATCTGTATATATAAGCAGGTACGTACACAGATATATATGTATAAGCAGGTATAACTTACATAGGTGTCATCTTCAGGAGCCTGGAAAAAAATATTAGTTACCATGCTATATGATAGGAATGAGGTAAAAAACCCCAATCCATATTGTCATACCAGTAAATGTAAAGGTGATGTTGTGGGACCTTTGGCTGATATTTTCTCCCAGAGACCTCTCCGAACATAATGGACAGTGGTCCCGGCAATATTGAATGTTCCTGAATGCTCTATCTTCCAGTCACTATTGATTGACTGTTTTCCAGCATCTCGAAGAGCTGCAAAATATACGAAAAAAAGACCAATATAAAAGCTGTCTGTTCAGTAGTGATATGGGCCTCCTTTCACTTCCTGTTTGGATAATTTAACAAGTAGGTGAAATTACATAACTCTGTTTCCAAGGATATTTATGGATCCTACTATACATGAATTTCAATTGGAACATGCTTCAGAAACACTTTCTGGAAGGAATGCTTGGCAAAACCATGTGTGTCTAACATTACTTGAAGTTAACATCAATGTTTTAATGCCTAAAGAGATTGACAGGCTCCAGCATAATTCGCAATTTGATCACTTAATTAATTTAAGGCAAAGGCAACCATTTTATATTCCTAGGATGGTCATTTCTATAATCCATAAAGGCATGGGAAATAAAATTTTCACAAAACACTCTTCAAGATTCGCGGAACTAGGCTAAAACTTCAAAAAAAATCTAGTTCATAATCCTTTCCCCTCTAATAACTACATTTGCCTTTTTCTCCACCTTAGAATGTGACAATAACACTGTCATCCTACCGAAACACTTCATATTTATACACCACATAATTTGATGCTTCAAACAGATAGGAAAAGCTTGTTCTTTTTGGCTGAATCATTCCTTTTGTTGGCCTAATTTACATTCAAAAACATCATCAAGTCAGGTAAGATATATTTCATACATTGAGAGCACAGGATTTTACATTAGTTTTCTACAGTAAACTGAACAGATTCTTCTGTGAAGGACTTGTAATTTTATTTTACTTTATTTTATTTTGTTCAGATCAGGTCTGAAATAATCATGTGAAGTAGAATATACTTGAAGTCACCTTCTGGACAAGCAGTTTTACACATTCCTCTTCATTGAAATTGCATGTTTGGCATCAGGCTGTTGTAAGAGAACCTCAACAGTTTAAGCCTTGTCCAAAATTTCTTTTTTAAAGTTGTAAGTTAATGTGAGTCACTCCTGTAATCATCTTTTCTCCTATTCATATTTATACTGTTATGTTTTGTTTCTATGGGAAACAATGGCAATAGGTCTATGGACTGGCAGAAATACAATTGCGTAAGACACCACTGATGTCTGCCACTGCAGCACTGTGTAACAAATGTTAAGACTATAAAATGCATTAACGCTGTAGAACAGCCCTGTACTAAAAATAACCAGTGATTTTACAAGATTAAAAATTGGTATTTTAGGTTTAAACATTCTATTATTAATGGCAATTAAGTTCCGTTTAGTGTTTAAACTTTAGGGGTCAATCCTCTTCCCAGTGGAGAAATGAAACAGATGTACTCAAAAGCGCTGAGGTCCAGTCGGGTCATGCTGCTCAGATGGAGCAGCATCCTCTCCCTGGAGAGCAGAGGACTTTGCATCGTTTTGTCTTGTCTTTAAAATGAATGTGTGTGCCACTGCACGCAGACATATGCAGGGGACTGGAATCCCATCCCCAGAATACAGAAATATGTCAGATCTTGCATTTTCTGCTTTCAGATTCCTCACTTGAGCCACTGGGATTAAACAAAGTAAGAAAGGGTATCCTCAAGCCTAAAATTTAGTCTTCGATTCAGGCAGTCCAGCTTCTGTTCTTGACTCTGTCACCCCCCATATTGTAAGCAAGTTCACTGAGTTTTATTCCACACCACACATGTACTCCCACTCTGCTTAGCTTTTGATAAAGGAGGATTTCCTGTACAAAGTAATGTAATACAGGAAGAAAATTCAGCACACAAGTGTATCCTCTCTTAGGCTATACAACAAATTGAGCAATACATCTACAACTAAAAAGACAAACAAAGAAAGCTCAGACTGGGAAAACCTACTGCAGTTGTAACAAAGACCAAAATTTTAGTGCTAAAACAAGGGAGCTAATTACAAGTGCATCTCTGCAGAGCATAAAATAGCCATCGTCACAATGACAATTAAGTGATGGTGATTACTGTAATGTATTTTTTAATTACTGTACCAGGGATATACAGTCTTCCAATTTTAATGAGGTGCTAGAGGCTACACAGCCATAGAGATGCAACATTTCACAGCTCAGCTATTGCATCTCCCAGGGCTCCGTGGGGAGCAACAGTGCCCTGGTCCTGGTCCTCCACCTGGTAAATCTGTGCTTACTAATCCTTTTATTGTTTTGTATGGAAAACTCTAAAATACTACTGCAAAACAGCACTGCTCTACTAACTTCAAAATTTTTCCTTCAGTTGAAATTGCCACACTTTATGGAGAGATTAAGAAAAAAAGCGTTTGTACCAAAATAAGAGGGAAGTTGACATCTTGTGAACTGTGGATTTTTCCTTTTGTTCTGTGCAAAATTTAGTCATACTCTCCAGAAAAGTACCAAAACAATGTCATTTTGACTGACTCCTATTTTTCTCAAGAAAACAGACAAATACAAAAAATAGCTGAAATCCAATTCTAAATAAGATTACCTTCACTGGTATCTTTTGTCAAGAAAGTAATTGTTTCACTTCTGTTCAGGTTAGCATGCATTCCCTTCAAAGACAAGTCTTTCTCCACTTCTCTCAATCAACTCACCACCCAGCCTGTATTGTTATTGAGGATTATCCCGGCCTTGCATTTGTCTTTGTTGAACTTCCTGAGGTTCATATGGGCCCGCTCCTTGAGCTTGTCAAGGTCCCTCTGGTTGGCATCCTTTTCCTCAAACGAATCAACTGTACCACTCAGCTTGATGTCATCCGCAAACTTGTTGAGGGTGCACTTAATCCCACTATGTCACTGATGAAGACACTAAATAGTATTGGTCCCAGTATGGACCCTCAAGGAACACCACTCATCACAGTTTCCACTTGGACATTGAGCCATTGACTGTAACTCTTTGGATGCGGCCATCCAGCCAATTCAATAACCATCTAACAGTCCATCCGTCAAACCCATCTCTCTTCGATTTAGCAGCAAGAATGTTGTGAGGAACAGTATCAAAGGCCTTACAGAAGTCAAGGTAGATGGCAGCAGTTGCTCTTCCCTTGTCCACTAATGCAGTCACCACATCGCAGAAAGCCACTAGATTAGTTAGGCATGACTTGCCCTTGGTGAAGCCATGTTGGCTGTTTCTAATCACCCCCCTGTCTTTCATATGTTTTGACAACTTCCAGGAGGATCTGTTGCACGATCTTACCAGGCACTGAGGTAAGGTTGACTGGTCGGTAGTTCCTAGTGTCCTCTTTATTACTCTTTTTAAAAATGGTGAAATATTCCCTTATCTCCAGTCACCAGGGACTTCACCTGACTGCCAGGACTTTTCAAATATGCTTGAGAGTGGCTTGGCAACTACAGCGGACATTTCCCTCAGGACCCTTGGATGCATCTCATCGAGTCCCATGGACTGGGTTCAGGTTCCTCAGGTGGTCTCAAACCTGATCTATGATGGGTAGGACTTCATTCCACCAGTCCCTGCCTTGATGTTTAGGGACTTGAGAGATGTGGGAAGAGTGAATCTTGAAACTGAGGCAAAAAATTGTTGAGTACCTCAGCCTTCTCCATGTTCATTGTTATTAGTTCTCCTGTCTTATTTATCATGGGGGGCGTGTGTGTACACTTTCTTTAATCTTCCTTTTCTGAGTAATGTACCTGTAGAAGCCCTTCTTCTAAGAAGCCTTATTCTTCGCATTCCTTGCCAAATTCAGCTCCAACTGTGCCCTAGCTTTCCTGGTCCCATCACTACACATCTGGGCAGCATCCCTGCATTCTTCCCAAGATACGTCCCCCTGGTTCCACTGCCTATGCATTTCCTTCTTACACTTTAGTTTGACCAGGAGGTCCTTACTCAGCCATGCTGGTCTACTGCCTTCCTTGCCTGATTTCTCACATGTGGGAATTGAGAGCTCTTGTGAGCTAGGAAAAACGTCCTTAAAGAGCTGCCAGCTCTGTTCTGCTCTTTTATCCCTGACGGCTGTTTCCGAGGGGGTTCCATCCACTAATTCCTTAAACAACTGAAAGTTTGCTCTCCTAACATTCAGGGTCCTGGCTTTACTCTTCACCTGGCCCATATCCCTCAAGACTGAGTTCCATCAGAGCATGATCACGGCAGCTCAGGCTGCCACTAATCTTGACCTCTCTAAATAGTTCATCTGTGTTGGTACGCAACCAACGAGGGCCAGCAATGCCGTTTCTCTGGTTGGGCTGTCTATCACCTGGATTAAGAAATTATCCTTGATGCACTCCAAGAGTCTCCTGGACTGCTTTCGCAGAAGATGTCGAGTTATTGAAGTCCCCAAGCAGGACTGGAGCCTGCAAGCGTGATGCTTCCTGTAGTTGAAGTAAGAACGCTTTGTCAGTAGGCTCCCGTTTGTCAGGCAGCCTGTAGTAAACGCCAACCGCAAAGTCTTGTTTGTTAGGTTGGCCCCTAACTTTCACCCATAAGCTCTCAATCTGTTTGCTGCTGCTTTTCAAAGACAGCTCTGTAAAGTGAATCCATTTTTTTATATACAGTGCTTTTTTTTTATCTTGATGTAAAACGGTTTCAAAAGGTGTTACTAATTAACCATCTTCTATGTCCCTCTATATATGACAGGAAAACATGTTCAGTCTCAGTGAACTCTGGTCTCTGCTATGGGACCAGGTCCTCAACTGGCTTCCCTTGAAATTAGAAATTACACAGCCTAAGGATTTGGTCCAAGGTATTTTAAAACTATTAGCATTGTCAGAAATGAGGGATTCAAATTTTGTATTATTTGTCAGACCTCATCTGCTTTCCCACACCCTCCTCCCCCAAAATATGGTACAACATGATTTTTTTTTACTAGGAAACATATTTCATAAAGGAAACCAGACACGAACACAGTACACCTATGGACCTGATACCTGTAAGAGAATCAGCAATTACAATGTCACGCAGTGTTAAACTGCAGGTCCAAAGGGTCTATATCCCCGAAGCAGCTTGATCACATATTTGAGAACAATGATACAGCTAATCTGCTTCTTTAGTTCAGCTGAAAAAAAATAATTCCTCTGTTTTCCAATTAGCAGAGAAAAATTTCAGGTTTTAGATTTTAAGTCACTTGTATGGTTCTATACCATTAACTAATCTTATTAATTCATTATGGGGCCTGGACCTGTCATGTCATTATTGATATAGCCCAAGATCAATGCATCCCTATGAATAAGAAATCAGGCAAAGGGGACAGGAGACCTGCATGGATGAGCAAGGAACTTCTGGCAAAGCTCAAATGGAAAAAGGAAGTTTACAGAATGTGGAAAAAAGGACAGACCACTTGGGAGGAATATGGGAATGTTGTCAGAGTATGCAGGGATGCGGTAAGGAAGGCTAAGGTCCACTTGGAATTAAATCTGGCAAGGGATGTCAAGGACAACAAGAAGGTCTTCTTCAAGTACATCAGTAGCAAAAGGAAGACTAGGGAAAATGTGGGCCCACTACTGAATGAGGTGGGTGCCCTGGTGATAGAGGACACAGAAATGGTGGAGTTACTGAATGCCTTCTTTGCTTCAGTCTTTACTGCTAATGCCAGCCCTCAGGAATCCCAGACCCTGGAGGTAGGAGAGAAAGTCTGAAGAAAGGAAGACTTTCCCTTGGTCAAGGAGGACTGGGTTAGAGATCATTTAGGCAAACTGGACACCCACAAATCCATAGGCCCGATGGGATGTACCTACAAGTGCTGAGGGAGCTACTAGATGTTATTGCTAAGCCACTCTCCATCATCTTTGAAAGGTCATGTAGAACAGGAGAGGACACAAGGAAAGCCAATGTCACTCCAATCTTCAAAAAGGGTAAGAAGGAGGACCCAGGAAACTACAGGCCAGTCAGCCTCACCTCCATCCCTAGAAAAGTGATGGAACAGCTCATTCTGGATGTCATCTCTAAGCATGTGGAGGAAAAGGTTATCAGGAGTAGTCAACATGGATTCACCAAGGGGAAATCATGCTTCACCAATCTGATAGCCTTCTATGACGGCATAACTGGCTGGGTAGATGATGGGAGAGCAGTGGATGTTGTCTACCTTGACTTCAGCAAGGCTTTTGATGCTGTCTCCCATAACATCCTCATAGGTAAGCTCAGGAAATGTGGGTTAGATAAGTGGACAGTGAGATGGATTGAGAGCTGGCTGAATGACAGAGCTCAGAGGGTTGTGAACAGCAGCACAGAATCTAGTTGGAGGCCTGTAGCTAGCGGTGTTCCCCAGG
This sequence comes from Platalea leucorodia, assembly GCF_965183815.1. NCBI lineage: Eukaryota > Metazoa > Chordata > Aves > Pelecaniformes > Threskiornithidae > Platalea > Platalea leucorodia. Next base: position 51,811,893 of record NC_138858.1, read on the forward strand.
GGTCAGCACTGGGTCCAGTCTTGTTCAACTTATTCATGAGTGTCCCGTATGAAGGGAGAGAGCGTACGCTCAGCAAGTTTGCTGATGATCCAAAACTGGGAGGAGCGGCTGATACACCAGAAGGCTGTGCTGCCATTCAGTGAGACCTGGACAGGCTAGAGAGTTGGGCAGAGAGGAACCTAATGAAGTTCAATAAAGGCAAGTGTAGGGTCCTGCACCCAGGAGGAATAACCCCATGCACCAGTAACGGTTAGGTGTTGACCTGCTGGAAAGCAGCTCTGTGGAGAAGGACCTGGGAGTCGTGGTGGCAAGTTAACCATGAGCCAGCAATGTGCCCTTGCAGCCAAGAAGGCCAATGGTATCCTGGCGTGCATTAGGAAGAGCGTGGCCAGCAGGTCGAGGGAGGTTATCCTCCCCCTCTACTCTGCCCTGGTGAGGCCACATCTGGGTACTGTGTCCAGTTCTGGGCTCCCCAGTTCAAGAAAGACAAGAAACTACTGGGGAGAGTTCAGTGGAGGGCTATGAAGATGATTAGGGGACTGGAGAATCTCTCTTATGAGGAAAGGCTGAGAGAGCTGCCTCTCTTATGAGTTCAGCCTGAAGAGGAGACTGAGGGGGGATCTTATTAATGCATACAAATATCTTAAGCACTGGAATGGGCTGCCCGGAGAGGTTGTAGAGTCTCCTTCTCTGGAGAGATTCAAAACCCACCTAGATGCAATCCTGTGCAACCAGCTCTAGGTGAATCTGCTTTAGCAGGAGGGTTGGACTAGATGATCTCCAGAGGTTCCTTCCAACCTCAACCATTCTGTGATTATACAGGTGTCACATGAATGAGCTGTCTAATCTCAAAGCCTAGTGTATCTCTTACACAAAAATATTGTAAACTTCCTTTTTATATCCTACATTAAGAACTTTTTTTGAAAAAATGACATCTGCTAAATATAAATGAAGATTTAGCAACAGAAAAGGCATTATCTTAGACCACAGGAATTTAGATAATGCTTGAAACAAGTTCTTTATAGCTGTTCTTACAATAATTTTTTTAAAGTAACTGACAATGAACCAAGTCTCATGTCAATATGGTTATAAGCAGACAAGGTTCTCACTGCTAGTTTATTTCATAATGAATTCTAATTCCAAAATTAATAAGTATATGCTTTAGGGAACATTCTCAAATTAAATAAACACTTTTCCCCCCTCCATACTGCTACAAATAATTCCTATTCCTGAATACTCTACTGATGAAAGAAGAATCACAATCTCATATGCATTTTCTCATATAACTTCAGTAGGAAGGAATACTTAATGTTTGGCTATATCACGGCTTCTATCTTCCCACAGAGGAGAAGAAACTGGACAGACCTCGACAGACCCATCAATTCAGTAAATGCAGTTCCAAATTATACCTTATCTATTCTCTTACGATGCCAGAGCTCCTGTTACTGTGGTGTATGTTGATATACCTCAGATAAAGAGGATATCTGAGGTGTTCAGGAAGGACTCCTCTGAAGATTTGCTTCAACAGCACAATCACCCAATGATGCTGCTGGTGTGGGCTGTATTTTTACTAATCACTTCAGCAACATCATCACAGCTTCCAGATCAGAGTGACTCTGCTTTCTGACCACCAAGTAAATCCAGAGAAGGGCGTTTCATTTTGACTACATCTGCATTTGATCTGTGCTGCACAACAGGGCTCAAACCTTCCCTCACTTTAAATTAGCTTCTACTTTGTAAGGCAGAGCTTTTAGTGTACGCTGGATTAAATTGTGTTTACTGCTATATCTCTAATTATACAATTATTAATTATATGAAGAGCATTATTTAAAAAACTTAATCCTAAAATGTGTATAAGGCAATTAGCAAAATACAAATACTGTTGGACTGTATTGACTCATTTAAAGTACAGAAATGCAGAGAGTCAAAGTACTATGCAACATAAAATTAGCTCACAGAACTGTAAAGATAGAAAACAAATCAGAAACATGGGAGAATTTAATCTCTATTACATTTCACATTTTTAATCACAGTATTTTGAAGAATATTGTTTCTAAAATGATTTATGCCTTCTTCCCAAAACTTTCCATATACTACTCCTATTCAAAAATGTTCCTATTTGAAATGTTACTCCTTTTCAGTTCAGATTTTTATGCTTTCAGAACAAATCTCCTATAAGTGAAGACAATTTAAATACCTCCCGCTAGTAAAAAAAGAGAAAAAGGTGGAACAACACAAGTTTTAATTCAAAATACTAGAGCAAACATGTTCCTGCTTCCCCATAAAGGCTTAACAAAAAAATTTTGCAATGAAATACTGGCTGATCCTTATTCAGACCAACATGAGTGAAATTAAGAAAGGTAAAATTAAAGTGACAAGCGATTAAGACCTGATTATGCTAATTAGTATCTTTCAAAAATAAGCAGCATGACTGACATTATTTCATGGGCATAAAAAGCATTACAGTCTTTTTGCCTCTTGTAAGGGAAGGGATGAATCAGTTTGCTACTCATGAAAAAGGAATTAATTTCCCTAAATACAATTCCAACATCAAAATAAAAAATAACAGTATTTCTGTTGTCCACATATGCTAACACAGCAGACACAGAGGGAAAAACAACCTTGGAAAATTTAGAAAATACGTCAATGAAACTTCAGTTATCAATTTGACACTCTTACATATCCATCTCTATTGTCCATTGGGGAACAATGAAATAATCCAGATCTCTAAATCTCCTATGATATCTTAACAGGGCAGGTGCAGACCCCATGATAAACCAAGAGTCACCCATTGATAACTTAAGCTGTCATAATTAAGGTTCACCATCTTCAACATTGTCTCAATTGAAGTATTGAGAACACTCAGGTAAAAAGTTTCTTAAAACGTAGGTATTACTTATGAGCAGAACTAAGAACAGTGATCAAACCAGGGAATTTTTCATTTCATTGTCCTATTTCTCACACTAAGTCTCTCTCAATGTAAACTTAAGCAGTGCACAGAACAGTACTAATTATGATATTTCCTATGTTCACTTAAACCCTGTAACAATAATAGTTAACAAATTATACTCTCCCACACAACAGCTTTAGAACTCATTAAAAGAGAAAAAACTTTTTTTTCAATGAAAGACAATTTCATACAAATGGAAAAACTTAAAAAAAAAATCATTGTAATTAAATTTGTCCATTAAAGCATTCAGACAGTTCAAAACAATGCAAAGAAATACTTTTCTGCTTTCTTAGTCTAATTATGGAACTTTTTTTTTACTTTGTTGGTGATTTGCTATATGTTGGTCAGTGTGGTTTTTTTGTTGTCTGAGCACAAATTATTCCATGTTTCAGCATAAAAATCTTTTCACTAGTTTTAATGTGAAATATTTTCTTTAGCACTTTCCATATGAAAAATTTAAAATACTGAAAATAAAGTATGCAGAATTTTTCTTAAATCATCTAAATACTTTCTTTGAAAATTCTCTAAACAAAATGAGATGAGACAAAAGTTCAAACCAAAACCTATAAGAAGAATGGTGCTACAACCATTCTTTTGTTTTGTTATTTCTACAAATTTTCTTTAGAAGTATTTTCTACAGATTTTTTTTTCCACTCAAAGTCTTGTTTAATCACAAAAGCATGTTTAGCTAGCACTCTTAACTGCTGACCAAAACAGGACATGAACACTAAAACATATGACATTTACCTAAATAACTGTGAGCTGGTTTTTCTTCAACAACTTTGATTCTCCTTGCTCCTGCAGGTATCACCAAAGCTTCCACATAACCTAGACATGAGACCAGATGTCCTGAGTTAAATACAAAAGCACAGAAAAGTAGATCTTGTATGGTTTTTTTATTTCTTCTCCCCTATTTCGCCTTTTAAATGTAACAAGTTATAATTTATATAGCAATGGTTTGAGGGTTCTGACAAAATGTTGAAACAAGCTATGAAACTGTGCATTATATGTAATATATATACCATGATATACAGCTAAAACGGTATAGCAAAGTAAAACATAATAAGAACTAGTGAGGCTGGGCAGGTTGGGGCTGGAGCAGATGAAGTTGTCTCTGGCCAAGTAGTTTAGTGTCATCATCACCACCAGATGACCATAAAAGAATTTCAACTTCACTCAGCGTGTAGAGACATATGATACAGCACTAAAACCCAAACATCCTCTCACTGGTTTGTTTTTGGTTTTGTTTTCATTCTTTTTAAATACTTTGTGCTCCGTCTCCCTCTTCTTGCTTTAACACATTCAAACCCTATTATGAATGGCTTTAGTTTTAAAGTCTACTTATTAGTTATTTGGTTTACATTACAATTGCTTCCTTAGAGTGTGGGAATAAGACATGGTCTTAAGCAATTTGCTTTAAGTAAAAAGGGGTGAAAAAGCAATGGAGGTGAAAACCACTGTCTAAGGATGAATGTTATAAATACATAAAAACATATTTTAATTATCCGAGTGAACTTCAAAAAGTGGACAGTAAACCAAGTTTTTATTCTGTGTAGCTATGTAATGTTCTATAACAAAATACCGAGCATTTACAACACCTTTTCAATAATCCTGAAACATGAAAATTAAATTGCTGCAAAGCAGCAATATTTAATTTCCTTAAGAAATTAAAGAATTAAGAACTTAAGAACTTATAACACCTTAAGAACTAATCCTTAAGAACTAATAACACCTTCTAAGTATTGCTGACAGTCCAACTTTTTGAGAAGGAAAGTAACTTAGGCAGTTGTTTAGAGGGCAATACCAAAATATTGTGGATTGACACAGAACCCTAAATAAACTTGAAAGTCTGTGGATATTCACATTAGCTATAAGAGAGAGCTGACACATTGTAATTTGTATTAGCAGCCACCTTCTTTGTAGTTTTTGATCTTGTAGTCCTCCAGACTCATCTGTGGTTTGGGATCCCTGCTCTGCATTACCTTCAGCTTAAGAGAGGGCCAGATATAAACATCTGAAGACTATGCCTGAACTTTTTTTTTTTTTTAAAGTACTATACTTCAGTCTATAATGCACTGAAGTCCTTGACTTTTCAAAGATAAACTGTTTGCTGCAGTATTTTTTGATGTGATTTACTTACTGTCTTGAAATTCTGCACATTTTCTACTCAAGAAACTGAAAGTGTAATGGCAAAAAATGCTGAAAACAGTTGGCCAAATGCTGTTTCAAAGAAAAGACTTTTCTTGGAGAGAAGGTATACATGGTGCATGGTGCACATTATTAGGATTTCAGTCCTCTACTCTGTCAACAGTATTGTCCTGGAGCCAGTCAATTATTCTCATTCAAAGAACAGATCACAGCAGTGTTTGAAAATCTCATGTTCATTCTGTATCAGAAAATCTATTTGCTCTTTATGATATGTTATTATTAGTATAAAACAATGAATAATGGAAAGATATAAGACTTCACACATTCGGCTTTATGTTCTCCCACTGTGTGGCTTGGTTTAATGATGTTACTCTAGGTAACAGGTCATAATTTGGACATTTATTTTGAAGAACACTAAATGAATCTAAACACTATGAGAATTTACAGTTCATTTATTTATTAAAAGTATAAATTTTATTTCACAGAATTTTTAAAAATCAGGCTCTTCTATGAAACAATGTGTGTCTTAATGGAAGATAAATTAGATAATTCCTTAAGTTTATAATTGAAACAATTTACAATAATTTTGCGACAATTAAATTTAAAAATACTCATGCATTATCTTAAATGTCTTATTATCTTAAAAAAAGTAGATCTGAAGTTCTTGTGAGGAACTGCATAATTTTAAGAAGTATAGCTTTTTAAAGTTCCCAACTGTCAAAGTAATCAAACAGCTACTGGTTTCCTGAGTATTTGAAATAAACAGACTTACCTGCTCCTCTGGTATGGTTAAAATCACCTTTAATAACTTTGCATGACTTTCCATTACCATTGCATACACCGCAATGATCTTCACGAGCCAGAGACCCTAATATGCCATCACAGCCAAATTTCTGTGGGAGAAGAAAATAAAGCTATTGAGACACAGGCCATGTTTTTCATAAAGCTGCCTTTAGTAGTAGGCATCTCACCCTTTTGCAAGATGCTCTAACCAACATGATCTAGCCCCGCTCAGAATGAGGGCTGCACTAGTGCATGTGCAGAGATCCCTTCCATACTAATTTTTTCCATGATTTTATGTAGATTGTTGCATTTACTCTTCCTGTATCTTTGACTAACAATACCAGCTGCTCTCCAAGAGGAACACAACCATGTTCCCACCTCCCCCTTGGACCTCTGGAACTTCTGAGCCTCTGTGCAACACACACCCCACAGGCCCTCCTGCTCAGCAACTACAACATGCACAGTCCTACTGCTTTCTACTCAAAATATGGGAGGTTCTTTGCCACATCCACAATGGTAAAGTGCTGTCTAATGTCAGCCTAATGTCTTATTCTGAATAGGACGCGAATACGTCTGGAATATGTAAATATAAATTTTATTTGTGCTTTGCTAAAAAGCATCCAGTTTAAACCAAATTAAGTTTACTTAAAAGACTGTTTGATAAATAATGAAGATAAAAGCTAGGTTAAAGAGAAAATAAAGGATTCCTTTAAGAACAGAAACCACGGTTTCCAAGTCACTTACTTCCAAGCACATTAAGATTGTTACTTCACTTTATGCACAGAATTTTTATTACAGTTCTACCTAAAAAAGCAATACAGATTTAAAAATACTGATTACACCATAAGCATTCAAAGAGCTGTGTATCCAAAATGGCACATCTACAAGATACAAATACCTAACTCTACAGCTGTAGTCCCCAAAGTTCTTCCTAATGGGTTGTCTAAGAATACAGGGTAAAAAGTGGAAGACCTTACAAATTAGACTTTTAAATCTGATTAGCACCTATTTCTCTGACCCTTGATATGTCAAGAAGCCAACTCAATCTTAGTCAGGTGGGTTTGGTTTAAGGCTTTTTTTTGGTCTTTATTAGGGAGTTGTGAAAAGTGAATGATAAAACAAATTACTTTTTCAGGAAAAATGGGCTATGTATCATCTTTGTGATTAAACCTGCAACTATTACATGGTGAACTAAAGACACAATTCAGCAAAGTATTTAAGAGTATTCTTGTTACATGCACTCAGTTACTTGAGAAAGGACAACTATACATACATATATGCATTGGTATGCATATATACATGCATGATGCACTTATACATGCATGCGTGATCTATAAGTTAATTTGTTGAAGTTATTACAGTATCTAGCAATGCTGTTTCTGTGTTAAAGTTTGTTTTTTCTGCTGAATTCAATGTGTGCAATGAGAAGCGGACAAAGAAAAAAAACAGCCATGTGGGAGTTTAATACAGAAGAGTTTCCATATGAGGCACTATAAAAGCGACAAAAGAACTTCTATGAACCAAATTAATTCTGAGGATCAGGAATAGCATAAGCACTCAGCTTTAATTATCTGTCATTCTGCTCCTTCGGTCTTTGTTTATTTAGATGTAAACTTTTGTACTGTTGAAAAAGGCAGAGCTAGACATACATATGTACACCCCATGGCAAAATTTCCCAACCTGTTGAAAGCTGAGGCTTCCCTTAGAAGATGAAATCTGTTATACTCATTTCCCACTCTGCAGCAGTTTGTTATAAGTATCCTTATCATCACAGATACACATTCCTCAAGCTAACAGCCACTTTGCATACTGTGTTCCACTGAGTAAAATTAGCTTAAAATATTTTAATACGATACAAAAAGAGCCATTCAGTCTTGGTCATGCATTTTGCTACATGCTATCAGAGAAATAACACATATGCATAACAAATGTATGCACTTGCATATGTGTGCCTGTGTATCCAGCTTCAAAAGTGAGGTGGGTGTTGGTCTCTTCTCCCAAGTAACAAGGGACAGGACAAGAGGAAACGGGCCCAAGTTGTGCCAGGGGAGATTTAGATTAGATATTAGGAAAAATTTCTTCACAGAGAGAGTGGTTAGGCATTGGAACAGACTGCCCAGGGAAGTGGTACAATCACAGTCCCTGGAAGTATTCAAAAAATTTATGCATGTGGTGCTTAGGGACATGGTTTAGAGCTGGACCCTGCAGTTAGGTTAACAGGTGGGACTCGATGATCTCAGAGGTCCTTTCCAACCTTAACAATTCTATGATTCTATGAAACAAGTAATTCATACCTGGCATCTACCATCTGCACAGACATCTAACCCATGCTGGCCACAAGAAGTCCCATCCATCACCTTTTCTGTTAGAAGAACGGGTTGATCCTTTCCAGCCAGTGAACAGAATAAGGCACATGGCTTTTCTGTAGTAGCAATTGATGGAAAAAAACACCAAACTGGTAAGAGGTCACTTAACAAATACAGAATTATTATCAACGTTATTTTTAAAACCGATATTTGCTTATTTGTGTGGCACGAATCTATGTTAGCATAACAAGTTATCTTAGATACAATGAAAACAAAAAGATTTTGATCCTTTTCTCATCTATTTGAAAAACTCAAATTCTTTTTCCTGCTAGAGCATACTGGTGCTATAATCTTGGCCTACATAGTACTCATGTCACATTCATTGTTGCAATTAAGAATATGCACATTGCAGCTGTTGGAATATTTTGGTTGTAATCTATACTTTCATTGTACTGTATTTTTGGCAGATCACAAATATTGGTGAAAAAAGAAACTTAATACTTTCCATATTTTCTAACTATGCAGGTCAAAGAGAAAAAAATTAAGTAATTGAAAAACCCTGTGAAGAAAAATACACAGATTTACGAAGTCCACATTAAAAAAAAACCAAAAAACAAAAAACTGAACACATTCTTTCTAGCATTTTTGCCAAGGTCAGGCAATTTTCTACTCCATTTCTAAAACATTCTGCAAATCATTTCTAATTTTGAGAGAGAATAAAAAAGTAATATTATCCTATGTATCTATGTATTCATAATGATCATAATCTATAAATAATGAAGTTTTCTTCACCACTGCCAAAGTAATACCAAATAAAATAAACTAAGTCTCCTCTCAGTGGTCAACTGAATACAGTATTACATGATTTTTTATATGTTTGTTTGCAAGTGTACTGACTTTGAACTTCTTTCTAAATCTGTTGCAGATTTTTGAAAGGATAATGTCCATCCTGAACTTGAAATTGATTTCACTTGGACACAGTCTACGCCACTCTGACTTCATACTTACTTCTAGATTCCTGGAGTGCATTTTTATTAGTAAATTAAACAGTTCCAGGAAACGTTCATGGGCACTGGAATTCTACTGTCTATACAGCTGAACTGTAAAACAGCCTATGCCACATTTTTTTGTCTGCACTAACTAGCACTCGCTTGGTCTAGACTGGAAATTGCCACCTGCAAAGGACCATTTCCAAAAAGTAGTTTGGATGTCACCATCCTTTTTAAAGTGCAGAAGAGCTGAAGAGTATGGACACAGGGCTTCTGTGCCAGCTGACTTACACATCAGAGAGTGGTCTGGGCACATTTAATTTACTAAAATTGACACAGCCTCTGGGTATCTCTAGGGGACTGGTGCAAACAGATGCGATCTCTTTTGCCAACATGTGAAGCCAGTCAGACACAAGCCATCTCCAGTGGAGAAGAGTGAGTTTCTGCCCGAGTTTGTGCCCTCTGCATTCCTGTTATACTCCTTAAATAGTAATCCCAAAGTTCCCTGAGAACTTTAAGCATGTATCAGCATTGTTTAAAGGAATACAAGATTAACAGGCTAAACATTATTTTAAAGACCCTGAACTCAAAGAGACAGGAACTCAACAACACCAGACAACTTCAACAAACTATAGGAGACCTCATTCAAATACAATGACTATTTTGGACGTGGTGCACAATTAGTGTCTACAAGTGCAAATAATTAAGGATTTGGGAAGAACGTGTTTCTGTAAAACTGGAACTCTTTAGCTGGTGTCCACTTTTGTGTCTCCTGAGGGACACCTCAAGAAAACACGATCTCTCAGAAAAAAAGTTAGATGAAAGCAACCATCCACACTCCTTAACATGGGACAGGAGAGTGTCAAGATTTTTCATCACATGACTGAATTATTCAAAGTCAAGCTGAAACCTTTTGATCCCTTAGGATATAAATCATGTGTTCCTGCGCTAAAATGAAATTTAGTTAAACAAACCAAAACTAATTCACTAGATAATCACCTATAAAATAGCTGGAGAGAGTTCTCCTTACTATGAACATGAGCTAACATACAAGCCTAAGGAAAATAGTCTCACAAGTTTTCACTTTGGCACCTTGAGAAAAGGTTTAGAAGAAAAAAACCCCTTGTTTACCTAGGCATATATTAAAATAAGGTCTTGATAATAAAGTAACATTTTTTGGGATTCAGCAAAAATAGTTCTCTTAAAATCTATGCTTTCTAATTGTTTCTGATAATTTGTTTCAAGAGTTAAATACAAATGGCAATAATGAACTACTTAAAATGTGGTAACACATACTTACAGCACTCCTGTGTCATTCCAGGCTCCTCTTTATCACCAGTTGCTACAATTTTGTTAATTTCTCAAATTAACCGTTTTCATAACTGAAGTCTTTCTGTTGTTTTCTTGTGGTTTTTTTTTTTATATATTAAATAAATTACATCATAACAATTTAGAGAAAATTCAGTGGAATGGCAGCTATCGTTCACATTCCTAGCAAGAACTTGGGTAGAATGTTTTGTTTGCTAGTTGCTAATATTTCCCACCAACATTATCTTTGCACATACTGTAAGTTCAACATTACTATACTCCTACTTGAGCATGCTCCTAGTGATACGGTATCTAAGCAAGTTTGTTACACTGAAGCATGCATGCAGTATGCCAGGACTTTGCATGCAGTAGCTGTTAGGATGTATAGGAATCTTATCTAAGTTTGCAGTATGCATTACATATGGATTTCTGCCAAAATAAAACACTGGTATGTGAAATACTCAAGTGTTAAGCTAAAAGTGCTCTCTCCTTCCCCAAAAATAGAAGCGCACAATATCCGTATTGTCTTTTTGGCTTTGTGGGTAGAAGTATAACTGATACAAGCATGCTTAATGATGTAGCATTCCTCTAGAAAGCTCCATTTCTGAGTCACTTCATACTACATTTCTGATTAAATAGGACCAAACTGATATTGAATTTCAGTTCAAATGCAGTCATTACACATCAAGAAGGACAAATTCAATAGGAATATAAGACAAAAGATTCCAGAGCATATGAAAATACCACCAGATCTTGCCTATGAAATAAAAATGACTTACCAAAAATTGTGGGCTCGGGATTTGTTTGTTTGTTTGCTCTAGCTTTTACTGTATCTTTCTTAATTAACAACGTCAACAAGCTATAAGCCATACGAGCAGATGATACGAACGTGGGAGATAGTTTATACTTACCATCATTGATGACAGCCTGCCACTGGTGCCCATGCTTCTGATACGAAGACCTGACACTGAAAGCCTGGCACTGCCAGTCCCTGAAGGCAGGCATGCCAGCAGGACAAGAAGGATTTTTACATACTCTATACTGCATCGTGGGACCATGACACTCTCCTTCAAGGCCTGAACTAGAAAGATGGCATAAATATCATGCTTTATTGTTGGTAATGTTTTGTCAAACTTACATCACAGTTTATTTATGCTATACACAATAGCACATTTTTTGTTGACACATAACATTAAGAAATCACCCACAGAAAATCAAAGTCACAGACCAAAACATATTTGCCTTCTGTTTGTACCAGTCACATTACATATAAAGAGTCATGGGTGCTAAACCATAGTTTACACTTCGCCCCAAAGAAGCACTAGGACTAGTAGGAGTGTTCAGTAAGGGGAACCTCAACTGCAGTTTTGATACAGTTGGGGTGATTTTTCCCTAGCTGTACTGAGCCAAAGGTGCCACTGAAAAGAAGTAACACTTGCAGATTTGCTACCCTTCCTTTTTTACAAGTGTGGTGTTGCGAAGTTCAGACAACATGCTTTGTTTCTTTTTGGTTACTCCAGTTGTGCTTGCAGGTCCTGATGAACAAATGTAAAAGAACAGTGAACTGCAGAAACTGGAGCTAATTATTTGGAACCTTGCCTGGAAAAATGAATGAATGAAAGCGAAATTAGGATACCCTTAAATTCTAGAAATAGCTTTTAGGTAACAGCTGGAAGTAGTGTTTAGATGGCAGGAAATATGAAAGCATTCCGCATCTCTAAAGCTTCTTTTTAACCACCATGCTTTTTTATAGTCATATCCAAGTTTTCCTCACATTTCTTTATACAAACTTCTCTTTTTCAATCCCTCTGTCTTTCCTGTCATCAATTTTTGCCCCAAATCTGTTATATTGTCTTTTATCTTTCTTCATTTCCCCATTTTGTTCTATTATTTTCCTAAATCATCTGCTCTACTCTGCCCTGCCCTGCTCTGCCCTAGCCCACCCTACCCTACCCTACCCTACCCGAGCCTACTCTACTCTACTCTACTCTACTCTGCTCTGCTCTACTCTACTCTACTCTACTCTACTCTACTCTGGTCTAGTCTAGCCTAGTCTAGTCTAGTCTAGTCTCGTCTCGTCTCGTCTAGTCTTCTCTACACTTGCCTCCATTACTCAGCTTTACTCTGTTCCCACTTATCTGCCTATTTATTCTTTTTCTCTTGGTGTATAAATGGCCCACAAAAGAGATATACGGTACTGAGTAACTAAAAGAATAGCATTTTTTAGCTGACCACTGTGATATAGTGAAACAGACCCCATTCAAATAAATGGTAAAACTCCATTTATCCCCAATGGCACAAGGTTTTCATTTTCACAAGACAGGAATTTAAATGTTGTTTCCAGATATTCTATCTAAATTTCTGTGAAACTGGCAGGAAGATCTCTTTGTAAAAGTTGCAATTGCTTGGCTCTCCAAATAAGACATAAGTTAACTTTCTCCAGAAAAAAACTGAAAGACTAGAATTACACACTGACGCTCTGGAAGTCAAAAATTATGAATTTAATTTTCTGTTGCTTTTCAGGTGAAGCTTAAAAAGAAAGTTGTATTCTCTCATTAATATTATCTAAGCTTTTGACAGAAGCAGAAAAGAGGAAACATAGTGTTACCATGCAAGAAAAAAACCTGAAATATCTATTCTCCTAAGTGTTTTTCAGTATTCATAAAAATGAATTGCTTATGTATAGGACAACTATATCTTAATGGGTTTCTCTACTCATAAGGTTTAAATTATGTTCAGGAATTCTGATGAACAGCAATGGAAACCTGAACTTGTTTTTACCCAGGGCATTTGCGTTGTCGACTGCTGATTCCAGTGTTGCAAGTACGGCTACAAGTGCTCCACGTGCTCCACTCCCCCTCCATATGCTCCGCAAAAGAGGTCCGATTGATACACTCTCCAGCCTTACACCACTAGGTGAAAATTCAGCTCTTAGGTAAATAAATCAAGGCATATGCAAAACAATTCACTGCTCCACAAGCACATGGGAAGCACAACATAAACGTTTTCTTCAATACATAGTTTTCATAGGAGTCAGATATATTTTTTTCCTATTGTTCCCCATAGCTTTTTTTTCAATCCTAGTAAGTACAACAGCCAGAGACCTTTCTCTGGCTCAGTGGCCAAGGAGCAGGTGCAACTCTTGTCACAAGCTCAAGCACAAGTTCATTCCCAATAAAGATGCCTCCTGGAACAGCCTGCCGGAAATGGTCCCCAGACTATGCTGTCCCCTACATTTGAGCCTGGGCATTGCCGAGGAAAGCGCTTTTAGGTCCAGCTCAAACCCACTGCAGGGATCATCCTCCAGCTCAACTGTATGGATGATCACACAACAGTGTTCAGGGCTGTTCTCAGGACTTGTTTGGTTCACTATTACAGTTCCCACATGACTTGCAGGAACTGCATTGTCACTGATTATCCAGTGATAATTCCAATAGAAGAATATATTACTAGTAATAAAGAAAATCAGATTTTATTCACAACTTGTATTCAAAGAGAGAATGGAAGCCTCAATAAGCTAGTGTTGAAAAAGTCAAGAGAATTTCTGGCATTTATTTAAATAATAATAATCACCTCAATAATCATGTATGCATATATCGTTTCCCAGGACAACTGCAATTTCTCATTCAGAAACTATCCAATCACTATTGTTATGCTCCGTAGCCTATGTCCATATCTGGTATAAAGCATCGTAACACTGCAGAAACTAGTATTTTATCAACTTATACCAGCTGAATACGTGTCCCATGTATTATGAAATTTCAGCAATTGCAAAGCAATAAGGCTACAAGTAGACAATGAACACTTAATGTCATTAACATCAGTAACTTAACCCATTTCACTTTGCACTCTGAGTTATTGGTGAATTACTGTTATCAATGGATAAAGTTCATGAAGAAGTCTCATATTTTGAGCAAAACATAACATGTCACTAATGCAGTCAATAAAGGCCTTTTTCGCTTTTAGAATACTTTTCCGTTACTTGCAGTGTCTATGCTACATCCTTCTCTGGTGATCTTAAACTTCACCTGCAGTTTCAAACTGGTCTTCATTGATCAACTGATCTTAATTTTCTCTCTTAAATCATGGCACTACAATGATGGCATAATTATATCAGTTTTTCAAAATCTTCACATAGGATGGCTCCATCATTATATTGGATTTGCAATCAGAAAATACAAATTTTGCAATGCTCTTGGATGTTTTAGGCCAAAAATGCTCATATATATGTAAAGATACTCCTTCAGATATAATAGGCAAAATGGATTTGTCTGTAGAGACAGCATCTGCTTTATGTAGAGTCTGAGGGATGTTTATAAATCCTTGACTTAAAAAACAACCAAGATGGACAGGCTATGCAAATGACATTTCCATCACTTCCTAAGATCCAAGAGGAGCACAAGACAACAATACTCCATCTCTACGATATAAGTAAACCAAAACAAAGCACGAGATTTGTGTAATCTGAAACTCATCTTGGACAGATGATAAAGTAAACAAGAAGAATAATCCCTTCTAGTCTTCTGAGATGTTTCAGTGATGTCTGCTTAGTTTTTTACTGCTGGACGTAAGTAAGGTATCTCTGTAGGCCGGCACAAGGCTCAGTGAGCCATTCTAATTAGAATCAGTACTTTGTCTTACCCTTACTAATAATTTACTCCCTACTAGCTAAGCTCTACAATAAAGAGAACGGTGTTACCTTCCTCACTGGACTTTCCCAGGACCCATGTCACTACTATATCATAATGCTCCTACAAGCATAAAGTTAGAATGAGTCCTCTGCAATGAGTTGCTATTATCACCTTTTGCAAGTCAGACATTAACATGCAAAATGCACACTCATTTCAGGTGCCCAGTTCACGATGGTGATGGTTTCACAATGAAAAATTCTGGGTAGTCTTAATAAGAGGTGCTGCTTTCTTATTCCATACCATGGGCATGCCAGTATCAATGTAAAGAATGTGACATCGAACAAAAGGCATGTCCCTGACTTTCTAGGTATTGACATAAGACAGAATATCAATTACACACATTTATCAGAATCAAAAGATTGCAGGAAATGTCATTAGTTTAGAGATATGAAAATTAATAAAGCCTGTTTTTCCTTTAGCATGTAAAATTATATTATCTGAACATATTATCTTGCTCAGTTGATTGATTTGTTTACTTTCTTAGGGGGATGATGACAGTCCTGGTGAATGTAATATGATTCAAACAGCAAACCACTCCTGTGGGAGACTGCTGTCAGCAAAATATCATGAAAATCCCAAGATATATGCATGCTCCTGCTTTGTTATCTATTTGAGGTTTTTTATCTTCATTTACAGTTATATACAGAGATGACAGAGATTATTCAAACAGCAAAGCTCTTGAATGACATTTAATATAAGTCTGACTTCAGGTGACCATTCAATTTGTCTTTGATGGCACACTCTTAATGACATTTATCACTCTTTTACATGCACTAACACTATAAACATTTCTTTACAAAGCTTATCCTGAAAAGTTTTATCAAAAATCTGTATCAATTTCTTCAATGAGACTATTTCTAAATGTCAAATCATAGCTGAGAACTTTGTATCTTTGAAAGCTTATGTTTCTGTTTACAGTAAGTAGTGCAACAATGGCATTCCATTCATAAATAGGATACAAAACCAGAACAAATTTGAAATAAAACAGTGTAAGCATTAAAACACCTGTGGCTTCAGCTTTTTTTAAAATTCAGTGTTTTTAGGGAAATGTACTTTTTTATCATATCTATATTATATAATATATAACATATAATACATTCAACTATATATGTATGTTTTTTATGATAATTGAGGCAATCAGGAACTCAAACAAGTGCAAAGACCTATTCAGCTTGTTTCCTTAACTGTTAGGTAGTTCAATATAATTTATATTGCTTTTCCACCAAAAACATACCTTTCCAGTGTCACAGTCTGTTCCATCCATTGGTGGATCCAGTTTAGTTTTGCATTCCTTCTCACTTTCCACCTTACACCACAACCCAGTGCAAATGACATGCTGAAAACCAAACTCACAGGTAAGCACAAAATCTATCTTATGCAAAATTACTTTCTGCATACAGTCCACTGATGTTGTCATGAAATTACCAGTTTTATGGTACTGAACTATGTTTAAAGACAGGTTAAACATGCACAAAGACCAAAGTGGGCAGATTCTGCTTAATTACGAACACATGGAACAAGTCAAGCTGGTGTGTTGATAGAGAGGGGGAAGAACCTTCTAAGTCTAACCGTACGGGTCATGGTCTTTGCATGTGGCAGATCTGACAAAGCACATAGGAACAACTTTGCCCCATGATGTGAAGTGGCCACTGCGCAGATGCACTCCCCCAGAGACTGGAAGAGTTGTGGGATTTCTGGGAATGATTTTTAAAATTAATTCATATTTTTACTCCTTTTATTTAGTGCTCATTCATTTTAAGTGAAAGGGAGAAAAATAGCACTGTAACTAGCAATAAAACCCAAGGTTTTAAAATGAGTCCATTTTCGTATACAGGCAGTAGTGAGTCTTTGTGCAGCTACACAGAACTATGTTCATGGGAGTTTTGTAAAAATGTGTTTGTAAGAAATTTTGATGCTTCTCTAGGACGTCCAAATCCACTTTGTTCATACCATCCCAATGATTGCTGCTATCTTACGCTCTTCCAGCGATTCATAATTCATCTAGAATTCATTAATTCCTCCAGAATTCATTAATTCATCCAGAAATATCTCAAAAAAGCAATCACACCCGATATCCACAAAGAAGACGCAAAGTAAACTGACAAATCAGGATGAAGTATTTTTTCTGGGAAGGAGAAGGGAGATGAGAGAGGTACTAGTCAGCAGTGAATTTTGGAGATGGAAAGAAAAGCTGCTTCCTCTGTCCCTCTTAAGCATCAGAATCAGATAGTTTTACCTTCTTCAAAAGAAAGTACAGTCTTGAAGTATGCTGGCTCACATTTCCCCAGACTTCCTTGGCAGCCTTCCCTATTTTCCCCTAAAAAGTCCTCCTTCTCCCATGGTTTTCATTTCCTTGCTGTCTTGTTCCTCTCTTACTGGTAAACTGGGTGGAAGTGAACAGAGGGCATGCAGGGCTCAACTGTGGTCTCAATGTTATTGCATGTGCACACTGATTCCCCCCAAATACGTATAGTACTCCCAGAGAGGGGCAAGAAGGATCAGGAGAGGAGGACGGGTTGCAGGGAGGATAAAAGGTAAAGATTCGCTGTTTTTTTGAAACCAGGGTTGCCAGAAGACGTGCTTTTTCTGACTGAAATGATTTGTTGCATTGGTAAACCTAGCAAGAGTCTCTGTGCCTTTTACACAAAGCATGAAAAATGTGTGATAAATCTTATGCTACCATGAAAAAAGTCTTACAGCACAGGAAACATAATTCAACAAAAGATTGTGTCTGAACCAAGGAACAGGACAGTTCCAATGGGAGTCTTCCATGTAAAAATGTCTGTAACAACAGCTTTCAAAAAAACCCAAAGTTTGCAGAGGTCTGAAGCATTGCACAGAAACAAGAGACAGGATGGCAGCAGTCAGACTCACGCCTGATTCGTCACACAACGGTTTTGCGCTGAAGCTGAACTAACAAGACAACAGTTAGCCTATGCATATCCTAAACTACAGAAGTCCTGTCCTGTTCCTGGATAATTTTAACAAGCATTTTTCAAATATCAAACTGTAATTTCTGTTCTTGTTCAAAGGAGAAAGAGAATTTATTTTTCTAAAATTGTTTTTAAATATGTACTTTAAGATACAACTTCAGAGCCAAGAACCAAACTTAGCAAGAATACTTCTGGGACAGTTTTGGAAGACAATGTAGATGAGACAGAGTATCAGATGTTCACGATAAAGTGCTTCCATAACAGCCATGAAGTTGTTATGGAGACTATGTCTCTATGGAGACTTGTCTCTATGGAGACTTGTTATGTTAAAGACTATACTGTTGGAACAATGCCACAAAAATATATGCTAATTTAATGTTCCTAATTCAAATTTATTTTTTTTTTTCATATCCCTTAATCTTCATTTGTCACTGACTACATTTGAGGAAAAGCCATCCAGGTTTTCAAAAAATAAAGTCAAATTTTCTCTTATGTCATCATGTTTTGAAGTATGTTATCCTTTTTTTTTCCCTAAACACTTTGATCTTGTGCTTAATTTCACTAGCCTATGACTGTGGAATGGCTGATAACAAACCTACAGTCCCTTACAAATCCGGAAACAATTCTTCTAAACTTAGCAAGACATGAAGTCCAATTGACAAGGATTTGGGTACCTGAACACACAGATGCACTTGAGCTGTGTAAAGTAAATCAAATCAAGATGCTTGACTTGCTAATACATCTTGTATACGTCTGCATGTTTCTGCAAATACATGTATACCACCTCCTTATGAACCATGAACCTAACTCCCCCACCTAGAAACATCTTTGAGCCTTAAGTGAACTGTATTCTAAAAACACCCACTGTTCTTCACCCATTTTTAAAATAAGCATTCAATATTACTATAACATTTCATCCTAGACTTTGAGATTCCCCAAACCCAAGAAAATGAGATAGGAAATTACTAGAATTGGAGGATGACTTGTAAGTTTTTTTCCTGAGCTTTCCATTCCAGTCAAATCACAAATAGACTCTGTAGTTACTCTTCAGATTGCACTTCTGCTGCAGAAGTAAGAGAAATGGAGATTCCTGTTACCATTTAACTGTTGACGTTTGGGTATTTCTGCACGTGGCTGGGGAAAAACCACGATGCACAACTTGGTTTCTTCATTAGCAACCTGCAATGCTGCAGATCAGGACTGATTTGAAAACTAACAGAAATCTGGAGGCCAGTGTCAATATTACGGTCACTCCAAAATCAGAGCACAAACTTCTAAACCAGAAGTTTACACCTCTGGGAGAAAGTTTCATTCAGTCAAAATCAGGATAGCTAAGTTAATGTTCACAGAGGTTTACCAGTTCTCTGTCATAAGCTATTAGAGTTTTTAAGAGTAGCCAAGGGAAGTAAGGGTTATTGGAGATGATAAACTTATAGTCGTGACATTAGACTATTTACAATCTGTAAAACATTTCATTGTGTGTACACTGGAAAACAAAATATTGCCAAACACACATTGAAGATTTTTTTCGGAAAGAACGTGTTAATCGTGACTTTTTAACAGCAAAAGCTAGTAAAATATAGCACGAAAGTCACAATGTACTACAGAAAGAGCAGAGGTCGCTCCAGATTTTTGGGGGCTCTTTTGAATGACAAGAGTGAGGCAGATATGTGTGCAACACAGGGATGCTTTTCCTGTCATATCAGCAACTAGAAAGAAGGCCCAGTTGAGAAGAAAGAAGAGAGACAAAAAGAGCATTTCAGAATTGTATTTGTGCAAAGTCAAGATTGTTTGAAGTGTGGTGGTGGAGATGAGGACAGATATTTCACCAGGGCTATAATATTTCCATGACTTTCGTTCTTTTCATTGTGATCTTTCCCTGAAATGCCTTAAAAATCACCAAGAAATATAACCAGTCTCCTACTTCTTTGCAAAGATCACAGCTGTGTTTTAGTGCAACTGACTAGACAACATTCGCATCCTGGACTTTAATCTTAAAAGCCAACATTTAATAGTTCAACAATTACATGAAATTGTCAAGTTCTACAATCACATATATTCATCAAGAACTACTTCTGGGCCATGATCTCACTATCTGTTATGTGAAACAATGTTAGGGTCTAATTGATTCTTGCGTGAGACATCATGGGCATAAAAGCAAACTTGGCTCCCTTACAAGAAAAGCATTGCGACATGGTATAAATCTTGCACTCTGAGATCCACTCGCACTTTTCTCAGGCTCTATAAATTTTGCTTAGGGTATGAAAAAAAAGTCTTTGAAATAAAGATGAAAAGGAAAAAATAAAGTCTGGACACCATTCATGAAAGAGTAGCGGGAGGGGCTCACTTAGGAAAATACAGGAGTAGCCCCTCAGTGGTCCCTTCAGGCCTTTGCTTTAGCCATTAAATCATAAAGAGGAATTCCTGATAGCAAGGGAAAATCATTGGCCTCTGCAGTGTTTCTCAGAGGCTGCCCTGTAATGTGACTGTAAATTACCCTAAAGTGCTGCTCTATAATAAAATTTGTAGAAAATTACGTCTCAGCAGAAATGCATTATTGATATTTGTAGATTATTTTTAGATCATTAGGAAAATTATTTTCCATCATTACTTAATTGTTTTCTTAGCTGAATAGCTGTTACGTATTGAACATTCTTGCTTAATGTAAAAGACTGCATGGAAGTCTGGTCATCAAATTATCTTCCAGTCACAAAAAAAAGTAAGACTCTGATATAGTTCATAATTTATCTATCTTTTACACAGCTACGCTGAAGTGCATGAACTGTTCAGCAAGTAGACTGTATCCAAGAAATCCTGGGCTATAAATTGTTGGATTTACTGAGGTTTAAATGAACCTTCAAGGAGCATGTTTCGCTCTCATTTCCTGGCTTGTGGACAACAACTGTAACCACAGTAAACTTCCAGCTATTGACAGAGTAGAAGACAGTATAGAGAGCTAAAAGAAAGTAGCTTGAATTTAATGGAAAATCCAGTGGTTGCCAATGTATAATAAAATAATTCTTTCAATGAATTAATACTGGAACTAATGAAATACGTATTCAATTTAGAAAAGTCGTCTAAATGTTGACTTCTCTGATGGCAGCCACAATAACCTGCACAATCAACACAGCGAACTTTGAGTCACCTTCATAATACGTAAAATGCAATTATTTGGTAGGTTAAATCCAAAATATTTGCTATGTAACATCCTCATATTTCAGAGGGAGATGATAACATTAGCTACTGACTAACACCACTTCACAGTTAGACAACGTCGGTCTTGCAGAGCCTATGTACTAGAACTCATGAAGCATTTCTGGAAAGTTGATAGAGCTTGGTTCTAGCCCAATTTAAATTGCAACACCCTTTTGTTTTCTTCTCTTCCTACACAGGAGAAACATACGTAAGAGCAGGACGGCTTTCTTATCCTTTGGGCTGTGCTCTATCCATTGCTCTGAGCTTCCTCTTCACTGTAGAAATGTTATTGAATTGGACTAGGATACTGTAAACTTCCCAAACAGAAGAGCTGAATTTAAGACCCACAGCAGGGAACTAAGGAAGGAGATCTGAATAGAGTGCCTAAGCTTGCTGTAACTAGCTCTTCAGGTCTACAGTCTGAGGATCAAATTTCTTGGATTTTTTTGTTGGGGGAAGGTGGGAGTGTAAATTTTGCTTCCAGAAAAAAGAACACAGAGGAAAACCAACAAGGTGACTTTACAGAGGTTGGCAGTGGAGCTTTGGAGAATTTCTCTTCTGCCTCAGTGCCCTCACCCTATTTTCTCAATTCTGTCCTTAGTGTCTTTTATTCTTTTTTATGTAATTTCTAATAGGTCCAAAGCTCTTAAAGATGCATGACAATAATTTTGTGGTTCACTATTTGCTTATATGATTTCTGGTTCAGGGTTACCAGTTTTGCAGAGGATTTTGGTGAAACTGCACAAGGTTCTTCCGCTTGATCTCTTCTCAGAAACTGTTACCAAGTTCTCTTTCTCCTACTGTTAAGACCATAAGATTATGAAGGAACAGACTTGGTTTGCGAAGAAGACTGAAAACTAAATTGCAGTTTGTCAGAAAAGAAAGAGGAGTTGAAAGGACCACTGGTTCTCTCTTCAAAGCAAGCCCGCATGTCTTCGGATTTAAGTTACAATGGTATCTTAATGGTATCTTAATAATAATATTTAATAGGAATTTTTGATAAACTAATCATTTGCATATAAAGTAATGATCCAGTAAGTGGAAAAAAAAGAAGGATGGTACAAGTGATGTAGGTGAAATGTGTCCTCTCACATACAAAATGCCAGAAGAGGAGAAAATGACTGAAGACGATTAGAAGCGGACAATTAGGTACCAGCACCCAGAGCCTAAGTACTCTCTGTGCAAGCAGTTGAACACTACCAGGGTAGCGTTAACTGAATTTAACTTCCTAACATTTCTAAAAGAATAATGAAAACCAAAGAAACCTTGGAGTCAGGACCCCGAGAGAAGACTATTCTCTGCATCTGTGAATGAACCGCAAGAGGCATGGGACCACTTGGCTGCCTGAATTTCAATGCCTGAATTAGAACTAAACACAAGGGTATTAAAGGAAGTGCCCAGAAAAATGAAAAGCATACAAAGGTATTATGCAACAGCAAGTCTCCAGGTTTGACTGTCTCTTCAATTACTTTTGAAATTCTTTTACCTGGTAAAGAAGACCTGGAAGAAATAATGGGCTAAGACTGTACTGTTTTCTTGTTCAAAATACGTTTCTAGAGAATGAGAAGCCAAAATCACATCTTTTAAATGAAAACAAAGTACTAAAAAGCAAGAAACATTGCAATTCATGAAAAAAACACTTGGAAGTAATTAAGAACATTTGCAGAATCATTACATTGAGTTCTACTGCTCATCTCTCAGAGTGAGAATGTTTTCAATAAGACAATTGAAATAATAATCAGTAACCTACAGCTCCTTTCTTTTCAGCTACGCCACTCTCAGCATGTGGTAGTCATACGTGCATTGCAGTGTTTCCTTTGAGAATCTTTAGAACAAAGATTACTCTCACTGAAACTCACTAAAGAAAGAGTACTATGTCCAAGCTGAAAAGATGAAGAGAACTGAAGAACTAAAGGAGTAAGGAATTATGCTTTCATATTAAATATTCCTGACCTTTCCAGGCTATCTGTCTGCTCTGACTCTGATGAAATTTTATTTCGTAGTGCCTCCTAGCCCCCGTTCTATCAACCCATACTCCATGTTCTTTATACATTCATAACATCATCTACCCATCTTGTCTTGCTCACCTTCTCAAGGGCATTCAAGATGTTTAGCACCTGTCCTGTTGATGCTAAAGAAGGACGATTTTTCTCTGTTAAAACCATTCTTAAAACGCTTCTTCAGTCAGGTGTCTAATAGTATTAGGCCATAAAATTACGAAGAGCTCTTCAATTTTGTTAAGTTGTCTTTTAAGGGTCAATATAGTGACACTGTTTCATGCAGTGGCATGAAGTAATGTCAGCAAACTCACTTGAGTACTGGACTCCTGTTGCCACGGCACTGCACAGATCTGCCAGGGCTCACAGGGGACCTGCTAGGAGGCAGGGCATATTCAGCAGTGCACAGACAGCGCAGCTAACACTGCTATTCTCCCTCGGAGCTAGCACAGGCACAGCATACTCTGCTGAAGGTCAGATGCAGAGGTTCAATACCCAAAACGTAATGAAACGGAACCTACATGCAAAATCGGGTCCCAATGGAATAAATTGCAAATATCCCATTTGCTGCAATGAGGTGACTTCACACTATGACATTTTCTATTTCTAAAGTACAAGGAACATATCAGCAGTATGCTATGATACAACATGATTCAGGATGTTTGGAGATCCAAAGCAAGCCTTACAAGATAAACAAATGAAAATGTTGATATTAACTTCAGAAAGCAGTGTCAACTTCTCGTTTCAAAGGTGCTGCGTTCTCTTTCTCTCAAGCACATGCACCAAAATATCTCCCACAGAAAAATGAGTTGGCGGGTGTATTTTCTGAAGTCTACAGCCATCCTTACCTGCATTTCTGGGCAAAAGGAAGCGGTTGGTCCAAAAAGAATCTGACACTGTTCATCTGCGGTGTACGTCATTCCTGGGAGCTTGGAGGGAATAATCACAGAATTGAGGCTCTGAGGATTCATCTGTAGCAGACAGTTACTGGCCTTTGACCTGGCAATATGCAGAGATTCATACGCTGAGCAATCCTAAAGAGTCTGATCGTCATGCCGACTTAAACATGCATTTGATGTTAGAAAAATGTGGACTCGTAAGATTTTTTTATTCATCAGCATTGGGCTGTCATTCAAGCCGTACAAATTAATATGGCTTACTTGATATTAGGTACCGGTGTGTTCTGATGTTGCGCATTTGCAGGAAGACAATATAATTTATCAACTATAATAGGAATTTCAGGAAAGCGCTGGACAGTGGTTTTGTGTGAAATTTACCTGACTGATTAAGGTTTGGATAGACATGTAAACAGTTATAAAAAAGTAGGCAATTTATAATGCATAGGCAGTTGTGTAGCTTAGTTTTCACATCCAGCACGACCTCAAATTAATCACTTCAGATGAGATATATACATATATAAAACTATAGATTTAAGAATACATATATTTTTGAGCTGGTAGCCAGAAATCTAGCTTTTCTCAAAAACTGAAGAAAAAATATTTGAAAATACTTAAGCCTGTTAAAGCACCAAGTCACGGTTTTGATTTCTGTCTAGATTCAGTACAAATGTGTGAGACTGACACATCTAACTTATACTAACTCTGCCAGTGTCATAAAGCAGACCTTTGGAGGACTGCTTAACTGTTGCGAGTAAGATCTCAACAGATATATTCATAAACTTAATAAAGGAACAGAGCTTTAGGGAACAGATCCTATTTAAGAGTTATAGAGTGAAACTAAACGTTTTAATTTAGCTTCTAGGTATGCTGTTCTCTATTAAGGATCTCATAGTAAATTTCTATTTAAAAAATTAACATCATGGAATTATACTGCATGGTTTGATATTGAATGGCACAACATAGATCAGAGAAGCTACATAATGTTCATAGGTCATTCACTGTCCAACATTCTTCACTACCTACCATATTAATATATTTTAAACATATTTACGTATATATAAATATGTGTACATAAATATGTACGTATAATCCTCTACATTAACACATGAAAATATAAAAAAAAAATCATTGCTGAAACCAGTTACATTTTAATCAATCTGTCAAATATTAGATCGTTCATGATGATTTACTTTATTTTGATGGGCTATACAAACACAAATCTCCCACAGAAATGCCAAAAAATATTGACAACTTGTTATTTCAGGATATTTATTGCAACTATTTGTAAATGACAAATGGTAAGAGTTCTTTTTCTTGCATGATATACCTGAGAAATCTTTCCAGATCTTCCCTGCTGCACCGAGACCATGAAACATCCCCAAGATTCTGTCCTTTAATCCACTCCCCAGACATGATATGGAGACCATCTGCACAGGACGGGTGGTCATTGTCGTGGTTTATCCCCATGCTGAATTTTGAAGTTATTAAAAATAAACCAAAGCACAACAAAATAACAAGTTGTTGTCAAAATGCTTATAAGTTAAAACTCTCACAAGAGGCTATGAAAAACTCATGTGCATTACACATAGGAGATCTCTTTTGATTTTTTCCCATGATACCTTTCACAGAAGTACGTGGAACCGTCTGTGGAGGACAATTCTATACTGAAAGGAGAAAGTGAAACCTCATTCATTTGATGAGAAATATTACATTCTAATTAGCTGTTCAACATACACTTCAGGCAACTTTTTGAATGTTCAGAACTGCACAACTACTGCAGCATTAGTGAACTGTGCTTCTTTCGCTAATGGACAACAGAAATAAATACTGGAAATCTTCTTTTTGAGATCAGTGAATTGTTCTGTATTTTGGCAGTGATTCTATCTTAATTCCATATGGAACTGGTTTGTTGAAATTTTATAGCCTAGTAAAATGCTTACTAGTTTAATGCATGATTATCGTATCTAAAGAAAAATCACCTAAATGTCTTTTCAATGTCTACTGTTAGAAATAACATTGATGAAGCAATTCAATGGATTTTGATTTTAAAGACTCAGCATCCACGTGCATCCCAGCGAGTTCTCACGTAGAGCACTGCAATGAAAAATTCTGCTAAAAATCTGCTTGGATCTGCTACTTGAACTGAAGTAAAGATTCACTGTCACTCTCATTCACAACCAGTAAACAAAGAGGAAAAAGGTAGACTGAAATAAAAATAACAAGTTTTCAGTATTCGCTAAGTGGATACATGCTTGACTGGCATTAAGAGAAATAAATGAAATATCCTCAGCCGTTTTTCAAGATTTGTTGATCAGCATGGGACTACTCTCCAGAGCATTGGATTCAAAGGGGTGCTGGAATTTTGCAGCCCTAGCCTGCCCTGCAGAAAAGCAAAACTTTAGAGTGAATAAAGCTTTATACCTTGTATTGATTCCTTCAGCCAAAGAGCAGTCAAATCGCTTAGAAACTGCAAAGACGGGAGAAGTTTGCTGCCTCTGCAGAAAAACTAGAGTACATCATGCTTCTCCATGTCTCACCACACTGCAGGACCAAAGGACAAAAAAGGCCTGCCACCCATCACTGAAAACACCAGCTCGCTTTTCTTCTCCACTCTATCCTAAAAACCCCTCATGACCAGATCAAATTTTATATCATTTTGCAAGCTGCATTCCCTTGTGTTTACTAGCGAAATGAATTTAAATGCCGCATAGGGCTTTATCTTGCCTATCAGAGTGCTCACTCTCTTCCAGTGATGTGTACACCCTACAATCTGGAGGACTGGAACAGCAGCCCCTGCATGAATCGGATAATTCTGTTTGTTGTAAACAGTGTAACCGAGGTAAACAAATCTGTTTACTCTCATCTTAGCTTCTGTCTTTTCCTGAACTGCCTGAATGGGCCACAACAACTACATGGAAGTGCCTTTGCACTTTCCTTACGTTCTTCTTCAATGCCTCACATGCAGAATTTGAGATGTCCTCATCTCCAGAGTTCTATCCATAAGAACTATGGAAGGAGACACAGAAAATCTAATGACGCTTCACTTTGTTGACTGCACAAGAAATAGATTTTGCTTACAGCTCTTCAAGTTATGTCCTTCCTCACTGCAGAAGTACTCATTTATCAGTGTCATATATATACACACTATGATTTGAAATAAAGCATTTGCAACATACAAGTACACAAAAACTTGTTAACACAATTTATTACAGAATTGATGGCTCCCATTTATGCAGAGTGGGAATTAACACATTTATAGGTTACTTAAAACATTTTCCTACAATTAAAAAAAATGAAGAAATATTTTGATTACTATTGTTTCCCATCCACTCTGAAGAGCAAGTCTTGAAGTCAGACTTTGTCACAAACCAGTCTGGAAAATCACCCAGAAAAATGTGTGCTGAGCTGAACCAAGATCCTCACTGTTTCAAAAACCAGTTCCACTAGCCACCATTACAGACCAACATCAGTGTAATCCTTTTTTCCAATCTACTACCACAGAATCATTCTCTATAGTCTAGCAGCATGTGAATTGTGAGGACAACGTTGTCTTTTAAGGTAAGACGCGGTAAAAACCGTTGTATTTGTAACAACTGTCTATATCAGCAACATTAAGCACTAATAAAAAAATCTAATTCCAACCGTCTTCCAGTACTTCAGCTGCTATACTTTTGTAGCACTTCTGCTTTGACATTCAAATGTAGTTCAAAGTACCTGCGCTAACTAAATAGGATCCATTCCTCCACACTCTTCCACCTCCAAATTAAGTACACATCACAAAATATCCAGCAAGTAGTGAAGACCAGTATCGAAGCCTTTGACTATCAGAATGAATAGCTACTTCAAAAGGGAAGTACAGGTCATTATGTGAACATCGACTAATTAAATTGCAAGAGAATATCTGAGGAGTATGCTAAAGCAGCAACAGAACCTGCTCTTAAACATTCTCAGAAATCTTTTCCTCAATACGTACTGTTGATCTCTTCTGCATACTTTTATCTGACCTTGTATCAATTACAAGATCACATAAAAGGAGATATGCAGTAGTACTGACTTTTCACCACATCACATTATGTGAGTGGTGAAAGAAAGAAGCTGAACAGAAAAACCATAAATAACCAAAAAGACAGTGCTGTACTTTAACAAGTAGTGGATCATACCCATATGGAAATATGTCAAATTCTGTTCTGAGAACAGAAGCTTTATTTTTTCACTGATACATAAAAATGCTCCACCCATTCTGGGTAAAGACTATACACGGCAGATGTAATATGAAAACAGGAGGCATCCTATGGAATGCAGTCCCAAACTAAAATATTAGCAATATTTCAACTCACACTATGCAACTAAACTATATTTTAATAATCTCAATTTAAAAGTATTTTGACAAAGAGCCTTGGTCAGATAAATCCCACTAACATTATACATGGTTGTCAAGTCAACTGAAAAAATACTTCTACCTCATAAAACCTCTAAAACTTGTTTAAAAAGCACTGCCAGATTTTTTATTTTCACTGTGCTTTGCAAATGGCAGATGATGACCTGATTATCACCACCACGGTCCACTTAAATGCATGGTAGTGCACCTGAACAAGAATGATGCTATTAAACTAGAAACAGGCAATGAAGGCACAAAGACTTAAGTAGTATCAAAGACTTAATATAGGAGCAGTTAATTGGGAGAGTTCAGACAGATGTGGAGAATTACTTTAGGTCTATCTCTAAATAAAAAAAAAAGCTAGAATTAAAAAGATTAAAGAGTTCCACTCTACTGTTCAGAGATTTACAGCCACTAACAGGAGAGGGGTTACGAAATAAGAGATGGATTAGGAAAACCACAAGAGCAAGTACCCAAGGAACCAGGGGTAGGTTGTTGAATATTCAGTATAATGAACAGATTCCCAGACCCTAAAAGATAACAGTTCAGCCCAAGAGATATAAGCAGCAGAGGAATGATGACTGTAAATTGCAGATCCACGATAACAGCACCAGTTTAAGCTCATGACAGAATGAAAATGACGGAAAAAACTTTCCCTTTGTGAAGGAGATAGTAAACCTCTGAATGCTGCTGCCAGTTTATACCTGTGATGTGTGATGGGAACAGGGTGCCACGTGGTTTCTTTCAAAATTCATATTTTTATAAATGATCACTACTTAGCAGTTGTAAATTTCCTGCAAGCAGTACGCTACGGATAATTATGCCATAGATTTTTTTTCCATTCTAACAAATAAAAAACATATAATGGATTGTATTACTTAAAAAAATAAAAATAAGAATTAATTAAAAATCATTATTAATTACAAGGTGTTATCCTCCCTATCATTTCCACTGTTTTCTTTTTTGTCATCGTTATGTGCAATACTACGTTAGAGCGATCAAAACTTCTTAAACTATGGACTTGGAAACAACAAGGTTTAAAAACTTATATGGCATTTAATAGCAAAATGATTGTCCCAACCGTTTGTCTAATCTGAAATTTTGCATATCACAGTATGACAAGGATGTACTTGATAAGTGAAAATAACACCACTCACTCGACTATCACAGACGGGGAGACGGAAGCTGCACTACTTTGTTAGTACTTGTATTGCACTTTTTCAACAAAAAAAGTTTTATCACACTGCTGTCTTTATAGAGAAAATTATGTAAACAAACAGACTAGTAGCAGGTTTCCATAAGCTATCTCATAGAATTAATGCAAAAAATATGCATTACTGTATGTTGGCTTTTTTTTAAATCCCAGTTAGTGAAACAATAATTCTTGTATCATTTTTTTGTAAGTAAGTGTTTTAAAACATATGAGGGCTTCACAGATCATTGCATAAATGGGATAAGAATGGTTCTACTTGTAAATGAATTATTTAGCCTGAAGTGAATTGAAAGGCAAGTAACCTAGCTACAGAAAAACTATGACGGTAAAAACCAGAAGATGATTTCTTTTGGAAAAACTTTCTCTTCAAAGGAAGAACCTACTGGAGAAGGAAAGCTCAATCTCCGTGTTAAAAATTCAATGGTAAAAATAAAAAATCAAAAGAAATGTGTTTACGCAATGAATATTTCTCTTTTGTGAATCATTGCTCATTCTCTAGGATGTTGGCAACTCCGATTACATTTTCAGTCTTCAAACAATTGGGTAAAAAATACAACATGTATATTAATACATGGACATGAACGTATGCTGCATGCTAGTGTCCAGCTGAGTTGGTAACTTTTGCTAAACAGCTGCTTTCTTCTCTATCACTCCAACACTTCTACCACCATGCTTCAAGAAGCTGGATCTAGACCTAGCATCGTGTGATGGTCCTTTGTCTTAAGTATATAAATAATGATGTAAAGCTTTCACATGACACGTGTTTAGCATCATAACATGAACGTACATATGGTCCCTTGCTAAAGTTTTTACAGAGAGTACCGAATATGAGAAAAGTATTCACCTCTGGCAAATACGATACCCATGCCACATCCTGCAAACTGCAGTACTTCAAGATAAACAGTTATGCCTACGGTTTATGACTAATCTTATGCCAAGAAAAAACACTGACATTTCGCATGTCTTCAATTTGAAGAAAATACATCATCAGGAAAAAGACGTTGAGCTGTCATGTACTCTGTGAATAGACCAAAAACCACCTTAAGTCTCCTTATTAACAAAACCCAATGACACTATTGTGATCTTTTGCCAACTTTTTCACAGCTATTTAAAATGTATCAGGCTATCACTTAAGCCTATGCATCCTGTAGACTGTTGTTGAGTTACTAACTGTTCAGTTTACAAATGCTATTCTAAGGAAAATTAACTGTAAATCCATCCTGAAACATTATAGTCTGGCAGAAATGGAAGCCTTAATACCTTGCTAGAGAAAGAGTTGACTAACCTTCTAAATTTCAAGTACAAAATTACCGTATCTTTTTAACTGACAAAAAATGTTGATGCGGTGCTGCTTCACTGTCTCAGTGCTTCACTTCTTCCTGAGCTGTTTCTTTCCTCAGCTGACTAGCTACCAGCAAAAGGCTAGCGAGGCTTGATTTCTGCCAGGCGTTGTTGTGATGTGTTTGCATAAAATAAGATCTTTCTTGAGCCTCTGTCTGTTCTTAGAATTGGACTGATTCTTTTGCATGGTTCAAAGCTATTTTTTGTCATGGTTTTGAATCACCATATAGATTTTGAGAGTAAGAGTAAATGGAAATGCAAAGTTTGTAATAAACTGCATCCTTTTCTGTCATCTCTAATTGCAAGCGTATTTTGCTGAACAATTTCCAGACCACTGGCAAGTTTGGTATGATATACCCATTTGCCCAATAAGGCCCTAGGCTGATTTAAGTCAGCATACCTTCATGACTGTGGAACACAGGTGGCTACTTTGATATGCATGCAGGAAAACCAGAGCCTATAGATTTTTAAAGAACTTACCTACTAAAGCACGAAAACTGAATGACAAAATCTAAGGTGATCTCAAGAACCTTGGTGCTGCTTTTTTGGGACAATGCTATTTTTTGCCACTACTTTCTGTTTACTATCATTGGAGGCGTATCAAACGTCCTGCTTGTATGGTTCAACATCTAATCGATACTTTGAATTTCATTAAAATAAGTTAAAAAAAAAGAGAGACAAGGATATTTTAAAAAAGGCTTTAAAGATCAGTCAGTGCACTGTGGGGTTTTTATTGCAATAGTTTTGAACAGTTACCTTACGGATTCTTTCCCTAATCTAACAGAAAAAAAAGGCAGCATTTGTGATGAAACCACTGTGGTGTTTCTCATATAAATCATTTTTGAAATAAAGAATATATAATGCTGAAATGCAGTACAAAGGGAAAACCTCACTATTACCTTTTATCAAAACAATAAACTAAGTAGCAACGAAAAGGGGAAGCGTGGTATCTTTCTTGTTAAGAGTAAATTTAATAAAGCTAGTTTCTTATCAAACAAGTAGTATGCTTTATAGATGAAGTTTCCTGTAAAGTGAACATTTTTGAACAAACAGGACAGAAAATGTTACCGCAGACAGTAAAACAATACCAAAATAATACAAAAATATGTCCGTGTTTTATGCAGCTATCCACAAACTGCCGAGAAGTACAGCCATTTCTCTGTAAATCTGTCAGTGACACAAATAAGTGCATGGGAAAGATAATTTCTTACAGTTTGCTGGGCATGTATATTTTAAATCATTATAAAGCTCGATTTTGCAAACTGTGGCTGTGCTTTTCAAACTGGATTGCTCAAAATTAGGTTCCTGTGTCTACTCTTCAGTTGACAGTCAACAATAACTTCATTTTGAACAAAAAACTCGGTAATGATGAAAATCAGTGGAACCAGTTAAAGCTTAACATCTCTGACATATCCATAGATTCAGATAGTTGGATACAGAAGCAGCCTTCTGTATCCAACTATCTGAATCTATGGATATTTCTATATGTACAGATAGATTAATATCTCTATCTGCATATCTAAACTTAGACTGAGAAACCCAGCTTTGGACCGTTAGACAAAAAGGACAGAAAAATTAAGGAAAGAAGCAATGGGGGGGAAAAGAGAGAGTCTGCACAGCTGGGAGGAGGCCACAATGACAGGCACCTCCCCTGCACCTTCTATCCATTGCCCCTTGGTTAAATACCCTGCACTTTGCAAACATCTTTTAAGTCAATGATTCATCAACAAATCAGAGCTGGCTAAATATATGACATCATGGTATCTCTCTTATGCAGATCTATTTTAAGAGAAGTGCTATGCACAGCATATAACAGATAGGTGTATTTTGAGATTTGTCTACGCTTCCTAGAAATTCATTCACTTACTGTTTATGCTTATAACTATGAAGGGATTTTCTCACGTTTGAATGTCCCAGTGCTCGGAATGCTAGGGCTCCAAAATTTTGCTAGCCTGTCTCCTTCATGCTAGTATACAAATTATACAGTGACAAAAACGATCCAAAATTTTAAGAGGATGTATTTTAATTAGAAGGCATATGTCTTTCGGTATAGGAATTACAGACAGAAATAGAGGAACAGTTTCACATCAAGGAGAGGGGAGATAGAAAAGCATAACCTGAAATAAGAAGGTCTTGACCTGCAGTAAAGTTGGTACTGTAAAGCCAAAATAAAGAAAAAGCCTTTGTGGGTGCCAAGAAATTAATTTCTCAGCCTCCTAGATCAACAAATTTAGAAATCCTATTGGCTCCTAACTTACTAATTACAAAGAAATAATTTATAAGTCAGTGTTAGTGAAAAAAATCCAAAAACATGAAAGCAGAGGCTTAAAAGTTCTAATATTTTAGAAGAGAAGGCCTGAAGCTGGAAAAAAAAAAGATCACTGGAAGTTAATAAAATAAAATACAGTCACATTGAACCTAGTAGTTTCCTATTTTTGCTCTTTCACTCGAATCAAAAGCCTGAGTAACGGATTGCAGGACAACCTTGGGAAACATACTCTACTAATGAAGGCAGTTGCAAAGGAACTGTACTTGTACTGAAACACTTCTGCAGTTGAGGAGCCTCAAAAGACCACCTCCTACAGCATGAGCTCCTTAGTACTTTCACCAGTTTTTGTTTCAAAACTATTCTTCAACTTATCACACCTGCATTTATTTCTGGGAACAGGTTTCAGCTTCAACAACTGCTTACCTCATGATTTCATACTGTGGTCCAATGTGCTGAGATCGTATATTATTTCATTTACGGTTCATTTCTTAATCAACTAAAATATTCTGAGCATTCAGAAACATTAATTTGGCGGCCTTCTCAGAGCAGAAAATTGCACCACAGATTGAAAGTATGTTTCTTCTTTTGTGGTGAAATAGCATTACAGTGTCACTTTTTTATGTTCTAATTCGTTCTAAAAAAAATACTTATCTCACATTCTGGAATGTAAAATAAATGTAATTAAATAATTATCCAGATAAGAACAGTACAATCTGTTGCATGGCTAGAAGTCAACTAGCTCATGTAAAAAGAGAAAGGTCCCGTGGGACAGGTAATTTCACCAGTGTGATTCAAATCGTGGATTGTTCATCTAAATCCTGTTTTCAGGAATGAAAAGTGTATTCTCTTAACACAGATACCGACAATTACAGTGCCAATATAGATACATTTCCTTGTTTGGGGAAACAAAAGAAAGCTTTGCTTATCATGAGTTAGTAGGAATTACAAACTCTGCCTTTGTAGGCTGCCCCAGAAAAGGGGAAGGCACATGGAAGGGGAGGGACTCTTTCCATTATTCAAGACAGGCTGCTGTTGCTGACCAAGCAGACAGAGTTTTCTTCTTCTATTTTTTTCCCAAATGAATCCCCAAAACCCTCTCCTGGGGAAGGTAACCTTTGAGGAAGTTGCTGGACTAACAGGTAGGAGACTCAAAGCTCTTGGTCTACCCCACAAATAGGTATTTTGGAAAGAGAAAAACAGTGCCACTATCCTGCAAAACCTCTCTACGCCTCTTTCTCAAGATAGAAAAGTCATTAAAACGTAACCAGTGGGTGGTCTGTATGCATATCCACCCAGGTACCAAGTAAGGCTTTGTTCTTTCTCTCACAGCTGAATGATAAGAGATCAAAATAAATGCTAAACAAATACTTTGATTTAACATCTGAGACAAAATGCCACGTGTCACATGCCTTAATTTAGTGATCCTTACTAATACGAATCCTACTGTGCACGGTTTTATCAGTGGAAGTGACCGCTACTGCTCCTGAAGTTTCTCATTATCCCTGTGATTAGGTGGTTTTCAAGATGTAAGGAGGGCTTCTAT
Organism: Platalea leucorodia; assembly: GCF_965183815.1. NCBI lineage: Eukaryota > Metazoa > Chordata > Aves > Pelecaniformes > Threskiornithidae > Platalea > Platalea leucorodia. Next base: position 51,846,836 of record NC_138858.1, read on the forward strand.
CAAACCTAACTAATACCTTTGCTTTCCATGTGCTAATCCTGTTCCTTGTTAAACACAAATTCAACTGTAAAATTCTACTTTAACCTCATAAGTATCAACATAGCTCTTGTTTTAGTTAATTTAATGAGATTCCCTACTCCACATTAGTAACTCATTCACAAAAATTGGTAGACAGTTGCTTTTATTATTCTTGTTGATTTTATTGCGTTCCGTTACCATATTTTGGACTGTGATAACAAAAATGCATGGAGTAACTGATGCTCCATTAGCATTTCCTAATCTCCCACTTAAAGCTCTCCAAGTTCCACTGGATATCATAGGGTTGCTGAATATCGTCAAAAAAATAGATATGTTGTTTGCTCATGAGCTATTGAGTAGGTGACTGAAAAATTCCACAGACTTCCCATTTGAAACTACAAAATAGCTGGTAGAATATCCTGAATTTTAAAAATGCGTACATTTCGTATTTCACAAAACGCTTAGCAGAAAAAGAATGCAGGTGTGTAGAAAAAGGATTCTGAGGAATTCCACCGGTATCTCCTTCAACTATTTAGAACAAATTTTAACGTACACTTAGAGCACATAATAATTGTTAATTAATGTATTTTCAGATAACTGCAGTTTACATCTATCCTTTATTTCTCCATGCTTCAGAAGGAGTCATACCCCACAGACAGCAATCCATGTAAGTAAAATGAAGGTATAAGTGTTATTTGATAAGCAAAATAATAGCATTCTCCGTCTTCTTCTCTCAGTTCTCCACATGGAGACAATGTCTTTTAATTCATTGTTGTTAGTTTTTATTCCGTAAGATGATTTCATTATAGAATCACCTAGTTGCTCCTTAAATTTATTTTAATAAATAGCATTTGATTATTAAAACCAGCTCCATCAATGTGTTACAGTTTTTAGTCTCTGATTACAAAGACTGGCTCTTAATATTTCAAGATGGAGCTCAAAAATCAATTGTTGACCTACAACATTATTTCTCAATGTCATTAAAAGATCCTCTGCTTTCAGACATACATGGCTGGAACAAAGACACTTCGTATTGCAAAGCAAGGTTTAGTTTGCCATTGTATTTCATTGAGAATATTTCTGTTTTAATTGGAAAAACTAAGAAATCCACAGCACAGCGCTTAATAAACATCCATGTATTGGAAGTATTCAGTATAAGTAACTGTAATTGTTCCACTATGTTCCTGTGCAAGCAAACCTAGATTTCAGCACAGGGGGTATACCCCATGCCCCTCAAAGTCCCCTAAACCTCTGATTATACAAATGATGCCAGTGATATTAGAGGTCTGCCAAATTGTTCTGAGTTTGCAAATGATCATGAGATTTTACCAGAGACAAATGAATGTCAAATACATAGATATCAGCATGGAGGCTGGCATATAAAAGCAAGCCCTCCAAAAGCAAACTGTTATCTTTTTCAAAGGTACTTTTATACTCATCAATACAATGGCAACTGTGAATGCATTTGTTTCTTTATGTGCTTAGGCTGATCAATGAAAATCTACAGAGTCTATATTGCATACACTCTCAGTCTATTTGAATGATAATTGAGGGGCAAGTATATTATTTGTCGTGCAGAAGACAAAAAAAATTAAGGGTTTTTGCTTCCTAATTTGAGAGGCAAAGTCTTTGAGAAAGTTTTTACTTCTCCTATGCTGCTGAATAACACTCTCTTCACAACAAGAGCAACTAGAATGGTTAAAGACATTAGACAGGAAAAGAAGGTAGTAGGTAAATGACTTCAAAGATTCAGAAAGTTTGTGAAAATTTTCTAGAAAACATGATGCGTTCAAAGAGGAGAAGACTTATGACTGGTCTAGATGGTGATCATTTAATCTCCATTTCTGAGACAGTTAACCAGCAAGACAAATCTCTGTGAGAAATACTCTAGTTACATTTGAATCTCTTGAGGTCCTTTTCAATGGGACCTTCATTCAAATGTTTGTCTTCAGATATTTTCATATTGTCTCTCCAGAAAGGGTCAACTACTTCTAGTGTGCTCTTCGCAAGTGCCAGGGCTAGGCTGGCAGACAGAGACCGTCATGCAGAGAAAACAAATGTCTCTGGAATATCACCTTGCTCTCTTTGGGGCAAGACCACTCTATGTTAGATTGCAATGGTTAAGGACTCTGGGTCCACAATGAAGCGGACATCAAGCTGAATGCCTCTGCATGTTTTGCACTGGAGGCCGCCCCTTATTTTTTATTTTTTGTTGCAGCTGTTTAGATAACTCTGACTACCTGTTCTTTCACTTTTGTGGTAGTCGTCTTAATTTCTACGTGGCTTGTTACTAGCCTTCTTCATGAGGTTGAATTTCCTGAAGAAATGTGTGGTTCAGATAACATCCTGTCCTTTACTGTGAAACCAGATTTGGTTTATTCTTTATTTCCATTGTTTTTAAACACCTATTACAGTACTTGCAGAGAAATGTGAGAATTTCTCTAAGGACATCCAAATGCCATTATGACTGTGAGAATATGATGGCTGGGGTATCATCACAATTTGTTTTTCCAAATTTATTTGAATTAATATGGAGGGATTTGAAAGTTCTGAAAGTTTATAGTGTAGCCTTTAACATTTTTTTCCCAGGATTCATTTATCAGCAATTCAGGTTTTTATGTCCCTTCTCTTCCTCAGTCCCACAGCAATGCAAAGCCATGAAAATATTTCAAGTTGAGGACCGAATGCAACAAGAGTTACAGAGCCTGGCCTGTGCAGCAGTCTTGGAAGAAATGCTAGACAGCAACAGTGAGCTTCCCTGTCTAACTTCTTGCAGATACTGTGTGGCATCCAGTAGCCCTTAGAATGCCAAAGATAGGTCTGACTTGTCTGCTGCAAGACAAACCCTTCTTTATAAGATCAGTATCCCACATTCTCAAATCTGCTAGTGCAGAACCAACACATCACCCATAACTTTGCAAAAATTTTATACCTGCTTCCCGTTCTCCTCATCTAGGATTTTGTACATCACCATTTCTCAGGAAGCATAAGGTGTTACACTTCTTGTTGATCAAGATGCCTCTTTTTTCAAATCCAGTAATTCCGCTGCCAAGCTTTTTATTCTCTAAACATATTTTTATTGTGCAGGGCATACAGCAGTACTTAGATTTCTCTAAATCATCTGGTATTATCATACCTGCCTCAAACAATTTTCTAATTTACTCCAGCAGTGAACTTATTTGCAGATCATATTCAGTTATTGTTTCTTTCCCCTTATCCCTGGTTTACTGTCATAAGAACAAGTGTACAGAAAATGCATTGTCCTCCACCCACCCCCCTTCTAATATTAGCAAACGCTACAGTGAAAAAAAGAGAGAGGACAGCATGCGGCTACAAAACACAAACACATTTTTCTTCTGAAGTCTTTCCTTTATCGTAACTGTTACTCAAACAGGCCGGCTTATAGTAACCTGGAGTTGCTTTCTGCAGTTATGAAAACTCAAAAAAACAGGAAAGATCCATTTCATGCAGCATCTAATACTCCCGTTACCCTTTCCCTCCAAGTTATATAATTGCTCTGAATTTGCTTATTTTGCATCCAGGACAAATTCTAAATAGAAATATTTTAAGTTCCAATTCTTTCTTGTAATCAACTGCATGTTTCAACATTAGACGCTATGACCTCCATTCGCAGAGAGCTTTGACCAAATTTAGGGCAAATCACTTTTAATTCAAAGGGTTTGTCCTAAGATACCTAACCTCAACGTTCAGAGGATCAGAGGATTTAACAAAGCCTCCCTCTCTGCTGTCACTGTGAAGCTGCTCTTCTGAAAATGTATATACAGATACCTGGAGCAGACTCTGCAGGTAAAAATGACAGATTAATACACACCTCCCTTTAATTTTATTATACTTTAAAATAAGAACTCTCCTACTTATTTCTCTTTAACAAGTACTGAAGCCAAGAATCAAATACAACCTTCACTAATAAATTTGATTATTGCAACATAAGAATTTTTCGCTTTTGCTTCAAAGTATTCCTCACGGAATGAGTAACAACTTCCAATCCAATTGTGAAGCATAGTTACCTTCACCTTCACTTTGTCATCCTTTTCTGTTAAGGGGAGGAAAAAACAATATTAATGTTGTGATGACTGATGACCATTATACACTTTAATGGGATCTATCCCGAGAAAGCCAAATTAAATAAGGGCTCTTCCAACTCATGATCTCATGAAAATGTTTGTTGGCAACAATAGTCAGAGCTGGATCTGATACACAATACCACAGTCCCAAAAGAAAAAACATCTTGGGGCACCTGCTTTTCCTCTAGACAATGTCAGTCCTTCCAGCTAACCTAGTTATTGTGTAGCTACAAAGATTCCTATATTACTCCAAGTCGTAAACACTTTCTTAATTTACATACTATATATATCAATACATGTCACTATTATCATTAATAACAAGACCATTGTTTTCCAAAGTTTTCATCAAATTTAAAAGCTTTCCTAAAAGAAAAAAGGAAAAACTGAAGTACACAGTCAAATTAATCAAATCATAGTAATATTACATGCAAACAAATACTAGGCTTTGTTATCCACATACTTACTTGTGACCCATTTCATGGGCAATGGTAAAAGCGAGATTCAGACCATTGTCTTCTGCAATTATACATTTTCGTTTTTCGCTGCACATTCCACTCAGATATGCTATACCTAGGAAACATAACCACCATATCCAATTATTTTTTACTACTAACTGTATGTATTATGGCATTATTGACCCCAAACAGGTTGGAAATCTTATTGTGGTCAGAGCCATCCGAATATATAAATAAGTATCTGACAAAGGTTTATTTATTCATAAGCTACAATGACTGATTTCAGCACAAAATTGGACAAAAGATAGCAAAGAAATCGCAAGCAGTGGTACTATTACCTGATAGTAAAATTACCTGATTACATTGACTGCAATGTGCAGAAAATGTATTCTTTAAAAGCGTTGTTAGGTACCTTAATGAGATGTGATGAACACACATATGAATATCGATATTACTGTAAATGAAAAGAGATTTCTACAACAATAGGACAAAAATCTGAACAGGTATTCCCTCTGACAGACTCAGAAGAACACAATGCAAAGCACAGAGCCGTGTCCCTGCATTATCACTGTTAAGTACTGATAGAGTGTTCAGCATGTTTATGATTTTGAAAATGTGTAAAAGAGTCAGGTGTCACAGAACCAGAAGAATTCATACGAGACTGCAGCCTGACAAACACACTAATTGTAGACACTATAATGCCTCTACTATATAATACCTAAGTTTTCAAAAAATAGAAGCCTGAATGGTAGGCTTTTGAGTTCAAGTTCAGCTTCTAAAAAGTCGAATGTCTCTAATTGTAAAAGCTTGAGGAACACACAGCTTAATTTGGGTAATGGCAATTTTTTTCAGACCACAAATACGTTTAGCAGGGACCTATTGTCACCGCTTGTTGCTTGAAATTTCAGAGTAAGCAATCAAAACGCCATTTCAAGTGTTTGGCCTTCTTCCCAGGAACATCCTTTCAATGGAGTGGTGCCCTCTGGATCAACATACCTGCTAGATGTTTGCATGTAAAGGTCAAGTTTGAAATGTTTGACAGTGTTTGAAATTTAGTCATAATTAGCATTCTAAGTTAACAAGATAAAAGTCATTCTTCTTACAATCCAACTACTTGTCAGTCTGTGAGAACAACGCCTCATGCACAACATGAAATTCAAGTAGTAACCCCACCACTAGTCTGGAAGTGTTGCTCTCAACAGAGATGGCTGAAAGTTTTTGGACACGGCACTCATGTGAGAAAACATGCTGTTCAGGACTGAACAAAACAATCACAAATTAGATTTGAATAAGGCAGAATACTTCAACGTTTACTACATCTTTCCAAAGAAGGGAGAAAAAATGGACCAGGGGTAAAAGTAATTTGGGATAGGAAAAAAGGCAAAACATGTTCAAAGCAAAAAACTGGAAGTCCTTCAAATGACACCTCATGCTAAATGTAGGTATCCTTTATATCAACTCTACTGAAAATATGAGAAATAAGAAACACTCTGAAATGTAATGATTTATTTCAAATGTTATGCTCCAGTGGCTGAAATAAAAAGAAAAATATTTCTAAAACCATTTTGTGCCTTGTAGTTCCACAATTACATGCATTTTCTTTCAAGTTTTGATGACCAAACTGAAAAAAGATAGAGCTGCTTTTAATACCAGAGCTCTAAGTAGTAGAGCTGGTAACAATACCAGAAGAAGCAGACATCAGAGCCCTGACTTCAGCCAACACCAATGAAATCACAAAGTGCTAACACAAAATAGAAAAATTACTCTTGCCATAGATAAAATCCAGTGCTGCATTGTGAAGTGTTGTGGGCATTCCTATTACTATAATGCAAAATGTTCAGAAATACCTTCCTTACCATGCCGGTTTTGGCTGGGGTAGAGTTGATTTTCTTCACAGTAGCTGGTAAGGGGCTATGTTTTGAATTTGTGCTGGAAAGAGTGTTGATAACACAGGGATGTTTTGGTTATTGCTGAGCAGTGCTTACATAGAGTCAGGGCCTTTTCTGCTCCTCATACTGCCCTGCCAGTGAGCAGGCTCGGGGTGCACAAGAAGTTGGGAGGGGACACAGCCAGGACAGCTAACCCCAACTGACCCAAGGGATATTCCAAACCATATGACATCATGCTCAGCAATAAAACCAGGAGAGACATTGCGGGGGGAGCCACCGCTCAGGGACTGGCTGGGCGTCGATCGGTTGGTGGTGATCAACTGTTTTAATTTGTATCACATGTCTTTCTTGGGTTTTCTTTCTCTCTCTTTGTTGTTTTCCTTTTAATTACAATTATCTTTATATTATTATTATTGTTGTTGTTGTTATTATTATTATTACTATTATTATTATTGTTGTTGTAATAATTATTGTTATGTTACTTCAATTAGTAAACTGTTTTTATCTCAACCCATGAGTTTTCTTACTTTTACCTTTCTAATTCTCTCCCCCCGTTCTGCTGGCGGGGAAGGAGTGAGCAGCTGTGTGGTGCTTAGTTGCCATCTGGGGTTAAACCACGACAGTTACTGATGAAGGCTATCCTCAGTTGGATAACACTTATTTGCTGGCATCTACAGAAGGAGAATTCCCAAACCTCCCTCTGCCTGTTGGTGCTGAGTATGAACTGAAAATTGTCTGATGTTGTCTAGTTTTTTGTAGCGAAAAGAAGTCCCCTAATCTCTTTTGGCCTCTAAAATGGCAGGTTCAAGTACATCAGCAATATCTTGCTTTACAACAACATGAGTACTATCTGTTGTTGTATACTATCCTGCCTACCCCCCCAGTTTATTCCCAAAGAACTATGCATATTGTAAGTTTCATACCTATTCTGCAGAAGAAGCAGTCAGGAGTAGTAGGCATTTTCAACGATACTCAATATATACCACCAATAATGTTTTTAAACTTAGCATTCCTTGAAGGGAATTGATTATGTTTGACCTTTTTAAGTGTAGCATACAAAACATAAGACTTGCATTTCGTTTAGATTAAATTAGATTTCTGATTCTAGAAATGTCCAAAAGCATCAAATGCAACTAATGCTTTATGACTTTTCCCCTATTAAACAAAGTCAGCCTCATCTGTGAAAGCCACATCCAACAGCAGCTACTGGATGTAAATCAGCCAACTACTAGCCGTGAACTAGTTTCATGTCTTGTCCTTCATTATTAATTTCACATGTAAAGAAAAAGAAACTGGCTTCAGTAAGCAGCTGCTCTTGCTTAGTTGTCTCTGCATTAGGAAAGAGAAGGAATTTCTTCTTTAAATGTATGTATGTTCACTGCAGCTTCCTGTGGCTTATTAACACAGCTGGAACTGCTCCAAGGTTAAATCCACAAGGAAAAAAAAAAACAACGAACAATTGCTGCCTTGTTATGATTAAGCTATTCCCAGTGAACCCCACAGTCTCAACACACAGCTTCACATTAAAACACTTGGTATCTGAAAAGCGTTGGCTAGAAAGCAGTAACATCATCTCACTGACAATTTAAGGACAGATCCTGTTATTTATCTATAAAGCAAGCTGTGTTTTGAAACAAAAAAGCACTAAATGAATACATGCCAAATGTAAAATATTCAAATTACCTCACTCTGTAGTTAACTATTTCTCAAGTTAATTCAGAAGAAAATACATGCAATATCAATTAGGAGAGTAAAGCTTTACCATTGTGCCCTAGCAGAACCACATAAGGGACTACATTTTCTTATCAAACATGTAAATACCCAAATGAAATACATGCTGCTTCAGAAAAGTAAAACTTTTGCCAAAGTCTTAGCAGTGGTTTCTTATTACTGCCATTACAGCTACACGTAGAGATGGCTATTTCACTCTACATAATACGATAAATTATCTTTAAAATGCTCTGGTTTTTTAAGGAGCATCCTCATCACATCATCAAACTATTTATTCTTTCAAAGTAGGCACACATTTACAACTTCTATGTTGAAAAGCTGTGGTTCAGCTCACAGGGATGTTACACACAGCACGTTGCCTACTAAAGTATCCAAGCAAATTTGTCAGCTTTACCTACTCATTCATGGCCCACTGCCCATAAGATGATTAACCCACTACCTGTACTAAAACACTACTGTCAGCATTGCCCACAGGAGCAAAAACTCCACAGTAAAAAAAACAAAATCACATTAAGAAATATACAGTCAAACATACAAACATTGCTCTTTCTCACAGTGACCACACAACGTCCAAGTATGACTTGGATACGTCTGCATTTGTAACAATGCATTCTAAAAGGCTAGCAAATGGTTATTATTTTTCCCTTTAGAGTGATCCAAGGAAATGGAGTTCATATTCTGAAAGTCTTAATCACACAAATTACTTACTTAGCACATCTGAATTTCTTTTCTTCTGAACTTCCTTGGTTTCACAACACATTCAAACTGGGTTTGCACGCCATTAGCTATGTGCTTATTCTGAATCCCTTCCCTCATACTTGCTCCAAAATCTACTTGCCCTTAAAAGAGAAAGACACCCTTCCACATACCACCAGCTTAATCCATTGATATCACCTGGACATCACCTCTACACATTCCTGAGCTATTTCACAGCTCTTCTCTTTTGGGAACAGTAATGTTCTGCTCAGCAGTTTTTTTTTCCCCCAGATTATAAGGCAATAATGACCATAAAAAGCACAGAACAAGGTTCCTGTAACATACTCTTTGATGAAGAGGGATAGGGGATCATTCAGATATCCCTTTTACCAGTGATCAAGAGCAGAGTCTACCTGCATTTCCAGTCCGTATGAAATCAAAATTCCATAAAAAACCAATACATATGTTCTGTTCCAAAGCCTTGAAAACACAACCTGAAAGAACCGAAAAGAGCCTTCGTTTGTATAGCACAGTTAAATAAAAAACCCCAACATTTCCATTTTAAAGCATTTTTTAATGAAGAAGTATGTTGTATTCTCAGGAATCTAGGGATAGTGTGCTCCTTGTTGTGCTATCTATCCATCAGTGAAAACTGTCAAATTTGACCAAGACAAAAACCAGTAAAACAGAACAGATGCAGTGCCTACTGCATTCCCTGTCATCTAGGTAAAATAACGAAGCACAGTATTATTATTGAATGCACATTAGATGTAATTTCAAGAATATTGAAACTCTTTGTGGACTTCAGGAACAATGGATCTATTTTTGTTAAATTAGTATACACACAACTGATATTGCTTAAGCCCATGCTATGAATATAAGTAATATTTATGTATGGAATTTTCTTCTAAAGGTTCTACAACAAGCTTCATAAACAATAGTATAAGACACTGATGAAATGTAGGTAAGCCTGAAATGGATAGAAAACATGCAGAAAAACTCATGACAAGTTGAACTACAAACTTTCTGAAGAAGTCTTTACACTTCAGGAGGAGCTATGCAGTGATACACTCCTGATAGCATGACCTTAGTTTGAATTCCTGATGATGCACAAACCGAGTTAGCCACTGCAATAGAAACATAATTTAATATTCACCTGGCTTTTGATTCACACATAAGTATTTTATATTTCAACTGGCAAATCAATGGGCCTGTGAGCATAAATGATAGTGCTTAACTAGACTTGATTACTAATCTAACAAATTATTTTGTTTAGCAGCCCAGATGCTTTTCTGAAGAAGCAGGAGAAAAAAGCTTTCCACAGAGCTGACACCTGAAAGTCTAATTAGCACAAGCTGTTCTGAAGAGCATCCCAGACACTGCCCATTCCCAGGAAAAAAGAAAGTCTCTTCAGTGATCAGTGAATCAGCAGCCCTTAAACACAGCAGCAATCACAACAACACAGTTAACAACCAAATCTCAAATGCAAACAGAAAAGCCTAGACATTTTTTTTTTTCTTTTTAAAGCGAGAGATATCAACGGTGATGGCAACCATATCTGTATGTGTGTCTTTATATGTACAAAAGCACATACACCCCAATGCAAGACATCAGAAAAAACAACGGGATAAAACCAAATCAACTTCTGTGGCATTTTACGCAAACGTAACTCAAATTTTATTCACCTGTTTTGTTAGTTTATGATTTATGTACATCTTGGAAAAACTAACACTTCCAGAAAAATGCTTTATCAATATCTCATAAGTATGTGATTTTGTGTTTCAGAATAGACTGTGAAGCTTACTCTTCTCCCTTTAAACAAACTGCTGCACTTTAATCCTTAGAGTGGGGAAAAAGTCTAAAAATGGGGAGGGCGTATCAATGTATGCCATATACGCATGAAGGAATTCTGAATGCGTGATTGTACAGTTTTAGGTCCTTAGTTCTTGCACCTTATGAACAGTCCACAGATGTTTAATATGTTACTATAGGGATGGGATAGCAGAGCTGCTGGAAGATACTAATTTTCGTCTTAAACGCAGCCCACATGGGAAACATTTCTCTCAAGATGAATACACAAATGAGACAGTAAGTGAATTTTTCCCCCCACTGTCCACTCCCGGCCTTTGCTGACAAGTGGTGTGGAGATGCTCTGAGCTAAAGTCTACATTCATACTGTCATTTTTAGCAGCCACCAAAGCATTTATTCTCCCAGTCTGGGTATTCCTTCTTAACCTGCTTCAGAGTTTGGGTCCATAACATGTGACGGCAAATAGCTCCAGAGTGTAATTGTGTACAACAGTACATTTTTCTCTTTTTATGAAGACTGCATAGGGATATTCTAATTAAAATATAAAGCTTGATTCATCTATTCAAAGCCACCTACACCTTCCTAGATCTCTGTCAGCTATCTCAATAACAAACTCAGAAGCTCTAGCATATTTAGCGACTCCTCAAGCAGAAGCCAACCACACCTTTTTGACATCTTGTAGCCCTCTGCATACCTTACCTTCTCTTGTTCTACTACAGTCTTTCTGACAAAAGTTATTATAGTCAAAAGGTCAAGGTGTACCATGCGTTAATAAAAGACCAGCATTATGATTTTTCTATGGTTCTGTGTTCTTTCCTCGTCAGTCCTAACAGTCACTTTACTCAGCTGATCAGTGAGCTGACATTTTCAGAGAAGTGTCCGCTATCATTCTCTGATATCTCTCCTGAGTGGTAGCAAAGCCCACAGTTTCACACATAAGCTAAAGACTCTTTTTTCTTCTTAATATGCGTTACTTTGTATTTGGCAATACTTAACTTCATCTGTTCTTCCACTGTCTTTTCAGTATCATGACATTCACCTGCAATTGTTCTCATCAGCTTTATATTGAACTACCCAGAATGTTTCAAACCATATGAAAGCATATTCAGGCTACCACTATTCCAAATACTTTAAGAAGCAAGGCAGCTCTGAATTCAAGGACACCTTCTTCTAATGTAAAGGCTAGCAAATAATTCCCATGTCTTGTTTTTTTAACTTTTAAGCAACACATGAAAAAAATTTCTTAAAAATTTAAAGGAAAAAATTTAAAGCAACAATACACTGTAACATGGCCACTGAGTACAGCCAGTATACTTTTTAAATCTTTTAATTGCCTTTATTTTTTTTGTAAAGGCAACATCACCAAGTGGAAAACTTATCCATAAAAATAAGTGTGAACAGGAAAAGACAAAGATGCAAAAGAAAACTCCATACTAGGAAATGAAAAGAAAAAAGCCATAAATTGAAAAAGAAAAGAATCACAACTTCTTTTCCTCCACATTTGACTTTTTGTTGCACCTGTAATCTAGAAACAGAAAAAAACTTAGTTAGATTGTCCATAATTGACATTGAAGAGGTCCTAAGTCATTCCATTCAGAAGAAAATGTGAAAAATCGCAGCATATGGAGTAATGTGTAATAAAGATTTTCTTTGCTTCACATTTTTGCATACTATTAATATGAAAGAAAAATCAAACTTAATCTTTCTAAGCAATAACTCAATCTTCTTCTAAGAAATTGAACTAGTTTGATCCATTACTCTAACTTCCTCATAGCGTGATTTGCATAAACTATTTTTCTGGATGTTTGTTTTATATGGCATAGAAAATTATTAATAATCTTGATCTACATTTGTAAGTTTAACTTTTGGACAGAAGTAGAAAAATGTATTTTTAGGACTTACACAATAAAGACTTTCAGTCCTTAAATTACATGGGTAAATTATAAGAGTGCCTCACGAAAGCTTCATGGAACTCTGCTGTAGACAAACAAATAAGATGTGACTTTGAAAAGGAGACACCTCACTTCTTTGGCAAGAAAACTGAATGGGGCTTTCCAAAGTAAAGCAGAAGTTTGTCACTTAAAAAGCCAGAAACAGGTTTCAAGCTGAGCGCCAGCCATTTCAGAACAGCTCTCACCAAATACATGCATAAATAAATTCTTCTTGAGGATATGCTTTTCACTGATGCATTGGACAGACATAACAGATACACAGTTTACTTCGAATGAGTACCACATGCCTCAGATTAAGAGTTGGTGCCCGTTTCCTACCATAAAGCTCTGTTTCTGTACGTTGACAAAACCCTTGTTACTCTACAGACAAGGTGGGGAGATGATGACAGTGAACACTGCGGTACCCCACAGGAAGTATTTTTAACAACTCAAACTTGCTTTCTGTGTTTTCCAACTTGTTCTACAATTACATTTCCTTTACCAGTGGGCAATGTGCCAACATTGTTTTGCAGTCTTCCAGGCTGTATTTGCAGCTTTCTCTATCAATCCCTTCCAGGGATCATATTTTTTCCTGGAGCAAAAATGAAGAGGCAAAGCTATTTGTGTGAACTAGTCATTTCCAGTCCTAATGACATCTAAGCATATCACAATTCTGATCTTGGGATTAGCTGTAGTGAAACAGGAATGAGAATTTACTCTTTACAAAGAAAAGCTTCTATTATTGTCCATTACTTTCTTATATACATACACAGCATAAAAAAGACCATTAGGAAGAAACATCTTTTAAAACATTATGCTAGATTGAAAAAAGCAGAGCTTGAATTCTGCTTTTCTTTGGTAGAATGAACCCTAACTTAGAAGCTAAGGAAAGACTGCTATTAACGGATCATCATAATGACTAGAAAATATGTAAACCCAATCATACCTTTCCTTTTATTTATTTACCTTTGTGGCCACATACACCACCACTCCATATTGGCACCTACACTTGTATAAAGCGTTACAAGATGGTATGTGCAGAAGTGGTATGAAGGTTGCGTCTATTCCTTTGGCCAACTGTCTCTACATTTCTGTGTACATATATATACACATTTTTCCTTTTTCCTGCTCTTTTGGTCCTTATTTAGCCCATCTTTCATTTTTCTTTTCCACACCTGCTTTACTTAAATAAACGTGTTTATTTAAAAAAAAAAAAACAACCTTTATTGTCTGGTCAATAAACCCCTAAAACAGAAGGGTCAGATGAGATGGGCAAGGGTGATGTGCTTATGAAGCTGCAGGAAGAATGTAGGCAGTGACTGCCCACAGCTGTTGCAAAGAAAGCTGAACTTATCTCAACAGAAAAGGGACTGGAGGGTTTGTTTTAGATAAATGCCTGTATCAGTTCAGGGGATTAACTGCTTGTGTAAATGTTTTTCCCTGAGTTAATCAAAAGAGTGTGAATGGCTTCTTGAGTTAGCCAGCCCAGCAAGGGGTAAAGTGCATATGTGCCTCAGCCCAACAGAGAGTATAAAAACTGAACAACTGACAAAATGAACTTTGAACAGAGCAATGAGCTTGAGCTGACTTTAACTCACATATTCCCTCCTGGCACCTGGGGATGTCCAGCATCATGACGGTGAGCATATAAAGGCCACTAATGGGAATCAGATGTGTATTGTGATCCAGCTGTATATTGCAATGGCTATACTGCGTATGCACTGACTTCAGTACATTGCCGTGTCACTCTGCTAAATCAAAATCCTATGTAACACCGAATACCTTCAGATAAGTAAATTTTGGTTTAAACATTAAACCCTCCTCATGTGGAATATCTAATATAGCCTGGTCAGAGAGTATTGGATTCTGATAGGCTTGCACTTCATTGCTCCCCACAAAGGATATTCTTTCAAAGCATGGAAGCAAAAGTAATACCAATCAATACAGCATACATACAGAATTAGCCTTTTCTAAAATACATTTTCTTCCTTACTGTTCTCAGTCTGAGTCAAGTTCTGTTCAGTTACTGGCAACTAACCTTGTGTCAGAGCATATGGTAGCTCCTGAACCTGTCAGGAAGCTAGTAGGACCACTACGAGTATCTGGGATATGAAGTGGCTATCTGTGTTTAATAGTGCCACTCAAAAGCCAGGGAGATGGAGGCGTTCTTGAAAGTGGGAAATTCTCTGTGAAGTTCTTCACAGAGAAAAACTATGCTTCAGAAGCATTTAAAAACAAATGTTCCACTGTAAAAACAGGTAACGGGAAAATTATTATCAGGCCTACATATTTCCTTCTAGAACATTTTTTGAGAAATAAAACACCTGATATATGGGAACAAATATCTTGGACGATTAAACAGCCTGATGAACAGTGGATGACTCATATCTGGTATTTGTCCATTCAAAAATCTGTAAGGAATAGATGGCATAGACTCACTGTGACAACTATTTAAAAACAGTCCTCTCACAGAAAGAGAGGAACAAGTTAATTTTCTAGCCCAGTACAAATACTTTCTGCAAAGGTTTTTAGAGGCTTACAGACTGAGGCTTCTGCTACAATATGACTTTAAAAGGAAAAGTAGGAATCACAGACTCTAGACTGAATTCAAAGGGAGGTACCTTTGCCAAAAAGGCAAGTGAAATTTTAGTTTGCCAAGAATACCAGTGTATTACAAGAAATTGCAATTTGAATACTTGCTAGCATTAAGAAACACAAGCTGGCCTCATTTTATGAAGATGACCTTTTCTAATAATTTGTTACAGCTTTCCTATTGTATACTTTCTTGTCACTGCCAATTGTTTAAATTAGTTTTTGGTTTTTTTTTTTCTGTAAGCACTATTTTAAACATACTTTTATAAAAATAACATACAGAACAGCTTGGTCGATTTAAAAATATTTTAAATGTCTGGAATACATTAAAAAAAACCCACATTTTATTTCAAAGTATATTAAAAAAAGCCTCATCATTTAATGTCAAGGGCCCTGACCCAAGGAAACAGGAAGCACAGTGCACAGAACAGCATGTTTATAAAAATGCTGATGTAAGGGTAGGCTTTAGACTTCCAGGGGAGCTATGTCCACTACAGGTACTTTAAAAGTTCCCCTAGTTTTCAAGATCACTTTTGAGGTAGTGTCTTCTTTCTAAATGGAAATTTTACATAACTTCTGTAACCTCAAAACTTAACTGACCTTAAAACTTAATCGTATATGTCATTTCAAGATGATCACGTTTTCTGTAATTCATCAAAAAAAGCAGAAAATACTTATTGCACTCCTACTACTGTACTTTTAAAACCGTCTTTTGTCTCTTATGCTGCTTCTGAGAAAATCTGACTCTCCCCATAAGAAATGGGATGAATAGATGTTATCCTACAACAGAAGATGGTCCAATTACTTGTCAGAACTCCTTCCACTGTTGTGAAGTGTGACTTCACTTTAACATGTTTTAAAATACTATAAGCCTACAACTCTGAACACTTGGGTCAAAATAAATTAGCATCACAGAGTAAAAGATATACTGGAGGCAATTAGAGTTATGTCACTCCGTCCAAATAGTGAAAATATTCACCCAGGTGCTTATCTCTCTTCTTGCCTTCCTGACATCTGGGTTTCAATTCTCACATTCATAAAATGTGCAGTTGCTAAAGTTGCCCCCGTGTTCTGTACATCTATGCACATTGCAATGCCTTTGAATTCACCTGTCTCGTTCCATCAAATCATTTTTTTTTTCTGAATATGCTTCCAAGCCTTGTGTAACATCAACGCCCCTTACCGATTTGATCTACTCATATCACTGATGCTTTTCCTGGTCGTACAAAGATTCCAGCCTTGATACCCCATTAAGCTGATTTTCCTATAATTTAATTTCTGGTGCCTTCTTTCCCTTGTCTTGGTACCATCCTCTGTGCTACAAACTGATGTGAAATCGCTCATGAGACCGTATCATTGTCACTCTAACACACCTTTATTTCTACAACAAAATATGAAGAAAATAAGACTGTCTTGCTTTCTTCTGCTATTTATTTTATTATACTCGTGCTATGGCAATGGCACTGTGTGGTAGAAACATAAAATTGTTCCTTGACAAACAGTGCTTCAGCACAGTAATACAGTTCCTCATTTTCTGCAATCTGGGTGATTCCTGTAAAACATTTCTCATGTTTTCATGACAAAATGAAGCTAAAAGTGATACAAAAGTGATTATTTTACTATTGTTGAGACCCCACTTAAAGAAAACCTTTAGCAATTTTTTTCCTTTTTTTAAAGCATGGTGTAATCTGCATTCTCTTTTGTGTGAGACAAGGGGCAGCTAAGGGGATTGAAAGAGGTATTAGTCTGCTTTTTGTTAGTTTGCTTGTTTGCTTTTTAGAATAATCTATTACTCTATGGCCAAAGTTTGAAGCTTGTGACCTTTAAGTTTTTCACGTGAAGAAATTATACTTTGTTTCACTATTAGAGAGATGGACTTTAAGAAAATGACTGATCTTGGGACTGCTTATAGCAGGCACCAGTAGCACACCTGCTAGGAAAAGTGAATTAAATAGCTAACTGTTTGTTTACACAGAAAACACTGTCTAGATGTGGATGGCTAGCTTAACTAGTATCTTTCTGATAAATGAGAACAAAGGCAGAGCTATCTTGAGAAGAATCTTCCATCACACCTCTTTTCAGCTAAAATTATTTGATTTAGAATTACTACTGCTATCTCCAGATATCCATCCTGTATTCCATCTTCATTAGTGTAACTAAGCATACATTGTTTCATGCTGTATTAGCACATGTGATGAAAGTGGTTATGTCAGTGCTAACTGATCAGCGGCCCAGCTTGCACCTGCACCTGATGACTTTCTTCAAGACCATATCTCAATGTTCTTGCAAACTGCTTCCAACTCAAAAATTCTTTAATTTTGTTCAGATGGTCCTCAAGAAGTTTGAACTCTATGAAAGCAAGCTGAAAAGGCTGGGAGTATCAGGTCTTTCTTCTTCCAGGGAATCCATTACCCAAACTACCTTTGCAAAGTCTGCAAGATGCAAGGTAACCGAGAACTGGAGAAGGCTCCTGTATCCTACCTGTGCAGCACTAGACCCTGACTAGTCCCTGCTTGAGCAGCTGAGTAAAGGAAGACTTACTTGATGAGAAGCTCATATTTTATTCAGGGTAGGGTACCATCGTCCTGACAACATAAAACCTTCAGTACAGACAAAACAGAAATAAAAAAGAACTTGTTGCCATTTAAGTGTCACAAAAGGAAGCTATGAGATGGATTCAAACAGCAAATCTGCCCAAAGGCATTTCAATGAAGAGTGAGCCTTGGCCCTGTCCCTCTGTTCCTTCCTGCCTGTATTTGCGGAGCACTCTTTCTTGTATTTTGACAGCAGTTAGATGCAGTCGTACGGATCATCTGCAGTTCTCTCCAAAAATATGGAGCTCCTTTTGTTTCCTCCTCATTTAAAGGACCTATGTATGACTGCCTACCCATCCCATTCTTCAAAATCCAGAGAAAAATATGCATTCATTACATAGTCTATCTAATTCCATTACGCTGATATTTTTTTTTCCATTATATAGCTACGGGACACAGCAACTGATGCATTAGTCACAATGAGCTACCTGGTCTCTCTCATTTTGAAAAACCTTCAATGCAAAATACTATGCAAGGTTGACTACTGAAATATAACTTTGCAAATATTTTTTTTGAAGGGATGAAAATACTATACACAAGCATATCTACCAAGAGCTAAACACAAGACTCTCATATTAGAGAAACAGCTGGCTAGGTAGAGAACAGGTATACCTTACTTTACAGCCATATATTCTGCATGTCTTTAATTTGTAATATTTGACAGCAAATTTTATTTTTCATTTTCAAAATTTAATTGTATGCATGATACATGAAATGAAGAGCAATTCTTTATACAAACTAATACAGAGTATATATCAATATTATAGCATGTATATAGAGTAACTGACTATTGATGCATGATTATTTACAGTTGCCAACCCACACAATTTTATTATGAATGTACACAAGATTTCATCCAAATGTTTTTCACATAAAAACGGCCTATAAAAGAGAAGTACTGAAGTTGTAAAATCCAGGAGACAATGAAAAGCTCACAGCTGCTTGGGCCTGATTCATTTTTTCAACATTTTGGATTAATAAAATGACACAGGATGTAATTCACTGTTCCATGCATTAAGAGGGTCACTAAATCACTCGTTCGTTTATCTCTTGCAGTCTGATTGGCTAAAACTGTAAATTTTCTCCTGGTGAAAGAATTTTTGCCAGCAGAGACCTGAGCTTAGTTAAGCCATGCCCACTTCTGTCCTCTGCTTTGTGCCTCACCACCCTTCCCTAGCCTTGACAGGAGCATCTCTTGCCTACCATGGCAGTATTGCTCTGATGTTTTACTCAGTTTTCACTTTTGAATCTGGCATGCATAGCTGAAGGATTCATACATGAAGTTAGAAAGTACACACTATTCACAAGGCAAATGCAAATTGTTGTGATAATTAGCTTGTAATTTCCTTTTGTTTTCTTTAACACAAAGCAAATATGTACTGTATAATATTGCAGATTCTTTTGTCCTTACTTGCAAATGCCTTTTGCTGATGGACACAGGAGTTTTGCCTGTGAAAGAAATTGAAGTTCCGGCTCCAAGCACAAATATTCTAAATGTTATTCAGTGTAATGTTAAAACTCTTCACGTATGGTAAGTCTCTTTATATTTTAAATCCTTTTAAGACATAATTTTAAACACCTCAGGTAAGTTGAGACTAAATACAGGAAACAATACAAAGTAAAGACAAAAATTTACCTAGGGATGAAGTAGTATAATCTGTAGAAAATGACAAAGTTATATTACATTTTCACAGAAGGGACAGGGCTACACATGAAATTATGAAGAACTATGGATGTTATTGCGGCATATTAGAGGACCACTTACTGAGGTCAAGAACCAAATTCAGCAATTGAGCATGTAGTTGGCTCTGCTGGGATTTAAACATATGTTAAGAAGAATCATAGCATGTTGCCTAAGTGAGAAACAGCACCACTGAATGTATCTGAATTGGAATGTGCAACAAGAATTAGACATGGGTCTGAACGGATGTAATAGTTATTATTATAATGTAAGAGAAAATAACCTCTAACCTCCGAGATATTTCAAGATAACCACAATATCTGAAAAAGTTGATTTCTTTAGTAACTGCCAAATGATTGCACCTTTAATTCTATCTTAAGTATCCTGTATTTATTTTTAATTTATAGCTATTATACAAATAAATACTATTAATGACAACCATAAATACCAACACTGTTAACAAATACACAAAATTAGCCCGCACATCAAGTGAGTAATGTGTTACACTGTTTCATTCTCACAAATTATTATTCCTTGAACCAGAACATCCACAGGCTAACAGAAGTTCAATACGGGTGTCATAGATTTTCTCAGCTCTATCTAAAATTTACATACAGATTTCATTATAAACTTCTGAGACTGGATGTAAACATGAAAATTAACTTTCTAGTCTTCCTAAACACATTCAAAGGCCCTACTGTTTCCTAAGACTGATTGTTAACACATACTTAGTAAAGAAAGCAGTAACTGACTTCTGTAGTATAATCTGAAAAACAAAACAGAAAATATTTTTTTCCCTTCACTTTCAGCTCTCTAAATGCATTGGCTAACTACTTCAAAGTAAAATAAAATGAAATGAAGAAAAGGAAGGAGTTGCCTGAAGCAGTAAGTCCTTGATCAATTGTTTAAGGCTGAAAAGACTTGGGTTTTCAGTATGATAAGCAGTTAGCACTTAAAAGTAAGCTCAGCGATTATGAAATTGCCATCAAGAGTCGATTCAGGGAGATTTATTCTATGTTACCCTACTACTGTTGAGATTAATTAAGCTTTAAACACTTAAAATAAAACACTGGAAAATAAAACAATCTACTATGTTGTAACCTAGTTATTTTGTGTCTGAGTTACAACACAGCTTGAAAACAAAGGTTTGGCTGTCTTGGCATGAAAACCTAGCTCTCTGGTCCCACTAGAGTGTTGCCATTTAGTCCAACTCAGTAAAACAAGAGGCAAGGTAAGATGGGACTGCATCTTAAAGAATTTTGCTGGAATCAACAGTCTTAATAATTTTTAAAACTGAATTTAATATACCTAGAAGAGGAATAAAGTCAAGGTTTGCAATAGCAGATGTCTGGATTTGATGACTGAGCATGTGTATTGTAGTCCTATGTTGTTCTGCTTTCCTGAGAAACTGCACTGAGCATGCGTAATTCATTTGATTTTTTCTGACACGAAGAAGACTAAATTCTATTTATTTATTTTGTTTTGTTTTCTTACATTTATTAGAATTCACATCTAATTAGGTTCTGCTTTTCTGTACTTATGGACATGTAACTCACCGACAAAAGCAAGTTTTATTCTGTAGACTGTAGAAGTCAAAATTTCCTGACGATTTAAAAAAATCTTGTGTATTGAAGGTATTTGTATACCAGACATACTGTACTCTCATATGGATACCACTTCCTAGGGAACTTTTGCATTTCTACACTTCTACATAGTTCAAATTATACTAAATAAAACATCCTAGCAATGTCACAGGAGAAATCAATGTTCAGAAGCCATATGTGAACATTGCAGTTACTCAGGCAGTTGCCCATCTGAGCTACAGTACTTTTACCAATAACAAAAGTTCATTAAGTGAAATTGAGTGAGATCTCTATGGCTAGCTTTTCCACAAAAGCACTTAAAAGATGCTCCTGCTCTCACTGCATGAGGTGTTCCTTTATATAGAGGTCAGTGAACTTATTAACATGAGCTGGCTGTGAAAGAGAATGTTGTATGAATGCAAAACTGTGTATTGTAAAAGTCATATGAATGGCTTAGATTATGTCACACATTGGAAATCTCCATAGGAAGTCTTTTGCAGATTAAATGGTGAACCCAGTTCTCTGAGTGTCAGCAGTCTTACTGACAAAAATTACCTTTCCTTTACACAGGATATGTTTAGAGTATCTTCTGTTCAGAAGATACTGTTCTGTTGTGTATTGTGGGGTAAACAAATTCACAGGGCAAAAACTCAAAGCTTACAATGCTCTTACTGCTTTTGCAAATTTTGTGTAGCAGCAAGCTTGGACATATGTCAGAGAATATTTTTGACCTAGAAAGTTTAACAGACTGCACCTATGCCTTCACTGGGAGAAACTTGCTGTGGTTGCTTCTCCTCATCCAGTCTGTCTGTCCAACTGCCTGTGCTCCTGCTCTGAATTCCCCATGGCACCCGGGAGAGTAACATTCACAACAAAAGAAACCAATTTAATTACACTAGTGACGAATATCAGAAAAAATGTTGGTCACGGTGGTCAGATGGAAGGCTAGCTGTACATCTCCAGGTATGCGTGACTCAGTCGACAGAATTTTAAAATGGCAACCTCGAATAGTATTTCCTTACTTAAAACATAACACTTTTCACCATTATCCAACCTGACTGTGTGGAATGCTAAAATGTTCCAAAAAACAGATGTATGCACACACCTTATAAAACTCATCTTTCTAACCTCCGCTGATTTCATTCTCTAAGCCTGCCTCCTACATTTCCCTCCGCAAGACTGACAGGACTACCAACTCCCTGCCTTCTCCCCGCCCCCCCCCAAGCTATATAGGGACTGGGACCTACGCATAAGTTCTATACTCCGTCCTTTGTAGATGTTGTTCTGGCCCATCCCCTACTTTCAGCCTTATCTGTCTTGTGGAGAAACCTTTTCCCAAAAATGCATGTCAATACATTGCATTGAATCAATGCATATAACATACCGTAAATTACAGGCCGCAGAGTCTCAGGGCTTATGCATTCCGGTTTGCCTTGACTGATCAGAAATCTCCCTTGCCCCCTTGCAAGTGTCAGCAATGGAACAACCTACACTATTTGTAACTGCCTTAAGTGCATTTCTTCCACAATTGTGCCTCAACAAAAGAGAAGAAACAAACAAAAAAAACCCTTTCTAGTGAATATAAACAACTGAGGCCCTTGTTAGGATCTTCTAGCAAAACAGACGCACGCTGCAGGATCCAGTTCTGATGGTGGGGAGGGCCTGGAAGTGGGGGGACAGGCTTCCTCTTGCTTCTTTATCCCAGTTAAACCAAATATGCCCACTGAAAGCACAGTGGCAGCACCCCTTCCCTCCTTTCCCTTCCTCTGGAGAAACACAGTGCAGGTTGCAGTAATCCCAACCTCTCTGGCCGCAGACCGGAACCCAACCACACCAAGTGTTAAGAGAAGCAGAGAGACTAACCCTGCTACTACAGGGCTTATGTCGCAAGGGCTCCTGTTCTGCAGCACACAGATACTTGAACTAGCTTTAAATTAGCAACATCAAGTGCCCAGAGGAGTTCAGCCACAGTGGCATACAGCTCAGCATGAGAGTTCACCCTGCTTCTCAGCAAACTGTTACCACTCCCCTAGCTAGTTAGGCTGAGGGCAGCGACGCAAGAGTACAGCAGAGCAATTTTCTGGATAAGAGGAGGGACACCGGATGGATACAGATGAGAAAGCACAGGGAAACAGACTTCTCAAGTTTACTTCTGCAGTGCTGCTGCCCGTGATCTGTGCAACTTCTTTGGCTGCTTGTTCATTGGTAACAGGCCCTAAGCATTCAGCTTCAATACTTCCGGCATTAACCTCCACCGGACAATGATAGCCTGACGAATTCCCTGTTTCTGTCATATCTCTTAATGCATAGGGCTGGACTAAACCTTTGTCCCTGGGGATAAGTTTTGGAGGAAAAGGCCAAGTCCTTTGTATTAAAGATCTATAGCTTTCACATTGTAAAAGAAAAGTAAATAAATCTATCTTTGGCATTTTGCTAAGTTGGATGGAAGATGTGTTCTTTCACTTCATTCTGTTTTGTGATCTTTATTGTGTAGATGTTTTTCTGATTCCTTACCGGTCATTATTTGTATCCACGCTATTTAGATCCTTTGCAACAGAATGAAGACCTGATGGCGCCTCTATTTTCCACTATTGTTTTTCTCTCTGCAACACTAGCTGTTACCAGAGTTAGAAATTTATAATGTACGGTATTTGTACCATCCTCCTAAAACAATCTGACAAGAGTTTTTAAGGGAGTTCTGTTTAGAGATTGCAATGTCAGCATTTTCTTGGAAAATGCTTTCTAGTAAACAGTTTAGATGGAAGCATGTTTTTGGGAAACAGTGTTCTTATAGCTGATGTTTTAACTGAAAATGGTATCTGAAAGTACAGGATCCAAAGGCATAGTATCAGGTGTTAAAAATAACTTTCTTTTTTTTTTAAGGAAACCCTGCTCTTTTGTGATATCATAAGATACAAAATATTCTTTGAAAACAGCATTTAATTACCCTCTCTCCAGGAGACCACAATCAGAACATTGCACTTACACTCCTCTGAGATCAATGAAATGCCAGAAACCCTGTCTTTCATAAAGCATCAGAAAAGCTCCATTTACTATTCCTGAAACATCCCATTACTTGGGAATTTCAACCAGGACTAAGAGTATAAGCAAATGGTATCAGCTTTAAAGGAAACATGTTTGTGCAGAACAATATAGGTGTGTCAGCTGGAGATGTATTTAAAAAAATACAAAAAAAAAATACAAAAAAATAAAAAAAAAGCCTCACCCTGCTGCAGTAAGAAGATAGTAGTGAAAAAATCAGCTGAGGTCACTCTATTTAAGGCAAAAGCTATCTTCGAAATGACTCACAATTCTGACATAGTAGGTCAAATGGAACTCAATTTATACATGCTGAGAAAATTCCTGATCTTCCTTTGACAGAGGCATATTTTTTAAACTAAGTGCAGTAAAAGGCTTACGGTAACTGAATCTGGAAATACTATTTTTTTGTTTTCCATTTTGTTGCAATCAGTGTTACTAGGACACTTTACTAGCTACCATAAATCTTTCAAAACAGTAACTATGGTCACAACATTTTACAGAGCACATGTTTTACACCTGCAGACTTTTGACAAGGGATGAGAGAAGACATTACCTGAAGAATCAGATAGCATAAGACAAGGGATAATACAAGGATTCAGGTGCTTAGTGTCTGGTATCTGGAATGGTATATCTTCAATAAAGACTTAGAAAAAAGACAACTACCAGCAGGAACTGCAATTAATATTCACTATAGGATAGTATTACTAAAGCAACAGCTTTCAAATAGTAGAATAGAAGATTTTTGGTCTGCAAGTTATTTTCAAGTTCTACATGTTCTTTAAGGATAAATTTACTTGGAGCTTTACAACTTACAGTGATATGGCAGCAAACCAACATTTTAGATTTTCTTAAAAGCCATGTCATAGGCACTAGAAATGCAGACAATGTAATAGGCTGAACGGAGAAGAAGAACATGCTGGGTTCCCTTCCTGATTCTCTCACTTGCTAATTCATTGATGTTGTGAGGGTCATTCAGCCTGCCAGTATTTCCAGCTGTAGCAATTATGCTCATTCCTATGCCTTTTGAAAACCATTTTGAGATGATACTGCTGCAAGAACAACACTATGCATCCCTAAACACTGCCAGGGCATCAGCAAGCTCTCAAGCACCCTCCTAGAACCTTCCCATCAATCTAAACCTACACCTTTGATGCAATTAGTGAGCTGCATGGAAGCTACGAACAAAATTTTACAGCTAGTTAAGTAAACAATCACAATTTCCACTAAACACAACTGCATGTTTGTGCTAAGATTTGCTGAGTCATTTTGCTAGCAAAAGGAAAGACTGGAAGTGGAGGTAGAGGGATGCTAAACCAAGGCACAAGGCAGTGAGCAGCATCCAAGCAGGGCAGGCCCACAGAGAACACGGCCTCCCTTAGAAACAGTCATTCCCTCAGTTCTTGCAGATTAATGAGGCTCCACATGGATGCCAACACAAGACAAGCATCATTTTACAATCTGCCTGTGCCTGTAACATTTCACACTAAGAACTTCCTATTATAGTGCTTCCACAGAAGACATTAGCTAGAAGCAAACAACAAATGTAATCCAAAAGAAGTATGTCTCAGAGATTTAAAATCTTAATTGCTGCAGTAAAAAGGTAGACAAAGGAAGGGAAATTCATATGTGCATACACTTGCTTCAAGAAATAGTCCTTCAGTGTTTATTTGTTAGCCGAATCCTTGAAGGGAGTGAGAAAATATCTGTTGGTTTCCATCTGCTGCTATTAAGGTTTGGGCAATAATCCACTAACAAGTTGCCCTATGAATCATTGCTCCTTTCAGTTACTTAAATATGATTATACTACAAGATGCATGCACAAGAACAATACAGCATGTACTAGACCCCAGTTTACATTTCATATTAATTCTTTTAGGACAGACTTAATTTTCTGAAAATTGACAATGGAATAATTTCTTAGACTTTTCAGAAATTTGTGGAGACATCTACAGTCACAATTTTACCTGTCCACAGCGCGAGAAAAAGAACAACACTCCACCACAAATTTAAAAGATAGGTCCCTCTGACTAAGCTAACAAAACCTGTTTGGAGGACAGAAATGCCACGATCCTAAAAAACAGTTATCTTCTGGGTGAAATGAATCTTGGACAATTACAGGTCTAAACCAATTTTTTCATTAGCTAGAGTAAATTTAATTTGTATATAAACATCTTTATATTCTTCCACCCCCAAACAAGCTCTCTGTTTTAATCAAAGTATGTATCATACAGTAAAGCAAGGTCTGAAACCTCTCTTTAAGCTACAGAAGACCTGCAAGAATCAGTGGCACAGCAACAGGATCTCACTTCTGTGCAGGAATAGGAGACAGGAAGCATACACATGAGCAGAACAGCAGGGGAAAAAAATATAAATAGAAGAGTGCTGCAACCAACCAACCAGAGGAAGCTTAAGAACACTTGGGTCTGGTCGATTTTGATCCTAAAACAATTACCTCATGGCTCTCCACCCAGAAGGAATTTGACAGGGGCTGTGACAATTGACAATGCTGAAATCAGAACGGCTTAGCTGAAGTCAGTTAACCTGGGCTGACTGACACCACATGAGAGTCTAGCTTATTGTTTTACAGAAACATGAGATTAGTCAAGAAAGGCATTCATTAGAGTTACTCTGGATTTACATTGTGAAGTAAGAAACTATCCCCACAACTCCCCTGGCTACAGCAGAGCATTCCAAACACTTCTAGCAATAGTATAATACTTAATATAACCCTGAAAAGCATAAAATAAAGACATTCTACTTTCTAAACTTCAACACACTTCGGGAAATTGAATAAAATTCCAGAACTAATTCTTCTATTTCTGCTTACTTTTCAAAACTATCAGATATGAAGTGTTAATACATTTTGGGTTTGATGACCAAGATAGCCAGAATTTTTTCCTGATTAAGAATGTAAAAACCTGACAAACATTCCAAAACATGTTTTCTATCATGATGGAAAAAAATTCTTGAATTTGTCCACCTTAAATGCTTTTCTGCAGGAATATTTGAAAGATTAGCACCATGTATTTTGTTTCAAAATCAAGAATGAAATTATATATTTCTAGGGAGTTTTGACATGTTTTTGATCTTGAGTAAACATTTTTTTCTGGTTAACAGAGTTCTTGGTTAACGTTACCTTTAAACTATTAAATCTTCATATAAATCACTGTTATTTTAAGAGACAATGAAAAAATACTAATTGAAGAGTGCGTAACCTCTGTACTTTGACTAGAACAAGACTGGAAGCACAGAGAAATATATTATTTGCCACCTAAATACATGAAAACTTTGTCTAATACTGGCACTCACTCCATCTGGCTTAAGTGGGTACTCACATCCAGCCTGAAAACTGTGAGTCTTGGCATCCAATGAATAAACAATAAATCCAGTATTTGTCTGTTTAATATCCATCACTGGGAAGAACCGTGATCGAACATGAAAATCCTTTCCAATAAGGAGGTCCTTTCTCATTATTTTCATTTCCGGATTGTGTAATGTGCTACAAAGATCACCTTGACTGCCTCATGCACATGTACAGTTATGTTAACATTTCACAGAGAATTGCCTTATTCCACTCTTTAAGGTAGACAAAAGTCTGTGCTGTGGTGTAATCTTTTGGCGGCTTTTAAGGGGAAGGAGGGGCAAGCTCTAGACAGCTGGGAATTGTACAGTTGATACTACATTAGCTTTTCTCATCTACTTTCTTTGGCAAATTCTATAGCATGTTAAACATCCCTGGAATGTGCTGTCTCCTTTTGCCTACAAACATGTTGCATGAAGATGTACAGTAAGATCAAACTGCTCTTCCTTACCTTTCAGCGAACCTTTACTCATGATCCTATCTAAGACTACAAATCACCATTTGGGTTTTCCTAGTGAAGGCAAAAGCAAAAGAAAAGACGCCAAAATGAAACCACCATCTACCTACATGTACTTTCAACAATTTTGCATATAAACCTGCAATCCTAAAAATATTGACGTAATACATTCATGCCAGTAAGACAATTTAAAAATTCTCTTCAAGAGAAACGCACCATGTCCTCCCTAGCTTTCTGAACACTCTTCCTTAGATCAGCTCACGGATGATGGTGGACAAGAGCTTCAGAAAGACATTGTCTTCTTAAGAGTGAGCATGGACTTACAGCACTGTAAATGTGCATGGAAGAAATGATACACTGAATTTATGGAAAGGCACTACATTTATCTGGAAAATGAATGATTAAATTCATATAATAACTGATGGAACAACAAAAAATTAATAACCTTAGCTTTTGCTGCACAATTGTAGCTATATGGAAAGAACTGCACATATTTCCGTTCCTGAAGAAACCTGTAAACAAAATACACAGTGGGAAAGTCCACAGCAGCCATTCCACAAAATGCCAAATTAGACAGCCAAGATCTCTACTTCATTTTGCTTATCACTATATTAAGACTGCAAACTCTTTGCTTCCTCTGCACTTATGATTAATGCACTGCCTCATTTTCAAGATTCTTCATCACAGAAATGTGAATGACCGATACTTGAGTCAGTTCAATCTTACCTCATTCACAATTTCATGGACAAATTCAGAGATAAATAGTCATTCTATTACCTCCAAGGTTCAATCAAAGAGGAAATATTTTTCATGGAAAATCCTTGAATACATTCACTTCATCTGTGAAATCCAGACAGCACCCTATCCAGATTTAGATATACTGGAAGTACTCCAGATTTGATCTTCAGCTTACATCAGCATAAGATGCTGAAGACCTCTTGTCACATCGCTTCCTCTTTCAGCTGGAAGGAAACATTCTTCCACTTACAAGACAAAAAGAAATGCCTCTGAGCACCAAATACTCATACAAAATTCACCTAAGACCAAGATACTGACTAGTGGAAGAACACTATGAATTCTTAACCAGTAACTGCTGTGAGAAACGTTCCATTCTTCATTTAGAAGGATTCTTTATTGATATCCATCCCGTAGACACGCTCACATAGACTTGGGATAATACAGCAGTAAAAGAAAAGGGACTAGCAAGTAGTGAGGTAATACAGTTTACATGAGAATTCTCCTCAAATCTTTGCCATAGATATTAAACAGGAAAAAAATATTCTACTTCTCCGCTACCTAAGAGGGAGCACGAACATGACAATAGTTAATAGTTCATTACTATCATACTAATCTTAGTGAAACAACTTAGGTTCTGAATAGTTGTATTTACATATAGAACTGTTAAAAGACTTCTATTTGCCAAAAGAAATTCTAGGGTAAAAACATGCCATGACATCCCTCACTGAGTGTTTTCACCCAGAATTACAGCTGAACAGAACAACCGCAACCTTTTGCTACCTTTTCCAGCAGACCTTTACAAGGAAAAACTGTCTTCCCAAAAGGGTGTGAACTAAATTAACAACTGTTGATAGAAAAACTTGGTGCAGCTAGCACTCACTTTAATTGAAGATGTCAGAAAATGCCTTGCACATTAGTTCACTTCAGAAGTCACATAGTTCATAAACACCATATTACTCCATATGTTACATTATATTCTTACGGAAACTTTTTTTAAACCTAATAGACATATTCTCACCAAAGACAAATCCACTTCATAAAAAAAGAATCATAAACACGTTTGTTTAGCTTCATATTTTGAATTAAGAATATTAAAACAATTGGTATTAAAGTGGCAGTGAGATTAAAAAGAAAAAAGTTTTAAAAGTTTTCTCTATGACTGTGATAGAAATATTGTACTTAAACATATTCTTTTGCTAGAAGATTACACAAATCTAACAAAGTATTATTGGCATTTGAGATGTATTTTGTATTTTAGCTAGTTACAGCTATCTATAACAGATGCTGTTGTCATCTTTTAGCTCCACGTGTCTGTGTAACACAATTGATGAAGTGGTTTATACACTTATGTTTGTTTACTTACCAACTGTATCACATGGTTCGTCTTTATGTACACAGAAATCCTTCCTAGAATTGGGGGTGGAAAAGAAAAATGTTAAGCAAGCCAAGCTGTCAGATTGGTAATGACTGTGTGACCTATTTACAAATATTTTGTATGGCTCAATGAATAAATACAGAACACCATTATCTCAACGAAGAGCATGGGTAAGCGAAGGCCAGGATTACCCAGAACACTTAAACTTCAATTTATTCTCGGAACAGATTTAGGAGTAGTCAGGTGGCAAAATATTTACGATATATTTAAACTGCATTGCACCTAATTTCTGTTTTTTTCCACAAGTAAGTGTCTTGAAATGTAACAACTCTAAAGTTAGTCTTTCCTTCATTTGAAATGAAAATATCTTCAGTGCTTAATATCACATCCAAAAGCAGCACTGTAATCCAGCATTTAGATGAGAGAGAGAGTCAGAAAGCTTTTGTGCTAAAAGGTCAATGGTTAAAATGGCTAATAGCAATACATTCTGGAGAAGCATTTCTGCTAGGGCATCCCATTCTAGTAGTGGAAGACTTACAAATTAACTCACTGGGAGAAGACTATCCTATCACCAACACAGATGTCAGTCCAGTCATAGCTCTAGAAATAAGACTGCTCAATTGCATGAAGTAGAATAAATATTTCATCTCCGTGTTAAACAACATCGACTTGGTATTCATTTTAATTTCACACGTATTTTACCTGTTCTCAGAGACACATAGCAAAGGTATCAAAAGAGCAAAGGAAAAGCTTCTTTTTACTGGAGTGTTTATAACCCATGCTAACTTTTTATTTTAAGAAAAAATAGGGCTGCCGAGGTATGCATGAACTGGGGAGGTGGGGAGGGAACGAACAGGGAACAAACAACAAACACCCCCCCCACGTATAGCATCTAAGCAAAATACAACCTAGTTACCTGATATCCAATCCAACATGTACACAAATAAAGAAGTTTCTGATCTTTAGCTGTACCACAGAGTAATGGTCTCTGTTTTTACAGAGGAACCATACAGGCCAGTGAGATTTCATTTTTACGTTCTGTCTATGAAGCTACATAGATACACGCACAGATTGATACGGATAAACATACACACATATAGAAACACTCATTTTCCAGGAACAAAATGCAGGAATTGTTTGATGCTTGAGATGAGAGAGTAGACTAGTGATGCTTATCATTTTTACAAATGTAACTACTCCAAGAGCTTTTTGTTTGTTTGTTTGTTTGTTTCCCACAGACTATTCCCACAGAGTGATTTAGACCCAAAAACAATCTCAAGAGGCTGGCAAACTTCTGACACTTGTCAAAGGCCACACAGCCAGAGACATGGGGTTACATAGCTTTTGATTCTCCAGTCACCATTGCCAGATAATTACAGAGTAGACAAGCAAAACAACAGTGCTAGAAACAAATCTTGCGAATAAACTGATACAGAAACTCCGGGAATCCACTTAGAAGGGCCCTGGAAATTGAACCAAAGGTGGTGAACAAGAAACTATAATCAGATACAGAAGGGAGTTTTTTTATTTTTTCAAACCTGCAACAAATTGCATTAATGCACTGGGTTGTAACACAATTCTTTGTTTTGTGCTATGTGACACAAGGGACTTATTGTCTTGTTAAGCAACATGACAGAACGATTAGAAATATGGGACTTGTGGTGAAGCAAGAGAACATGTGTAAAGACAATCTAAGGACATAGATTGTCTTCCACGCACACTCATACAACTACCATAAATATTAACTGATGCAAAAACAAGTAAAAAAAAAAAAAAAAAAAAGAGAGCATACCTTCAAATGTACAAGAATACCACCTGACATTTTAAAACTGCTAATATCAAAGAGGTTGCTGCTTCTGTAATAGCATTCTCATACACTTACTGAGCTGTTTTCATTTTGTTTTTCCTTCTTGGCTGACTCTGACTATGGTTATGCTATGCATCCAGAGTTTCATTATGGGACTTGGGGAAAACGGTACTGCTATGATTTGGCAAAAGGGAAGTACAATAAACCATTCTTAGTTCCTGATTTACATTGAAAGAATGTAATAGCTCCTTTAATTTCCAAGAATATGAATGCATTACATACATTTGAGACTAGGCTCATTAGTAAAGATTTACAGCTCTAGCTAGACCTACCAATGACTCTTACAGAAATTGTTCTCTAATTCCCACACAGTAACTTAAATACTCCATCATGTTCTAACTACGTTCCTCTGTGTGTATATAACATACACACATATATATATATACACATACACCTCTACACTTTATATATGTATATGAAATTGGCATACTGAAACTACACAAGACAAGAGAGGATACGGACTCTTCCAAATAAGAGGAGGTATAAAATAGAGGAATAGAGCACACTACAAAGCCCTCAGGAAAGCCACTGAGATTATTTGCCTTTATTCTTTTCCTCCCTTCTCTTAGGAAAATAGGGCAAAGATATTAGCATTACCATTAATGCATATAGAAGCTTTTGTAGTGCAAGTTAGCAGCTGAGTCTAACACTGAAAGCAAGAAACTGATTAAAGCAGACTAAAGTCCCCTTCTAACCAGCATCCAGCACACAATTTCCATTACTTTAAATGGTTACTTTGCATGCACATGGCAGGAAAAACAAGCCCTTATTCAAGTGAGAGAAGAGGAGCTTTCATGAGATTTAGAACTGATTTCCGAGCTTGAATGACTTGGCTAACCCCAGAAAAGAATTCTAGGCAGGAATGGGTAACCGCTAATCCATTGTTTCAGAAAATTATATTTACTTAGTGCATTTTTAATTGACCACATATAGCATTATGAAGGGCCTTCACAGCAAACAAAGACTAACTATCTGATTTCTAAATATAAAGTATCTCATTACATTATCTTTGTTAAAATAAATCCTGATGTGTAGATGGGACGTACAACAGAAGACATCAAGAACAGCAGAGGAAGACTGAAGAAGAATCCAGACTTATGTTTCCTGAATAGCTTGCACCTATTTGTCCTTTTAGATAAATTTAACACTTGTTTTAGGCATACTAGTCAAAAGACCTATTTCTTGTGAAGCCAGTTTATCATTTCCTTCCATACGCCACAATGGAGAAAAGAAGAAACAGAAGAGGACAAATAATGGATTTTACCAGTCTACCAAATCTTCATTCTGGCTTTCACCCTATTTTCAATTTCTTAACTTCTCTAATGTTCATAATTTTGAAAAAAGTAGTGTAGGCTTGAAACGGCAGTCTAATTCCTGCTGTTGTCATTGATTCTAGGACTGTATTTGTGGTGTATTGCCCAAGCAACAAGTTTTCATAAGGCTTTTATAAAGAATAGTTGCAATTAATGGCCTCCATGGCAAATAACACTCTCATCACATTGCAAACGCCTATGTTTGCATTGTGCTAAGTGAATAATGACAACAGTGCAGATGTTCTTGTCTCTTCATGTAACAGGACATTCTGAAACGGTTCCCACATATAAACCAGGCACATACATAGCAACTAATAAATGCACATTAAAAAAAAAATTAAAATCAGTTTTGGGGTTAATGAACCACAAGATAAATTACACATTTACTGTTCAGTTGGGAATTTCAACAAATAGACAATGTTACTATCGTAGATGCTACTTCAGAAACGGTTCAGTATTTTGAGGGTAAACCTCAAATGCACCAGTAAGCACTGGACAGTGTATTTTAGTAAATCAGGAAACGCTATATTTAAATATTTTAAATAGTTAAGAGGTCAGGTAGGGTCTGTAAAGTTGAACTGAGATTAAAAAGGATAATATAAATAGGCTTTCTTCTAAAGCTCATGTTTCAGACAAACTAAAAAATAACAGCTCAGAAGTGTGATAAGTGAACCAATAACTGAATCGAATGTGTAGCTAAGATCTCAAAACAGACATAGGAACGTTAGGAAGCCAAGGAAGGTGTTTTCCAGTGGAGTCCAACAGAAGCTAGACTCAGCATTAGCATTAAACAATGATCTGGAAGAAAATAAGAGAGCACTACTGGTGAAGTTTGAAAATTAAATGAGATCTGGTAGAATACAAATAGGAATGAAGACAAATCAATTTTTAAAGATGACTCATCTGAGTAACTTGTATTTTAAGGTAGCCAAAATGGACCCCCAAACTTGATCACATATAGCAACAGCATGACAACATGAGCATTTGAAAACAGGCAGTAGGAGTGAACAGTATCCTTGGATAAAGATGCAGGAAAATATCAGATGTGGCACCACTACAACCGTTCACACACTACTGTGCCTAATTTTGGCACTTATGCTTCAAAAAACAATTTGAAAAATAGGAAAGGGTCTGGAAAGAGCTAAGAGAATGATTACAAGTCTGGGAAACAGGCTTAAAAACCTCTCTAAAGTAATCTAAGAGAAAGATGAGTTGTGACGTGATCACAGCTTACAAGTATTTACATAGGGAGGAGCTTTCTAACAGCTCTTTAGCAGCAAAGGGTATAAAGGGATCCATGGTTGAAAGCTGAAGTGAAAAAAATAGAAATAAGACACAACTGTCCATTCTGAAAGTAAATAACTGTGTCAATAGTCTACTTCAGAACACAGTTAATCTTCCTTTCTTTTAAATCTTTGTCTCAAGACTGTCTAGCTTTCTTATTCACCAGAAAAATAAAATGTAAAAATAACTGACCAAATTTAGTGTCAGGGATGTGCACTAGATAATCAGAGAATTAAAATTCAGTTTAGGTCTGTGTAATCCTACGTAACAGACCTGTACGAGTGAACGGAACATATGTGGCCTGACCACTAAAGCTTGAAAGAACAAGCTGACAGGAACAGGTAAATTCATGCAGATTATTCTCACATGTATTATTACAAGCATTACCACTTCGCAGAGTCTAACACCTTGAACTTAGAGAAGAAAAAAACAAAACCAAAACAAACAGCATGCAATGACTTAAAATTAGCGGGATTTTTAAAAGACACAAGATAAAAATACATGTCTTAAAGTCAATGTGATAAATACAGGAGATTGTGGGTTTCTTTAAAAAGACACCTTCGAGTCTAAAGTATGCTTCTTTCACGTTCCCATGTTTCCTTCTGCATCTACAATCCTATTAGTAAACAATTAGTAGTAAGGACATGTGAGATTCTCATGAACTCCCTTGATGTCTGCTGTTGATGTCAAAAGAAAAACAGTAAACACCGTAGAACTTTGCAAGAAATGTCAGGAGCGTTGGCAGTATTGAAATTACAGTGATGAAAAAAACACCACTGTGAAGAGAAAACTAAGAATAATTTCCTCTCTCACCGTGCACTTGCAAGAACTCATTTTTCCAGAGCTGAATTTCACTACAAGTTTAAGGACAGCAGGAGCAGCTTAATGACCCAGCCTCTGTCCCTTTACATTTCAACAGTTTTGGACTGCCAAACACTGCAACCTTTTTGGGTGACCCGGTAATGTTAGCTTCTGTGCAGGGGTCATTTGCGGTCTTCTACCTCTGACTTTCTTGAGGACGTATTTTTGCTTCAAATCATCATCATCATCAGAAAAGAAGTAAAAAGCAGAGTCAGGAAAGGAACTGTACTTGTTGTGTGCATTGGGAGGTAATAGCAACGCTTAAGAAATTCTTGTCTGAGCTTTGGGGAGCGTTCCAGAGGGTTGGAATGACTGGAAATGAAGCAATATTTAGCAAATCTAAGTGCTGTTTATGCTATTGTCTACTTTTATAGAATGAGGCACTTTCTTACAGTGAAAATGCCTCACAGTGTTGTTTCAATTATAGATCACCCAGAGCAAAGAGATTTCAGATACTGCAGATCAACATAAACAAACAGCTGATGTACACTATGAACATGGAGTATCACTGCCTATCTGCTGAACAGCAGGAGAATCGGAGATCTACTTTCTGTCACACGCACATGTGAAAATGGCAATTCTGAGAAGGAAAATACAGAACTTTTTTTTTTTTTTAAATATTTACATGTTTTTCTAAAAAACCACTGTGACACAGATTGACCTAAGCACTGGAAAAGCAGCATGATGCACAATTTTTAATTCAAGGTATATTCTGCCTCAGTCTTGTATCCTTTTTTTTTAAAAAAAATACACTTTGAAGCTTTCATTACCTTGTTTGCAATAGGGGCAATTAAAGAACTTAAGTATCGTCATACAGCAACTGCGGGTGCCATGGGCCCTACTTTCAGTTACCTCATTCAGGCCAGACAACGTATGCAGTTGGCAGCTGGTAATATCATCTCAGTAGCCACCAAAATCGGGGCTTATCTCTGTGCACTCGCACTCTCTAACTTAAAAGGCAAGAAGAATGTTGATGTGCCGTGGTATATTTTTTCCTCAGAGAAAAGTACTTCCTGATATGTCTATCTCTAAAGTAGTAGTGCTAATTTATAACTGTGAATCAGATAGTTTTATCAAGAGAGTCCTCAAAACAATTTCTGTTTTAATTCTCACATTCTCCTTATACATAACCTCCCTGGGGAACTCTTCTAAATACACTATGCAAACTTTTTCTTTCTGTCTTCCTCTTACTGTACGGCACCACATTTTAAACAGGACTTTAATTCATCAGAATAAGCCAATTTGAAGGGAAACTAAACAAGAACTCACAGGCTGAAATAAGACTGCAGTAAAGTGAAATGAACAAATTGGTAGCTTATTCATATCGTAGAATCATAGAATTGTTTAGGTTGGAAAACACCTTCAAGATCATCGAGCCTAACTGTTAACCTAGCGCTGCCAAGTCCACCACTAAACCATGTCCCTAAGCACCACATCTACACGTCTTTTAAATACCAATGAGGGATGGGGACTTAACCACTTCCCTGGGCAGCCTGTTCCAATGCTTGACAACCCATTCAGTGTAGAAATTTTTCCTAATATCCAATGTACACCTGCCCTGGTGCAACTTGAGGCCATTTCCTCTTGTCCTGTTGCTTGTTACTTGGGAGAAGAGACAGCCTATTTGGGCAGCAGAGAAAGTTGTGGGGAGAAGCCGATTTTGCTTTCCACTTTAGGTAAGAAATGCAAAAATAAGTCTGGAAAAGTACCTTTTTCATGAAAAGGCTATGACGGCTCTTTGACTGTTGAATAACAGTCTCTGTTACATACACATCATGCTCTTTGTAGTTAGGCATTAAAAATTCGCTCTGCAGAATACTCAGTACTTCCTTGCTAACTCTTTTAGTTACTAGACACAACGGGCACGTGAAAGCACAGGAAAGCCTTTTCAAAGCACTCTTGCTCTTCTATTATCATGCGAGACAAAAAAAGAGGTGTGGTAAGTTTTAGGAGGTCTGCCACAGAATGTGTTAGGTAACCAAAACTTTCCATTTTTATTTGAAAAATACCAAGCAGTTGGTGTTCATGTGTCTAAACCAAATTATTTCTCTCAATAAAGCAGGTCTGCTGTTCAAAGCTCTTTGCAAGTTGTGACAAGGGAGCTTGTTCTGTGTTTGCAAAACAGAATGAGACTCTGAATTAACAAAACCACGTGGAGCCACACATGGGGTTAGCTATACCATAAACCTGATGATGTGCAGAGGGAGCCTGGATTAGCAAAACATTCCCACAGTCAGCAAACCACACTGGTATGATTTATTAGCAGCTAAAGCAGCTCTGAGACGGGAGGCAGTATAGTCCAGAGAATAATACCACTGAAAAAATAAAAATGTCAGAAGAACAGGTCTTTAATTTCTGGCTCCGGCACTGACTTACTATCTGACATCCAACCAATCCCTTCCCTGCTCTCTACTTCAATTTCCTTAATGCTGATCAGAGATTTACTCCAAAAAAGATATTAAAACTGACAGGCGAAAACTGTAGGCAATGCAAATCAGAATATCATTATTACCAAGCATGTCTTAACGTATGATTAGATTTTCCAAAAGCTTTTTGACCATTTAGAAATGCTGCATGAAATTCAAAAAGCTCTCTGGCCAGACACACTGCCTGCTAAAGACATCTCCAGACCACTGCCTCTTGACTGCTTAACTAACACCTCACTTGCATCAATTCAGAACTCTTCTGCCTCTTCCCATAAAGGCTGGTTAAGATGAAGATGGAAAAGTGAGAGGAGAGAGGTGTTACATGCTTTTTTTCATAGTACTTTACTACTTGTGAGAGGCACCTCACAAACTGAAGAACGCAGCCCTAGACTCACTCTCCTGGCAGTGCCTGAGATGCAGGCTTGAAGGGTTCGATGCTCCCTCGAGCTGCTGCTGCTGCTGCTGTCTCAAATAAGAGAGCCAGGGGACAGGCGAAAGGTCACTCAACAATCCCACGTTTCGAGCAACCAAGCAGTACGCAATCGCTCGATTATCCTGGGACAGTCACAAAGTAAAACTAGATGTAGGAAGGTCTGTTCCCCTTTAGCTATGCTCATCAACCCACTGCCACGTATGATACTTGGCCACCCTTTATGCCTTTGCCCAAGCTCTCTCTTTCCTACTACTCACACCTTTCCTTCCCCATCTAGGCTCTTCCTCCGCTGACACACTCATTGCTATTAAAATCAGTCTTGGGTCTTAATCTGAAAATTTCTTTCCGGTCTGTCATCCCAAGTATGGTTTCTGATGAGCTAATGGAAATTTCCTACAGAGAACATTATTTCTCATGTCTTCCAGGGTAGTTCAGAGGAGCCGGTGTGAAGGACTACTGCTTAGCTCATGTACAAATGTGTAACAAAAACTAATCCGTCCCTCAAAGCCCCAACAATCCACAAAACAGACAAACACGACAAACAGAGGAGGATGGCACAGGGTAAGAAGAGATGGGTGTGGGCTTTTCAAAGAAAAGGGAAGGGATTAAACAGCAAAAGTAGCAACAAAGCTGTCACCACAGACAATTTGGACTTCTTTCTTTCCTGCTTCCAGTATGCGCCTGGCTCTCCAAACCAGGGAAATTTAGGGAAGCATTTTTCTGCTTCAGAAAACTGAAATACCTTCGAGATATTGGAGTAATCAGAATGTCAGCTAATTAAAAAAAAAATCCATGTAGCTCCTAGTGAGATTGCCCTGAATAAATGGTATAAGGTTACACGTAAGTTTAAAGATTCCACATGGTTTTAGGATACCATGTAACCAACGGCACAATGGTATGCCAATATATCCAATCAGAGGAATTGTCTTTGGAAGGGAACTCTGAAGGTCATCCAGTCCAAGGTCCACCTCAAAAATGGGACTAAGCCCAACCCTAGACCAGTTGAACCACAATTCTGTCCTTTTCGTTGGATAATGGCCGTACACTGTCTGAACATCAAGATGCATCCCCCTGTGCACCACTTACAGCCTAAACCATGACAGCATCTGCCTGGGAGGACAGAGGTGAGCTGGAGGCATATTTTCTTCTGAATGTGTGAAATGCCTGATACTTAAGAGTTATAAGGAACTGCACATCGGGGACCACACCCCTGTGGCTGCAGAGCACATACTGTGTACATGATGTACCTTCAGCACACAGTGAAACATACCAGTTCTAGATCCATTAGAGGGAAGCATAACTCAGTAAGGTGCCCAGTGTCATGCTGATCCAGCTCTGAATGGTCTAAGTCTGCTTTTGTGTTTTGAATGGAAGGATCTACGGGTCTGTGTGGGCTGCCTCTTTTAAATGAAGGCACATGGAGAGAGGCACCCAACCTATGGCTTTAGCTATATAGCCAAAGAAGAAACAAGAGAGGGACCTGTTTGTCGTTCCACATGTTTACCATCGGGGGACTATTGCTTTCTGAACCATCTTTACCACCACTTTACCACCACCTTTGAGTTCTGGAAAGAAACCTCAAGTTGCACTCTTCCTCACTGCAAAACTAAAGCCTAACTGTGTTGGTCATCCATCAAATCCTTTGACCTACGTTCATATTAGGCCACTGCCTATTTTTTAACACTCATCTTTCAGTATTTTACCTTGTGATCAGTATGGCGGCATCAACTGAAGACATGTCTTCTCCCCAGTTTGTTGACATTTCTAAGTGTATATCATTCTTCTTGCCAAATTCTTCATGTTGCCATTTACAAAAGCTTTCCAGCATTTTTTCCCCGTGATGTCCAATATACATATCTGCCTGGAAATAAAAAACAATTCCTTTTACTAAAATGATGATTCTGTAGACGGAATTAAGACCATTTTTTGACTGAGGGAGCAAAAATATTCTCCTTTTTATGGCATAATATGTTCACGGCAGAATGACTTGAACTTCAGGAGCAGCGCGCATCTTTTTCTCATGCTAAAGATACAGGTGAAGACAGTGCACTGAGAGGCATTCAGTGGATCCGTTCACCTGAACTCGTCTCATTCATTTGCTGATTTTTCACCATCCATCGTGAAGAAAAGATTAATGATGTGAATATCCAGAATTTGAACATGAAATGAGAGTTCTCCACCTGCTGAGAGGACACTGAAGAAAGACTTTCTCATTCACTGGAAAAATGCAATATTTTAAAATTAGAAGCATAAATAAGGGAATCCCTTTTTCTTATGAACTAACTAAAATATGAAAGGATTTCCATAATATTGTGTCGAAACAACAAGAAATCAAGTTGACATGGTCCTGAAATATGATATACAAACCATAGGTTAATAGCAAGTATCAGTCAAGGTATCAGCT
This sequence comes from Platalea leucorodia, assembly GCF_965183815.1. Taxonomy (NCBI): domain Eukaryota; kingdom Metazoa; phylum Chordata; class Aves; order Pelecaniformes; family Threskiornithidae; genus Platalea; species Platalea leucorodia. Next base: position 51,887,462 of record NC_138858.1, read on the forward strand.
GACTCGTCCTTCTGCAGAAAGAAAGAACAGGATTTGAGATGATGCCTGAAAGGTGCAATGGAAGTATACTTCTGTATCATGGCACCTTTTGTTCATCTAGAGATTGCCTGACAAACAACATCAGTTCTCCTTCTACTGTTCACTGGCTTTAAAGGAGATGATTTTTGCCTTGAGCTATACGAATGCACAAAAAGCAGAGCACAAGCGGATTTTCTTAAGAACTAGCTGATTTCCACAAGGAAGCTTTCTTTGATTGACTTCCAACTGCAAGCACAGAAAAATCTTGGTATGCGCAGCACATGAAGTAGAAGCAGCTTAATCTTTACTGGGGCTGCCCAGCAGTGTAAATAACTAAATAATGCACAAAAGCTAACTGAGACAATTTGTCAGCCATTAAAGTTGGTGAATATCACAAGCCTTCGTGGAGCACAAAGCTAAGCAGCGTTACCCTCTACAGGCTAAGACAAAGATAATATATGCTTACTGGAGTCTCATGAAGGAGGACAAGTTTAGTCACCCGAAGATTTACTTGTAGTCCAAGGCTCTTGTGCTGGAAAAGGTTAAAAACCTAAGATAAAAAACAGTAAATAAAAATACGTGCTTGTATTCCACACAACACACTGTAGACTAAAAAGAACAGAACCTCAAAGAACCTCAACAATTTCTCATATGCTACTGTGACTCCTTTAATTTTCCATAATTTGAACAGAACATTAAGCTAACGTATTGTGTTGGTCTTCTGAAAGGAGAACACAGCTTAGACACTGTTCATTCTGGGAGCACAAAAAGACCTTTTCCCCCTCAACGGGCATGACCACTTTATAAACTCTAGCCTGTTTCTCCAAATACTTACACAGGCATATACTACTATATACATACTATTCCCATGAAAATGTCTATTCATTTAAATCCAGGATCGTGGCCCGAGTGGTCTCAGCCAGGACATGGCAATAACTCTTCTTGTCATTCAGAATAGTTACAAGTTATTATTTATTCTGCAGCTTATGCTCCTTCTTTAGAACAATCCTTCCATGCACATTACAGATGCTAGTTATCACTGCTTTATGCACCAAACACGCGCACTGCAGCTCCAGGTAGAGCTGGGGGGGGGCGTAATTGTCTGAGTGCATTACCCTTCGTTTTTTTTCAGCCACTAATGATCACACAATCCTTCTTGATAACAATGTCATCTCTTCATAACAAGCATAGATCATGAGGAATCATCCAATGCCCCAGCCGCCCCAACAACATCATGGGCTTCTAGCCAAAAAGCGGCTTGTTCAGCTCTCACTTTCTGGCTTCATTGCTGAAGATATAAGACCAGACAGCACAGACAAGTCTGCAGCCCCACAGTTTTACGCTGCAAAACATATGGAGTAAGTCTTGACAGCCTGCTGATGGTCATGTACTGACTGTCCTTCACAGCTGCTCAGTCAGAATAATTAAAAGGAGCAACGAAATCAGCCTGTGGTGCATGCATTGTTTGCAGAACGTCAAAATGAATTTTAAATTTCCTACCATGTTTAAGATGGTTAGAATAAATCTTCTGGCAGCTTCTGTTCCATGATATGAAACCATAGCTGGATCCGCCACCACAACAGTTTCTATATTGTACTCCTGAGGTAACTTGTAAGAGTATCGTTTTCCTCTTCCACTTTCTGATACTTTTTGATTCCTGGATTTTCTTTTATCTGTAAGATAAAACATTGCTTGACAAACTCATCCTTCATACTACCCCTTCAGTACTTTTAGGGTTTGCTACCTGTGATGATGTTATAACTCATTATGTGGAATGTAATAGCTATTAACACTAATACATGCTTATTTAGCACTGCCAATCCTAAAGCGCCGACTGAAGGCCTGTATTACATATAAATGTTAGTTCAAACCAAGAAAACAGGAATCTTATCCAGCTGCTCAAATAAAGTCAGTTAGATTTTTTTGCATCCTTTCACCTATCATATTTATAAAAAACTGTGTTCCTCCTAGTTTAGTTTGTGGGAGAAAACTAAATTCATATTAGGTTTGACAGAGAAATAGTCTCACTGCGACTGCAGAATTGTAATCTGCCCATCTTCATAAATCACAGAGAAAACATCTCGATGTAACTGTATGTTAGCATAAAAGATGACAAATATAGATTTGCCACAAATTCAATATTAAGAAAATACATGGAATAATTCAGTGATTTGCAAAGATGAAAGAATATTTCAGATCAATGACAGAGAACGATACGTAGGATATCATTTAATATCTTTATCAATGATCTGGATGAGGGGATTGAGTGCACCCTAAGGAAGGTTTCAGATGACACCAAGTTGGGTGGAAGTGTTGATCTTCTGGAGGGTAGGAAGGCCCTACAGAGGGACCTGGACAGGCTGGACCGATGGGCCGAGGCCAACTGTATGAGCTTCACAAGGCTCAGTGCTGGGTACTGCGTTTGCATCACAACAACCCCATGCAACGCTACAGGCTTGGGGAAGAGTGGCTGGAGAGCTGCCCAGCGGAAAAGGACCTGGGAGTGCTGGTCAACAGCCGGCTGAATGTGAGCCGCCAGTGTACCCAGGTGGCCAAGAATCCCAATAGCATCCTGGCTTGTATCAGAAACAGTGTGACCAGCAGGACTAGAGAGGTGATAGTGCCCCTGTACTCGTCACTGGTGAGGCCACACCTCGACTACTGTGTTCAGTTTTGGGCCCCTCACTACAAGGACACTGAGGTGCTGGAGTGTGTCCAAAGAAGGGCAACGAAGCTGGTGAAGGGTCTAGAGCAGAAGTCTTATGAGGAACAGCTGAGGGAACTGGCATTGTTCAGCCTAGAGAAAGGGAGGCTGAGGGGAGACCTTATTGCTCTCTACAACTACCTGAAAGGAGGTTGTAGTGAGGTGGGAGTTGGTCTCTTCTCCCAAGTTACATGTGATAGTACAAGAGGAAATGGCCTCAAGTTGTGCCAGGAGAAGTTTAGATTGGACATTAGGAAAAATTTCTTCAGCGAAAGGGCTGTCAAACACTGGAACAGGCTGCCCAGGGAAGCAGTTGAGTCCCCATCCCTGGAGGTACTTAAAAGATGTGTAGGTGTGGTCCTTAGGGACATGGTTTAGTGATGCACTTGGCAGTGTTAGGTTAACGGTTGGACTTGATGATCTTAAAGGTCTTTTCCAACCTAAATGATTCTGTGACCGTGTGATTCTATACAGGTTTGTTGGAAACAAAAAAGTGAAGTTTTACTAACTTGACTTCAAAGTCAGTGCTGCTGTCATTACAAGCAGGTAAAGTAAAACAACAAAATCAAATCCTGGAAATAGGCTTCTAAACCTACATAAAACTCCAAATCGAAAACATGTTACATTTATGGTAAGCTAGAGGTTACTGCTGTTGTTAATTTTAAGTTTCCCCTCCAAAAGCACAACAAAATCCCCATTACTACTACAGTATATAGGGAAAAAGAAAAACTAATTACACAGAAACAGTTCAAGCCAGAGGTGGTCAGATATGTATATAGCAGTAAGCAATTATATTTAAAATAATTTAATGTAAAACAAAATATAAAATGAAACTCTGTGTTGTAATAGCCAAATTCTGTTAGATCCTCTTGAGAGGACATAAAACTTCTGGGACTGATCTCATTGAACTCACTGAAATCAAGTGAAATTTTTTCCAGCTTCCACAACGGAATATTGGGCTCTCTGTTTACAACAAAAGTGATGCTTGAGATGACAATTATAAACACATGTTCTGGAAACAACCATATATTCAGAAATTTTGAGGAAATGTTTTGCAATTAATCAGTCTCATCTCTAATAGGAAAGTTCCTGTAGTTCATTTTATAATACATGACTACTCTCTAAAAAATAAGTCACTCTTCAGGAAAGTGCTAAAAATATCCCTTAAAAGTCACTGAACTCACAAATTAACTTTAAAATATAAGATACCAGTGGAAAAAGAAGATGTGATTTCATATAAATATATGTGTAACATAGATTTAATGTAAATAGTAATGTAGATATATAGTTTTCAATGTAAAAAGTATGAAGTATCCATGCTTAAAAAAGGTTGTCTATCTTCTGTAGTCATTTGTTAAAGATTATATATGTGAGTGATTTAGTCCATCCTGTTACATTTTAGAAGAGCTAACTGATTCCTGTACAAATGGTGACAATGTAAGACTTACTAACACTGAGAAGCATACAAATTTACTAAAAGAAATAAGTATATATTCTGCAGAAATAAATATTTGGTGTTTAATTGCCTACAAGTAGAAACAACTTATAGATTCATAAGCTATCTAAATTAATTTTAACCTCTCTCATTTTGATCCTTCAGTCACTTGCTTAGCCTTATATGTATAGCTAGCCTTTAGCTTTACTTGTGTTTGCTAACTGTGGATCTACAGCCTAGTTTATAAAACATTATGTGTGTTTTCATCACTCTTTTGAGAATAATTTTTAATGAAACTTCATTGTCAGGATTTGTGCCAAAATAAACACACCCTATAAGCTATACAACTATGACTTACCATACAAGCATCTAATGCTGCAAGAGTAGGCTATAGATCTAAGTTTAAATAGTAAACTCATTTGGATTAAAAAAGATCTCTCATGAGCCATCTGGTCAATCCGCCATCCTCCTAGGAGCAGTGATTGATTCCAGTGCAGTTTCCAGCAACACAGTTTATTCATTGTTCATTTCTTTATAAAAAACAGCAGCTAGTGGTTGAAAACTTTAAATTTAATATTTGCATGGCTGTTCAGAGAAGTCTGCTAACACACCTCTCTAAAAGTTTTAGCTAGCAGTGCATTTTTATTCAGAATTGACAGTAAGCAGTTCACAATAAAATACAGCATTGTGCTAAAAGCTAAGGTCACCGCAGTCCCACAGACTGTTGAAACCTCTGTCTTTCAAGACTGCAGTGGATGAGGAGACTGCACAACTCTGTAGACAAGCTGGCTGCAAGGGACAGTGCCCATCATTTGCCTCAGATATCTGCCAGGTTAACAAACCAAAGGGCAATCTCTTCTTGGCCAGACAACCTTTTCCAAATTGCTGGCAGAATTCCCCATCACATGAGATTTCATTTATGTGAAAATTCTAGCTCTTCCCCAAGACCTTTAAATAAATGGAATTAGTAATTTTGGTACCACTGGTATTCAAATAACTGCCATGATTACTGCCAGATAACAGGCAAAACAGGCTTTAGGCAAAAACATTTGTTTCTTTGCATACTCATAAATAAGTAAAAATTCCAAAGAATTGCTCATTATTGAAGGTACAGTATGTAAGAGATAATAAGTCCTGCAAAAAAAACATACCTAGATCAATAACGCATGTGCTAACAAGATAAAAGTCAGGCTAACTGGAAAAACTGCTTCTTGGGATTAAAGATGAATAAATCAATCTTAAAAATTTAATTACATTAGCAAAATAAAAAATAAATGCTACAGGAGTGCAATAAGACTTCTATGTTTTCTGCAACTATAGAAAATATGAAGATTCCATATCAATTTATTACTTAAACTCAGTTGACTGAAATGAAAGCTAGAAATACTCCAGCACTCTACCAAGAAGGCTAGGAATACTGCAGCAAGTACATTTGACATTCAATAGGCAATTAAGAGAAAACAACAATAAGTGTTAACAAAACAACAAAAATCACCCCCAAAAAACTGAGAGATGAAAATCCAGCTTCTATAACCACAGGTTGCATAAAGTATCTGAGCCAACATTAAGAACAGGCTATGACTACGGGAATCCTGGACACTTACAAGTCCTCAGGCACAAGAGCATTCCTTGAGTACACCCACATGAGGCCCAGACTACAGAGCAATTACCATCAATCTCCAGGCTTTCTTTTCCCAGGAAAAAGAAAATGGGTACCCTAGCCATATGCAAATTGCAGTATTCTGGTGAGGCAGGGAATATTCAGGAGTTTAGGAAGCCACAGGCTATACCTCCACTATAGTTTGGATAGGGATTTAAATGTCTTAATGCAGAGGGACAACTTGGTTTTCACCAAAGGAATGGAAACCAATACCTCGATCAGCATCAGTCTCCATCTAGTGCAATCTCATAGATCTATGAACCAGATTGTTTATGCATTTTATTTTGTGATTTATCACATGGAAACAAGCTGTAGAGCAAGAACTAACACAGCTCTCCCAGCTGACTGCCCAATCTACATTGCATAAAGTCAAACTTCTGGTTTTGATCCAGTGAAACTAGCAGGCTTTTTCCTGCAAAATGGCATCGCTCTAAGAGGATAAGCACAATCTGCTCATAAATCAGAACAGTATATTGTTTATCGCCAGAACTGAGAAGTAAAAGAGGAGGCTTCCAGTCTCCCAAATAGAGAAGGGATTCAAAATTCAGATCTACTGTATCCTGGATAAGAGCTCTCACTCACTACTCTGTGTGAAAAGGACTGACCATTTGAGAAGACAACTGTTTTTCTTTTCCCCAAAGTGCCTCATGCCTTTACTGTGAGTTAGGTTCACTGCACAAACAACTTCAGCCTGGAACAAGTGCTTCAGATCAGGTAGAGGCAAAAGAGCTTAGTTTTCCAGTGTATCCTTTTGCTCTAATAGCAACTGTTTCTCTCACATTTTCTCTGTAACACACTTGTGAACTGGTTGCTTTGAAATGTTTCATGGGCCATGTGCTAAAGAAAGGTGTGGAGTGTGACAGCTGTGTATGTGCAACCAGCTCACATATGTAAATAAATCACACAAACATTCAACAAAAAGGATATATGCGCACACTCTCACAAATCCAGAAAGCATCTGCTTGTGTTGGTACAATTCTCTCCTGCCCCTAATGAATAAGAAAAATCCACCCCATTCACAAAACCAAGCTCTTTGTTCTCTCCAAATAAATTTGGCTGTGTAGCATCTTACAATCCAGCCCACAACAGTAACGGACATCAAACAATACCTTCTTTGATTGCCTCTTCTACTTCTGCATGAAAAGCTATTATTTCCAATAGTGACCCTTCAACACTTCCAGCACAAGCATTCATTCCTTCTAATAATTACAATTCATCACTGGCAATACACATTTGCTTGACAGATAGCCAGTCTTTGAGATCAATTTGGCTCAAAACAAGCAGCATAAATACCTGTCCCAGAGCACCTATGCTGACACACAAGTACTGTAGAAGCAAGAGATGCTGTTGTAAGATAGGTCCATACTGCTGAGAAGTTGCCATATTGCCGAGATAATAGTTTCTCCATGTCACACAGCTACAACTCTACCAAAGGCAGCTGCGCATAACCTGAGAGTATCAGAGAGCCCCATATACTCACCTGTTTTATCTTTGTTTCATTGACCTACTTAGTTTAGAATTTGACTTAAAGTTCTCAAATATTGCTATAAAGACTTATTTGTGTTGCTTCAACCCACCTTTAAGGCTGTGTCCATACCATGACTGTTTTGGTGATATTAGCAACTGCATGTCACACCAGCAAATTGCTCCTAGCATAGACAGAGCTTTTATGCATGTAACTTACTGCAGTCCTGCTTAGTAGCAGCAGAGTGAGGGACTGGTCTTGCTAGTACAACAGCACCAGTTAGAAACTGCAGATATTTACGCCCCCCTGGCAATAAGGTTATGCCAGAAGATGCTAATCAGTTATGCACAGCTTGAGTTATTTTGAAATTTCAGGCTGGTAGTAGAGATAATGAAACTTATTTCAAGCAAATATTTGAATCTCTGTTGACAGACTATTTGCACCAAGTCAAAGCCTTGGGCATAAGATTATTAGAACAGAATAAGCTGACTTTCCCATTTTAGAGCATAAGAGAAAGTGAAACGATGACTGGTAATGAACATGACAGAAAAATAATGCCCTTACAGAAGAGTTTGTATCTTTACTTATTTTCCTACACATCATGGTTTGCTATTTATCAGATGTCCCTGTCCCCTTTCCCAGTGTGCACATCATGCATACTTTTCATTTTCTCTCTTTTTCTCACTCCCAAATACATGCTGGTATGTGTGCTCTAACTCACTTATCACTAATAGGGAAGAATAACCAGCTTTACTTTATATGAACAACTTCTGCTAATACAGGAAATTTCACTTTTAGGTAAGCAGTGGCAATGCAATACAATGCCTAGAAGAGAAATACAGAGCCTGCTGGAGGAAGTTACATGTCATTTACTTCGTCCCTCTTAATAACTACAAAAAGAGCCTAGCTTTGCTAATTCATCTTTGATTTCAACCTGTGGATGGATCCCTAATTACAAAAACAATACTTCCAAAATGGAAAAAACAAAACTGTCACATTTATTCTGTAACCATATAAAACAGACAGAGCACTATAAATGTTCAGTAACACACAGCCACAGAAAAGTTTAGGCTGGAAGGGATCTCTGGAGGTCAGCTAGGCGAACCTCCTGCTCCAGTCAGGGCAAGCATCAAAGTAAGATCAGCTCTCTCAGAGCCATTTCCAGCTATGTTTTGTAAATGTGTGAGGATGTGGATTCCACAGCCTCTCTAGGCAACCTCTTTCAGTGCTAAGCATTCTTGCTGAGATTTTTTTTCCTTACGCCCAATTGAAATTTCCTTGAATGCAAGTTACAACTGTTGTCTTTCATCCTGTCATAGCATACCTCTAAGGAAAGTTTGGCTTCATCTTCTCTCTGCAGCCCCTTAGGCACCAGAAGGCTGCAGCTGCATCCTTCCTTTACCTTTCTTTACCTGTTTGAAATAACCCAGTTCCTTCTGCCTCACCCCAAATCTCATATAATCCATCTCCCTAGCCATATCAGTGCACCTCTGCTATTTCTTTCCACTTTGCCAGTATCTCATTTATACTACATGAGGAGACATGAAAAGAATACCTATAAATGTGCACTCATTCTGGTTTATTTCCTGGGAAAAAAATTTCTCACAACAACATTAAAAACACCCTCAGCTCATGCTGAGGTCAAAAGACTGAGATGTCCTCTATCCTTTGAAGAAGAGGAGCTGATGATGAAGCAGGAACAACAGAAAGTAATCTTTCACACAAGCCGTTTTTCCCCTCTCCACTGAAAACTATTAAGTCATCACTATGTGCCAAATTTTTCTTGAAACCCTTCTACTTCAACAACTTCTTCTACCTGCTATTTAGGAAGATGCATTAGGATTGTTTCATACAGTTCTTCTAAGTGTCAATTATAGAACAAGAGCACTGTTATAAAAATCATTTCAATTCAGTGTCAGACCCATCTGAAAGTTCAAGACTTATTACTAACTGAAACTGGGATGAACTGTGCTGTTTTATAACAGAAAATTAACTACAAGCACTGCACGTAGTAAGTAATTAAGCAACTACAAAGACAGAGCAGGACAAGAAATAGGTTATAATTATTAAGTTGAAGTAAAAAAAAGACCCGAAGATTTCTACTTTCAAATATAATTGAACATTAAGAAGCAGTATCTCTTCCTCAATGGACAGTTCCCTCTTCCGACAAGTGAAACAGCAGCCTCAGTGTGCTACCTCGAAGTCCACCATAAGTTACAGCTACAAGAAGAATCACATATGCTCTTGCTGGGGGTTGTTTTTAACTACTGTCTACATATCTTAAAAATATGTCTTCCACATTAGACCTTTCCAGTGATATTTGCATATTACCTGTAACAACACCACAGTACTGATTTTGAGAAGCTGGCTTTTCAGTAATTTTCTCCTCTATGGACCTTTTTCGTCTGTACACCCTGTGTGCGTGACCTGTCACAGCCAAAGTGCGATTGAGTGGCTCAATAAATATGAAGTCCTCATTAATCTGTATAAACCCCATCTGCAAAGGAAAACAAAAGGAACACATAAGAATTTAAGAAAGTATGAAATTGTGCACAGTCCTGCAGAAGAAAAAAATTCACAAAACTCCATTTAAGAAAACCCTTTGTTTTAGTAACCTTAGCAGCAAGGTGACTACCTTTATATTTTACAAGCCCTTCTACTTAAGTGAACTAGAATAAATTTCATTTCAACTAAATCTGTGTGGGTGGGTGGCTGCAGGCCAGTAGCAGATGCACGGTAAAAGATCTGGAATGTTAAAAGTTTGCTTTGGGAGACCCACGGGGTCATTTAAGTATGTACAGCATGTACAGAAAACTCTATACACTAGTTTTATTACTCAGTGTATTGTCGCATTTTTAGATAACTATATTTAATGAAATTACAGGAATAATTTAGGGCATAAGAATACATCCTGAACAACTATGAAGCTGGAAAAGACTGGAGAAGACATCCTGTGATACTCCTTTTACACTTTTTTCAAATTTAAAAAAAAAAAAAAGTATAAAAAAAGGCAGCGATCCATCCTTGGTTGCCAGCAGCTAAAACAGAAAAACATTCTAATACAGCCATTTAGTTGGTTAGCTTCCCCTTCCACCCCAACATATTTATACACACAAACATACATAAAAAGCTAACATGCCAGATATTACAAGAGTGTGGCCAAAGTTAAAAAGAATACTATAAAACATATTTATATAAATACCACACAAATCTAACTCAGCTCAAATTGTTAAGCTGCCAACACATACAAGTTCTTATCAAGAGTAAAGCTGGAAACAGCAAGATTTTGTGGGTTTTTTCCTCCTAGAAAATGTCATCAGCAAAACTAACTTTCTCATTCTCTAAATTTAAAAACCAATTAAACAGTTTTGCTACAGAAAGAAAACGATGTGGTACATCTGGCTAAAAGAAGCAAAGAGCTCTTCTGTGTGTTTCCATGTAGTATGAATGGAGAGAAACAGAAAAGAATTTTGTTTCTTCTGGAATTATGTAGATGCCATTATCACATCGGATAATCTGCCTGACATAAATCATCAAAAAGAAATTCTGATCCAAGGAAAAAAACAAAATTAAATTTCATAGGTGGTACAAGATACAATTTCCTTCAAACATAAGTGGGCATTACTTTAAAAAGAAAAAAAACCAACACAGTCTCTTTGCACTTTCTGCACAATCACATCAAATAAATGTGAATACACGTATTTAATTTTTCAATCAGCTACACTAGCTGCAGAATGATGAACAGATGTTGAAAGGTCATCATTAACTTTGTATAGAAACATAAGAGTAGCTGCGTTTGTTTGACTGTTCTGTTTACTTTTTTTACTCACTTTTTAGGTCCGTTTATCTTCATCGTAAGCTTTAAATGTTACACATTTAAACGATTAGCTACTTATGTACTTCGGTACACCTACCAGATACCACTTCTATATACCTTGAAATAATGTTACCTTTACGTAACAATTAACTTTTCTAATATAAACTATAAATGATGTTAAATGAAATTTTATTTAAAAGCATAGTTCTAGTAAAATGCATAAACTATTTTTCATACGATTTTTATGTCTAATGTTGAATTTCACTCACGCATAGATTTTTTTTTAATCACTATTTAGCCTATGAAAGATGCTGATAAACTCTGGATATAGAACAGGAATAGCAGCCCATCAGGTGGTGCTGCAGGTTTCGTCTGTCCACCTACAAAAAACAAGGCCTTAGTGCACCTTGAACAAAGACTTGGTCATAGCACATTCGCAGTATTTCTTCTGTATTCATTTTCTTTGCTGCAAAACGAAACCAGGGCTTTAAGATACTGTTCTGCAGATTGCCAACTAGACATACTGAGAAGCTGTGCTAGGGCCACTGACATTCTATGTTTTCTTTCAGCTCCTTGCATAAAGCAAAGGTTAATCCATTGGTAGAGAACTCCAAAAATTATTGCTAGTCTCCTGAGTCAGAATTTAAAGAACTGAACACTGATGTAAAGTTTATTGAATAAAATTAACCACAGTTATATATATTTAAATGGGTTGTTTTCAGACAAATCTGGATAACCAAATAATCTCTGTGATCATTTTGACTGCTTTTGAAAAAAAACATGACTATTTCGCCATCTCTTTGACCACTTCACAGATAGAAAAGGGAACATGAAGCCATATCCTTGCCAACCATGCCCTCATTTTTTCATAATCATTAAAAGTGGAGTTAAGAAGATCTTCTACCATAAAACAAAACACAGAAAGCAGAAAAAAATCAAAGCCATGCATTAAAGCACCACAGTTTCAACATGTTTTCAGATATTGGATACCAGGGGCCAAATACAGGCTTCAGACAGTTCAAATGACAAAACCTCCATGTCATGAAAATGCACAGCAAAACAAAGATTAAAAAAATGTAAAAAAATAATATGCATTTGGGGTAGAACTGTGAGTGAGTTCTGAGGAACTAATCCATCTCCCACCAGTTTCATCTGAAAAGCTACCACTGCTCACAGCTGCAACTGAAAGGGCTACCAGGATGGTGGACTTATCTCATGCAAAGGTAACATAACATGCCATTCTTTCCCTCCCCTGCATTCATGTATCCCTGCATTTTCAAGTTTCTTACCTGAAATAAAACAAAACTTAAATGTAGCACATCTACATCTCAGTAGAGTTCAAGCCCAGGGCAACCTCATTTGGCAAAAAATTCCTCAGACCTCCTAAGTAAGGGTGAACTAGGTACTCACTCTGCTCACTCTCACTACTCACATGTTATTTACTTTATGCAGTAGATTGAGACTGTAAGTACAAGGCAGACTTCATCAAATGAGGATGTAAAGCATTACATGGGACTAAGTAGGGACACTCTGAAATGGACTCACATCCACCACATGTATTTTAAAGTGGACACGCCCTCATAAATGAAAGCTTCCCACAACATACACTCACATCGTATCAAGACTTTTCATTTTCTCAAAAGAAACAAGCACAAAAAAAAGCCATGTGGAAACACTAGCCCTGAATGAAAACTAACCTTTTGTCTTATCTAAAATAAAAATAGTTCATATCTGAAATATGCCAATAATGATAAAAAGTAGGCAGATCATAATTCTTCTGAAATACGAAAGCTGTTTTTTTTTCTGACATCCAGTTTGAAATATCATAGAGGAGAGATGAAGAATGAAAAATACCTGAATATTCTGGGCAATTGCATCTGATAAAAGACATTAAAATAGAAACTGCTATGCCATCTTATTTCTAACATCTATGTCAGAACACTCATGCTTATCTTTTCTGCCCAGCATTTCTTTCCTAAAAGGAGAGCAATTTTTTTTTTTTTTTTCCTATTTGGAGCATATATAAGGATTTGACATTCTGTCATGTATCCTATGAAAACCTGAAGTAAGTACTATTTCTAATAAAGTTGTATTACCATAAGAAGTTATACAAACATAAAAGTGATGTAAATTTCTGAAGACCACCTATGGATATAGTTACCAGATACTGGGTATAAGCCAGGAAATGTCAAGATTGGCAAAGATTTCTTTAAACTCTTATACACTCTTCCTTGCATACCAATTCAGTGTGGCGGCTTGTTATGATTCAAAGTTGAAACAATGCAGATTTTGAACATAATATTGTTTCTTGCAGAATTTATACAAACAAGGCAGCAAAGAAATGTAAGAAAAAATAATATGCTTTCCTAAGAACAGGAATTGAGAAGTAAGAAAAGAAGAAAATATATTTCCCTTGGTATCATTATGACAAAAAAAACAAAACAAAACAAAACAAACAAAAAAAAAAACAGGATGACAGAAGAATATCCACAAGCATGTACTACAGTCAGACTTTAAGTCACTCCCATTTTAATATCCCAGAGAAGAGATGGGGCACAGGTAACACTGTGTCAAAAAGAAGACTTTACATACCACAAGACACTTATGAAATAGCATTTTGCCAATATGTTGTGTCGTTTTCATCACAGAGATTCATTCAAATGCTATAATAAAGGCAGATGACATAAAACAGACTTCAAAGAAATGTCAGAATAGTAAGGCTTTTTTACTTTTTTAAACAAAGTAGTTTCCAAAGGATGAGTCTCAGTGGTCTACAGTTTATCATTAGTCGCTTATGTAGTAGCAGTTTCTAATCCTGCAGCTTGACATGTCAAAGCAAAATATTTCGTTCACCAACCAATTCACCACTGTGGTTATTGACCTTGGCCAGCTGCCAGACACCCACCCAGCTGCTCTCCCACCCTCCTCCCCAACAGGACAGGGGGAGAAAATAAGATTTAAGAAAAAAGCTCATGGGTCGAGATAAGGACAGGGAGATCATTTAGCTATTACCATCATGGGCAAATTAAACTTGACTTGCAGAAAATAAATTTAATTTATTGCTAGTTAAAACAGATTTGGATAATGAGAAACAAAGACAAATGAAAACACCACCTTCCACCTGCAGCCTGAGTGGCACAGGGTGGGTGGGAAATAGGGGGTACGGTCAGCATGTAACAGTTTCTCTCTGCTGCTCCCTCATCCTGGCACTTTACCATTCCTCCGTCTCCACAGGCTGCAGTCCTTCAGGATAAGCCTGCTCCAGTGTAGGCTCTCCACAGCCTGCAGTGTCCTTCAGGGCATGCCCACCTGCTCTGGCTTGGAGTCCTCCATGGAGGACCTGCAGTGGTGATATCTTGCACCTGGAGCACCACCTCCTCCTCCTCCTCTACCCTTGGTGTTTGCACGGATGTTTCTCTCACTTTTTTCCTCACTCCTCACACTGCTGGGCAGCGTTTTACCCTTCCCTTTTCCCAGGGGCATTGCCATCTTGACAAGGGGCTCAGCTGTGCTCTGCGGCAGGTCCATTGGAACCCGCTGCAGCCTGGCTGTGGCCAGCACAGGGCAGTCCCTGGTGTCATCCCACAGAGGCCATCTGTACAGAGTTACATACCTGTCCCCCTCTTGCAGGTTATTACTACCAGCTGCATGTTTGCATGGACACAGGCATACCTAATAATGGTGTGTTCCCTTAAACAAGCAGTAAATTCAAAATTTCCTAATTCTTACCTGAAGTAAACTGCCACCGTGTTACACCTTTCCTGTTTCCTCACTACTCTTTTGTCTCTTCAGCCATTCAACAGGCATCTTAAACTAGATATCAGTAATAAATGGACATAGAGTTGCCATGTCGTGACCTCAATAAAAGTTTTCCCTGAAGTCTACTCTCCACTGTCTTGTGAAGCAGATGCACACAGTGTGGAAGGACAGGTTGTACGAAACTGTACTTCTTCATGCTCCCACCATACTGCCCAAGGCAAGTGGCAATACTGTCATAAGAAAAATGCATCCCTATCAAATCTAGAAAATGTACATATAGTTTAATAGGCATATGACAACCATCAGCACCAAAATATTAATGTCATCTGCAGTATAAAAATGAAAGGTTTTCTTCAATGTACAGTGCAAAAAACAATTCTTGTTTACTAGTTCTATACTCACTAGTTTTGAAACACGTTCTGGTAATCTTAGACTTTGTACTATCTGCACAATGTCCCAGAAATGAAGATTTGTTCTTGACTAAAGAGGCAAAATCTTTAATTTGCATACTGGTATCCCACTCTGAAGAAGGTCTTCCACCATGATTTTAAAAGTCCAGATTACATTTAGTACCATGATTCTAACAATGTTATCAGGACCTGACTTCAGCTGAAACACAATGAAAATAGAAGTTTCCAGCTCTTACTAATGCATATAATAAAGCAAGCTCAAACAACTTTTCAAACTGCGTAAATAACAGGGTAAGAACTTCACATGTTCTTGTTATTCAAACACACTACAGCTTTCCATCTTTAAGTACCTTCATTGCTGAAGGCTGAAGAAACAATTCATAAGTGCCAACAACTTCTGTCTTCAATTAACTGCATTTCCAGGCTTTGCACATACAGCATACACATTGTAGTTCTCATAGAGGTTTTCTCTATCTACCTGCTCACTCCCCTCTGCTGCATAGATTTAGGAAAAGTCACAGTGGGGAGAGAGTCAGTATTATCTCTGTTGACTGGCTTTCAGCTGCCAACACAGCATTCAATCTAATCCTGTCTGGGATTTTTTTTTAATGGTAGGACTGCGCCCTAAGGAAGTACACATATATGCACAATGCCATACCTTATAGCCGTGATAGAGGAAAAACATTCAGACTGTTATGCAGAGACTACTGAGTTAAAAGCATGCATTCAGGTACTGGCCCCCAGATTTAAGATCTGTAGAAACAATTTTTCCATGGCTTTTAAACTCTTCCAAACTCCTCTGCTTCCAGTCTGGTTTAAGATACACACTACCCTGAATCTTTAGGAAAACGATTCTCTATAGGATGTTGCTCTCATGATGTTTAAGTTGACGACTACGTTTATCAAAACAAGCTGATGTTGCACATGCAAAAGGATTTCTTCTTTTTTGTTAGTTATGAATGAAGCAGAATAGTGAAGCATGCAAAACTGAAACAGGTTTGCATATTCTGACACATTTCAATAAAACCTCCACCCCTAAAATCTCCTACACTCTTACCAGCAATACTTCTTGCCTGCCTCCACTGCCAAAGTGTGCCTCTCCTCTCATGGCCAGCTGGACTGCCCGTATTTCTTGCAGGTGATGTGAAGAGCAAGAAATCATTTCTTTACGTAAGGCACTGCCATTCAGCTACTTGTTGGCATCTTGCCTCTATGCAAGGTAGAATTTCCTAATGCTTCAACTGCCATTATAAGACAACAGATATTGAAGGTACATTTTAGTCTGGAGGATGTAAATTACATCACCTGTAATTTTATCAGGCATTCTCTAAAATGGTAACATGTTAGCAATTTAGTAGACACTTCTGTAACTCCTTTTTTTTAATAACTTAAGAATATTTGTTAATGGTCACATACCTAAAACATTTCATGTTTATGAAACCCAGCTGGGAATACATGAACTATGACTTGATTTTTAAATCAATTCAGTATAGTTATACACTCTGATGATTACCAGGGAACATTAAATAATACCATTTTAAGACATACCACACTATATATGGTGAATTGCAACAAGATACAGATAGAATTAATTCCTCAACCCCTTTTCTTTTTTCATAAAAATGCTTTGAAAATCTATGAATCCTACTTCAACTTTTCCCTATTCTTTCTGAATTATGCTTATAAATTAAAAGTTCCAACTCAAAGTTAAATCAGCTCCATTAGAAATCATGTATATTTTATTATATGTGCAGCTAAGTCATAACTTAAAAAAAAAAAAAATCCAGGATAGCAAGTATTGCAGCAGTTCCAAAATAAAGTTCCAACAGCAACATTAACTTTTTCTCAAATGGACATTCTATTTTTTTAGCTCTGCAACTTGAGTGCTACATTAACTTTTTTAAAAGAACTTAACTCAGAATAGTTTTTCAAGTAAAAACAAAATGCATCTTATTGTGGAGAAGGCTCTTCCTGCCAGGCCTAGAAAAGAAAACCTTTTATCTGGCCTGTACAGGGTTCTATACCTTTCAGTTTCCTACTTACTGAAGAGCGGAGGAGAAGTGGCAAATTTACTTGGTGGAAGACTGTCTCACCAGCAACATATTCTTTCATAGCCCTGCTCCAAACTCACTGCCTACACGCTTCCCATGATCGTTTCAGCTTCTGAATTTTATTTATTCAGTTCTCAGTGACGTGAAGCCTATCTTGTTGAAAGACTTGAGTTCTTCCAATGGCATTTTACCCAAATACAGCTAAGCTAAGAAAAGGTATTTGACTTTCAACTGGGAAGTTGGTGACAAGCTACATTCTCTGCAAGAATGCCATAGCTCTGCAAAAACCTACTCACCCAAATGGTCCCAAATAGTGCCAATCTGTTGAATGAGAAGCTCACATTTCTCTTCCCTAGACAAAAATTGGAGATTAGAAGGTAAACCTCTAAGATTAGACCATATATCTCTAAACTGCAGATTGTACTTCTAAGATATAAAAGACACAAAAAATTCTACATAGGCTTATTTCCACATTTACAGAGTATAAATACCCTAAGTTACATGGCTAGCTTTTCACATTTGGGATGTATTTTTAATTTATGCAAAAGACATCTGCAGAAATGTCCCAGTTCTGTTTAATGTATTCTTTGTGATGGACTTAGATTTTATTGGAAGTTAGACAAAAATGCTTCAGTATAATTTGTATCATTAGGCCACGAAGTCTGCAGCTTCTAATGATCAGTGATCACACCTCCAAGATAAAGACTCTCAGAATTTTTGTAGGGTACTTTGGGAAATTCTCATGTCACATCTGAGATAATTAATCCTCAAGCTGTAACCTGTCTGGACAGTTGCAATACAATGTCTTTAAAGGTAGAAGATGCATTTTGCACACTTATCATAAGGTGATAAAACAACAAAAACAGATATTGTAAGATTAACATAAGGGTAGATAGTTCGAACTGTGATTTTCCAAGCATTTCAAAAAAGCTTTTCAATGCTTACAGATAAACTTCTCATTAACAACACTAAGCTTTAAAGTGTTTCAATTAATTCCAGCTTTAAATACAGGAAAGGAAAAGCTGTAAAGGCACATATATCAACAAGGATCTATGTCAAAAACCTATCTGTATCACTACAACATTATAATCTCCTTTTCCATGTTTCACATCTGGTTTTTGTTTCAGCATTGTCACTTTTATCATAGGTCCCGTGATATCTGGGTTTACCATAAAAGTTCTCATCTCTTTTGCTTTCTTTTGTCTCATGGAGTTTTCTAAATCCACAACAATCCATGCAAAAGATGAAAAATTGAAATATTCCTCATGATACAATACATGATAATCATAATAATTGTGTAATGAAGATATATCATATTTATATTTAATGGACTTTATACCAAATGGGCTTTAGCCTACATGATGTATGGTTAAGATTCTTTTTAATCAAGATATTACTTAAAAGGGTGTGTTATGAATTGGTACACAAATGTGAACACAAAGGTACAAAACGCTTTTTTGCTAAAGATTAACACAAATTTCAGAGCAAGGACAAATTCCCTAGTTTCCAGCACAGTATATCCATCTTTCATGATCACCATCTTAAGGAGACACTGTTTAAAAATTTGTAATTTTTGAAGAATAACATTAAAATGCTGAAGTATTTATTACCTTTGCTTCCCTTGCCATTTTATAGTGTTTTACAACGACTATACACACACAGAAATACACACTCTTCACTCTCTGAAAAATCCACATAGATGCAGGAAAATAATTATGTTATTACCCAGCAGCACTCACCATGCTACTCACTATTAAACAGGCATTCACTACACACAAAATGAAATTGCAAATAAAATACCTAAGGTTTATCAGTTGTAATCTCTCTCATTTCTTTTAAGTGTCTTTTTTAGACAAAAGCACAAAATGTGCTTCCTAAACTCATGGTGGTGTTTTAAAACCAGATGTTCAGTCCCTGCCATCAGCAGTGAAACTCACAAACCTGACACACGTCCCTCCAAGTGCCACAGCTTTCTGTGCAATGTAACAGGCTGGTCAACAGGTTCAAGTGACCACGTCTTCACATGCCAACTACTCTCTGTTCTTCTTATTACAAATATCAACTAGCTATAGACTCTTGCAACAATACTGTCACATCACTCATGGAGTCCACTTGTTCAGCTTGTGCCACCGTTTCCAGAAAAGTCAGTGCATTTTCAGCTACTGTACACTTGCCCTTTGATCTCCAGAAGAATTTATGCCGAATTTATTTATGCGGAAATTGTGTGTTTAAACCCCCTTTCCTTTCCCCTGCCCAAGAAGATCTTGCACAGGTTCTGGCTGATTAAGCTGTGGCTTGAAGGATCAAAAAAACCCCAAACTTAAGAAGCACTTTTGACAAAGGAAAACACACCCCAATACACAAAAAAGCTCTGTATTCTGTGAGAGAAAACCCCAGCAGGAAAAGACCACTTGCTACCAAGTGAATCATCTAGACTTCTCCAGTGCTTATTGGAGCACTTGGTATTAACACAGGCCATGTACATTTTTCTGAACAAATGACGTTGTCTTGAAAGAAGCGCCAGCTGAGAACAATTGGCTGATTCCTCTAGTGACTTATCTAGCACAATGGGTTTTCAGTTTTCTTATTACTGTCTCACACTCATAAAAAGCCATTTAAACTTTTTACTCTAGCCAGGAAATCAAAGAAAGAGAATTATACATCACTTGTGAAATTGCAGGTTTGCTTATAAATTTCATCTAAATATTAAAAATAGATTCAGCTAAACTCAACTTGCTAAATCAAATCCAATTTTCTCTTTATGTCATGTGCAGCATGCATTATTTCATTATTCTCATTATACTACCTTAATTCTCACTACTTAAGTCCTGTACTATTGAAAAATTAATAAAGGATAAGAAACAGTCTAGAACAGAGAATGCAAATTGCCTTTGTATTTTACATGTGTTAAATCCACAGATCAAGTCCAGGCCCCTATGCATTCAAGACTTCATAAAATAGAGGTTTTCTTACACTTACCCTTGTAACATAGATCCTTTGTCAGCCTAGATTTCTTGTTAATGTATTTCTTTGCTGCTACTGTTAATTAAAGTAGTTTCAACAGAACTGCTGCTCTATTATTTTACTACTCCTGTTTGAAATTTGGTTCAGATTTTTCTCTTCTAATAGTTGGAAATCCTTCCAATTTTCTAACCTTAATTTATTCATGGCCATTATTCTAGATCTGTCTGATCCTGGGTCTACATTGTTTTCCTCCTTGGCCAGCTTTCCAGGCTCCTTGATACTCACTTCAGTGTTTTTTTTAAAAGGTAATCGTGTTGTATTGCAGCTTCTGCTGTGTGACGATAAACACACCAGCCTTTGACTGTTGCTTGATGAAACAGGCTTTACTACTATAATTATCCTTGTAGCCGCAACTGAATTCCTCTCTCTGAACATCAGCAAACGGAACTGCAAGCCATATTTCAGCTATCATTTCACTGCAACTCTGCGAAATGAGAATAAAGTTTCTGTTATTGCCACTAAATGTCCTTCACCAGTTAGATGCATCTTTCACACCCACATCACGCCCAATGGCTCATAATGATCAGTAAATACACAATCTTCTCCTTCTCCTGTCACTGACAGCTAAGTCATCAGTCTATAAAGCAAATCTATAAATGTGGTATAGAGGTAGTAAGTCACACTAGAAGCCACTTACACCAGCCTTTGGTCTGTTTAATTCTCCTGTGCCTTCCAGCTCTGAATTTACCACTACAGCAAAGTCAACTCCCCAGGTGTTGCTTCCAATCACACCTCCTGTTCATATAAAGCATCCAAGCTAGGTTCTTCATGACTATAACTGCCCAGAGGCTTTCCAGCAAAAGAGGGGGTTTTCCTTCGAAAATACTGAATCATCAAAAAGAATATGCTTTTTATCATCTAAAACATTGCCTTGTCTCCACATTAATATGAACAAAAGTCACACTGAAAAACAGGCAAAATTTACTGGAAACTTGTCTCTCACTCTGCTAGCTAAATTTGTGAGAGTGGAACTTCAGAATGATCATACCAAGTTACACCAAAGGCACACCTTCCATTGAAAGGTAGCCAGCTTCACAGGGAGAATGAAGTCTTTAAGAAGTGGGAAGCACAGAACAGCAGTCAAACACATAATAGAATCATTAGGGATAACAGAATTCACAGCATCTGTTATTTCTAACTTGTTATTTTAAGGTCATCGATACATCTGACATTCTGTTTTCATAAAAATACCTTTTTTTGTCTCAGTTTCCTAGATCTAACTAGTTTTACCTGTTAGTCTTTGATGCAACTTACTTTTCCTGCATTGTAAGGCATGAAACATGTTACTAGCTAGACATGGTGGTGAAAATTGTTTCTCCTAAGTAATGTGCCAGCAGGTTCATCACAACATCACGTATAAGCTTTCATAGATTCTCCTTTTTAAAAAAAAAAAAACAAAACAAACTTTTAAGAAGTTTACTGAAATTATACATATGTTATTCTTTTCACAGATTTATTGCTTCAACAGCACATTGTAAATGGACTCCACTGTACAGTCTTTTTTTGGCAGCAGTTACCCAAAAGTATAGTTTAATTGTAGTTTGCTTTAGTCAAATTAGTTGTGTCAAAACACTGGAAGAGGTTCAATGCTTTAAAATGCAGAACTCATCCCAAACTCTTTTAAGTCTTGCACTGAGAAGGCACAGCATAATTTAAACATACATAAAAAATTTCAAAATCACTAGTGCACCATAAGTCAAATTTCAAAATATTAAATGTTAAAAGGAGGTAAATAGGACACTGGTGCTGAGTGAAATCCTATAGTTCTTAAGATGACTCTTTATGGAACAACTACAGAAACCTTTATAAACAATCACTACCCTACACAGACTGTCCCATGAACTAGATGTGTGTATGCTGTTCTTTCTCTCCATAGAGACAAGTCTAATCTGTTCCAGTTTGAGGTAACTGCAGTATCTTTAATAATAATTCATTGAAAACTACTACCATAAGGCAATTCTAAGTGCTATTTCAAATGCTTCAAACAGAAATGTAACAAATATGAATTACAAACTCCTAAAGCTAAATTCATGTTGTATAGTCTCTTTTTCTAAAAAACAGATGGCAGCTAAACCAACTCTGTCTAACTGCAGATAACTTATTCTCAATGTGTCACATGAAGATAATTTTGTTACCTAATGATTTGCACTATAGATACCAGTAACCCTCAGATAATTTAGAATTTTGGGGGTTGAAGAGGTATGACCGGACAAAGAAAGTCATCTATAAGCCAGACAAAAACATAAAGAACAGGGATAGCCAACGAGAGCCCCACCGTCTTTACTGAAGCCACAGAATGACGGAAATGTGGGTCTCATGGAGATACCACTCATTCACATGACCTCACTCTAGTGCCATCCAACCTACACATATAAAATATATGTATAAATATATATTTATACATAGTTATCTGCAGGAACCTCAGGAAATTCAGCAAGGATGAATGCCAAGTCCAGCCCCGGGGACAGATTCACCCCCTGCACTGGTATGGACTTCCCATTGGGTGGGTGGGTGGATGGATGGTTGGATGGATGGTGAACAGATCTGCTAAAATGGACCTGGTGGTCCTTGTGGGCAGTAGGTGAGGCATGGAATACAACAAAAAGATGTATGCAAATGAAGAGAAAAAACATAATGAAAAATGTACATAATCCTACTGACGTGTAACATACATTCAGAAAGTAAGAAAATTTACTCAAATATCTTTGCTCAAGGTATTAAAAAAAAAAAAACAATGGCGCTGCAATCCAGCATGAATAATAGAACATTTCTGTGCATACAATTTCTGAAAGATAACAGCTCGTTCAGTACTTCCTCAGTTTAGGCTGAATAATCCCTACAGCTCTGTTCTGCTGGAATTTGTTTTTTTCTGGTAATAACAGCTGATCTATGCCACTGCCTACATCAACATCATCACTTCTCACAGAGTGGACATGTACTTGGCTGTGATGTTGTACTAAGTTGATACTGTCCCGATCTCTAAATCCTAGTCCAATTCTATTATTTACTTTTTTTCTGTCTTTGTTTTAAGTTTTGAATTCTAATCTTGTTCTGTCACTGACTTGCAATATAAATTCGTCCAAGATATTTATACTCATGTATTCCTAACTTGCATTCAATTTGGGGAGTGTATATGTATATGCTGAATACTAATAACCTGAGACATTCAAAACTAGTGGCTATATTTTAAAATTTTGACATAAACCACAATTTAAAGCCTAGCTTTCAATTGCAACATCTGCAAAACAAACAATTGCAGTTGCAGGCAAACACACATGCATGAAAAGTTTGACAGAAGCATAAATACTCTAAATGCCTCTTTTTTTCCTGTTACCATGTTACACAGCTAAAATTACTATGTAAATAAACATATTTTTTTACTAAATTGCAACTACCCAGATTCTGAATACACTTTCTCCACAGCTACACATCTATTAATCTATGAAGTGTTTAGGCTTTACATCCTTTAAACAAAGCAGGAAAAAAGGAGAGAGAAGAGACAGAGACTATACAATATAGAGATGATCTGGACACTTGAGTTTGCAGTACATGAAATTCCATTTTCTTTCACATACACAGTTTTATGTTCACTCAAGAAAAGTATTCCACAGATATATCTTTAAAATCATAAATTCAAAATTATTAACATCTGAAGTTTTATACTTAGAAACTATAAACTAAGAAATGCAGACTTACCACAGTCATGTTCTTATTTCTTTTCCTTATGCAGCACTCTGGAAGTTTATGAGGTACAGAAAACCTACTACTCTTAGCACAGGTGACTTTATTTTATAAAATTTTAAAATCAAATCAGCATTTCTGATCCAAGTGCTACAAGCCATTGTTGAAATGGGAAGTCAAATTTTACATTACGCATGTGACAGTCAATTTAAAACCTCTTTTCAAGACACACTGGGTAAAAGACACACTGAAAAAACTTGATTTTTAAACTAACTTAAATCAAAAATCTGTATTGTACGCATTTGCTCCAGATAACTATGCAAGGATTGACTAATATCACTAAGAATAGAGACACAGCTATTGGCAAGCCAGACTTCGTCAGTGGTGCAGCTATTAAATGTGCAGAATATCCGTAACTGCACACAAGGTACACTCTGCAATACGTAAGAAAACAAATGTGATATTTTCAACCTCAGATGCCTAAACCAATACAGATTTTTTAGCAATGATGACTATGTCACAAAAGAAAACATCACCTATTCTGCCAACCCACCATGTAATAAATTACTGGTCTCTCTCTGGTCATTCCTCCCTTCACTCGGTAGCTACTACTTTTTATCTCAGAAGGCTGAACTCATTATTAAAACTAGTTAGATTCTGCAATTATTCTTATCTCTCAAGCAGTTTTGCTTCTATTACAGAAGAAACAGAAGCTCTGAAGAAGGGCTAGAAAGCCCTAAAGGTTGTCTATTTATTCCAATGACATAAGCTGAATTAATGAAATACGTATCTTTTGCTCAGAACCCTTCCCTAACATTAAGTTACAAGTTGACAACTGTTAACTACAATCAGATTTTTTTTTTTTTAAAGAAGTTCTTTCAGTGGTCTCCCAGTATTCTGGCCTTCAGGTTTCATATTTTGATTTGTCCTTATGTGGGCTAGAGAATTACTTTTTCATTTTTATGGGTTCTCATTTTCATGTAGGCCTGTGTTTCAGGAAGCTGGAAGACACAGTAATAGTACAGCAACTCTCAACGGCCATACCTTCAGTTTGATTCATCAAAAACACAATGATCAGAGCTGACCGTGATTCAAGCACAGTTCCCAAATGAACTAAAGGAAGTAACTACCATTACAAAAGGAATCATTAACCAACTACCAAGGCTGCTACACCAAAGGAAAAAAATCCAAACATATCAAACACTTAAGTCCCATGGACAAAGATCTTCATGTTGTCCCACACGCAATCATACATTAAACAGATGCTTTATGTGGTTGCATGCCTTCAACTCCATCACTGGTGCATGCACCAACTGACTAATGAATAAAGATGTTTCCTGTCTGTTACCTGAAATGTTCTGGAAAGCCTTTTTTTATTTTGCTTTAAAAAGTATGCTTGGAACAACATGCTCAACCAACCACAGATGACTAATATAGACCAATAAAATAAACTACAATCAAACTGAAAACCTAGATACAATTATACTTTAACAGGCATAATAGAGGCCTTTACTTGCACAATTCAAAGCAGATCTGGCATAAAAATCCATTTTTAAAACAGCCACCTAACGTGTAAATTACGTCTATCGTTGTCATAACCGAGTGAAGCATGATGTTAACAATCACTTGGTTTTGCTCATCAATTACATGCTATATTGGAACACCACCACTGATTTACTATTAAAAAATAATTCACAACCCCAACCATATTGCCCTTCCAGAATAAATGCCACAGCTTCTCTAAAGTAAGCCAGAATTTAAAAAACTCTATTCCATAAAACTGAAGTTAAAAATCCTTTACAATGAACTTGTTTAGTGATATTCCAAATAATTTATTATATAACAACATTTCAGTAATTATTAATATTGTATAAGTCCCTTTGCATAGCTAAACATGACGAGTCCAAGAAAAAGCAACACCTATGGAAACATAACACCTATGGATAAAATGCTTGCAATTAAAGACTTAGTGCTTGTAAAGATGTGTTTCTTTAGAGCATTTTCATGTAGCATGAGTCACTTCAGCACTTCTTGTGGTAAGACTAAAAACCACTTTTTTGGTGGTTATGAATCAAACTGCTGTACCTTTAGCTAATGAAACTGCATTAACCCTGTTTCTTTAGTGCAAGCCTGGATTTAATGCCATCAGAATCTGAAATGCTATTTTATGCAGGCAAAAATATAATAGTACACAAAGGATGAGCACAAAGCACTCTATACTGAGTCCCATGCAGGAGATCTAAACAGAAAATATCAGCACTGTTTATGTAACCTACATTAGATAAAACACCTAGACTAGTACCAAAAAGACCAATACAAGGGATCCAAGTTTAAATTGATTCATCCGTGTAAAACACTCAAATAGTGCATACCAATGAGCTACCATTGTTCAGACCCATGTGCTTTCATTGTAGCCACAGAGGGATGTGGCACAGCTCCAAAACCTGCCCATGATTGCCCACAGAGAAATTTAATCTCTGCTAATCCTTATTGAAATATCTATCCATGACTCCATTATTTTGGTTTTCTTCTGAGAGAGGGGCTGAACTGCATTCAAAGACTATTTAATTCAAGGCAAAACTCCATGAAATTCAGTTTCATTCAAATCTACAATTTGCCAAAACTACTAACTGTGGAAAACAGTAATTCAAGAAAGGAAAATGAATTATATTTATGGGCACAGAACAATAATTCAACAAATCAAGTTAGTCCGTCTATAAATTAAAGTTATGCTTAGGCATTTTATATCTTTGTCTAGAATTACATGAATCCAGAACTGGTGGCTTTAAGAGAAATAAATGAAGACTCTCACAATTTATTATCATTTGACATTCACATTGCTTAAAAAAAAGTTAAAAATATATAGAAGTCATATACTTCTATGACTCCACTCCTAACTGAAATTCATGTTTACATTTTTTTCCAAACAATGCATAGTTTTTTGCTTTTAACTTCTAAGGCAGATTCTCCTTCCCCTTTTTGGGAAAAAAAAAAAATTAATTTACCTTTTGTTGCACATAGAAACTAAAGTTCTGCTACCCTCATGAAAGAAGAAACAGTATCTAATTATTTTTAAAGAACTATTATTTTAACTAAAAAAAAAAAAAACCACCAGATTTTGGAAGAAAGCTTTTTTCCTTTTTTTAAAAGCTAGAGAGCTTGATTTTATGTGCGTAAGAATACAAATGGTGAGCAGAATGGAGTTTTGATATTATCATCTTGAACCAAGCAGCATCAGTCTGACTAGTCACTTCTAAGCAAATTTGTTTATATGAAACAAGCAAAAGATTTATCACCCAAAATGAAATAAGAAACGAAGGAATTATTTCCTTCCATTATTTCCAATACAAATAATTTAGTATTAGAAGCAAAAAACCCAAAGGGACACAGAAGAAATCTTTGTTATTCTGCTTCCTTAGATAGGTTACTACAGAAGAAACACGTGATCAGACAGAAAAAGGGAAACACGCTAGGACTATCAGCCAGAAATTGGAAAACTCATTTTTTTATATGCATAATTGTATCCATTTTAGTCTATAAACCCTCTTCTACTTTTAACTCCCTCACTCCCCTCATATGTTACTTAATAGATATTTGGGGTGAGGTCCATTTATGTCATAGAGGGACAAATGAGACTGGGGATCTATCTAGGCATAAAATCACCCAAGCAACTTCCCGTCCCCTAACTTGCAACAAGCTTGTAAATTCTCAGAAGTTCTAAAAAATTGCCTAAGTTAGAAGAGTTCCACACAGAGCTTATAACAGAAGCATAGATCTAGACAGCTTTATGCTTAGACAGTATTTTTAAAAAGCAAATTAAGCAAGACCACAATTAAATATTAAGTCCTGAGAATATGTGTACAAACCTGGCTTTATGTTCCCTGCACATACCAAGAATAAGAATTCACCCTTCACCTGCTGCTGTATCCCAGAATAACAGGCATTCAGCTTTTTTTGTCCCTTATCGTGTCCTTTTTTCCTGTCTCCCATCTTCAGAAAAGCAAAGCACTTCATACAAGAATCCTTGAAGCAAAGTTACACCTGAGTTTTCAAAGTTATAATCCGACTGCCAGGCTAATCAGCGTTCTCACTGACAAAAAGAGCACTGAGAAGTCTAAGCACATCTGAAGCACAGTTTAACATTTTATATAAAAGATGGCATTACTATAGTGGCTCTAGCCGTTACTTGGGGACTTCTCCCAGCCAGCATCCCCTTATGCCTAGAGGGACAAAGTAGGACATTTACTCTGTACTGAATCATAAAAAGTTGTCCCCAGCTGAATTAACATCACCTGCAGAAATATATGTGTTTTCCTTAACATACTGCTATCTAAATAAGCTTGACCTAACTTGACCCAGTTAAACTTCTGACATCTAAGAGAACTTAAGGTAGCACAGCTTAGATCATAAAACAAGCATATGCAATTGTTGGAGGATAATCACACGGAAACTAAATCATTTCACAAGTCAGTTTTGGGCACATTTCTACATTTTTGGATGCAAAACTTATTCAGAAAATAATTCTGACTGAAGTGCTCGTAGACCCAAGAAAAACATTCACAGCACAGGCTTCCAAAAATTTTTACTTCTATTCACTTACGTGCAGATGCATGTATTATTAGCAACTAATGTTACGGTATTGATTTATCATTCTAAATACATTGTTCTATAATTAACACTAGGAGTGTTCTTCGTTCTTTCCCTTCCAAATAATACTTCTTTGCTTATTTATGCCATTATTAGAAGCAATGGAAATAAACAAGAAGACCAGATTGTCCGGGCAATGACAGCTTAACAACAAAAGGTTAACTGAACTGCTAATGCACAACAGATGTACATCTGATTTTAAATCTAACATAGATTGTTTTGGGCTATTGATTTATAAAAGTTTGACCAACTACTGTCTGGATATGCAATATAACACACACATGCACGTGCTCAGCATATTTCACACTATTTCCATTACATTGCTGCTTCTGTTAAACAATGAGCAATCAAGCAACCCTCCTGCTATTTCCCTAAAGTCATCAGTGAGAGACCCAAGTAAACTAAGGAAAGGCACACGCTCTACAGAAGAACTTCTGCAAACATCTCATTCTCCCCTGAATCCAAATGGCTTCAACTCATCCCCTTCTACCCTGGTAGCTCTCTTTATCACACAGCAGAGAGAGATGTGCATCATTTGCATGCTACCTCTACACGACCATCAATTTTCACAGACTTCTCCTTGAATATCCTCACCTACCATCAACCCCACAATGACTCTCACACCTGATGCCTTCTATTGTTTCCTGCCTATTTCCTAGATCCCCTATTTTTATGGTATTACCTCTTGGAAATCATGGATGTTCCTATTTTTAGCCCTGTCACAATCTGTCATTAACTACCAAAAAGAATCTACATTCTTGCAGTTCCAAGAAAACTTTTAAAAAAGAAAGACAAAGAATAGTGCTTTTAAAATAAAATTACAAGGGTTGCAACATGGAGAACATTTGTTTCTTTTAAAAATCCTGGTTCACTTGCTATAGGCACATATCAGGAGATGTGAATAAAAGTCAGGGATACAAGACTTGGAGTCAATGCTAATTTCAGTAATCTTAACAGTTGTAGCTGGGAGAGGCTCAGTGCTCTGTCTTTTTTTTTTAAAGCAGTCAGGGAGTCAAAACATTACTAATTTAATTAATGGAAAACTTTACTTATTAATGGACTTTGCTAGTTCTTCTGATTTACCATCTCACTTCTATACCTTGCAAAATAACCTTGATAATTTTATACTTACTAATTACAATGGGTAGAGATCTCAAGTGATTCACAATAGTCTCAATTTTTTTAAATAAAGCTACTCTGGAGATAGCATATTTCTCATTTCTAATTATGGCTTGGAACTATATTGCAAAGGAAGCATTTGTACTGAAACTAAGCACTTTAGGAGAACAGCAGGCTATTATAAGCAGGATTGGAATCACAAATCAAACCTGTCTCAGGATGGAGTGATTACAGGATAGCTCTTGGAAGGAGAAAGGAATCATTACCACATGGTCTGAGGCATCTTGGCCTAACATCTTGCATACCATGTCACAGTGTTAATATTAAAGGAAACAGAGATCGTTATAGTTCAAAGGTAGTCTCAGCCTAAATCAAAACTGATTTTCTAAACCTTTCAGCTTCAAATTAACATTACTGTTCCTATGTTTAAACGACTTATCCTTCTTATCAGTTATCAAGTGTTCTCAGTTGCACAAAACAAAAGTCCAACCAAATGATGTTTCATCCAGAAAGGCAAAGATGAATAGCAACAGACTGCAGCATCAGAGCTCAAGAAGGAAAACAGAAACAAGGAGGTTTTAGTCCTTTATCTTTACATACATCTTTGTTGGTTTATGGTTCTTAATGATTCTAATCAAACATTTAGAGGGATACCATCTCCAGTACTCCTTTTCTTTATGAAAAAATAAAAATGAACCATATTTAGTAGTTCTGTTTGTAATTAACTTGCTGTTCAGGTAAGATAAAACAATGTTTGTTAATAGTGCTTTGCTTCTACATATATGCTGGTTATTCCAGCTGGCCACAGTCACTTTCTTGATGTTAATTTTCTTTGGCTTCTCTACTGTGTTTACAGTTGTGCTTTATTAGATGTTCAAGGCGAGATTATAACGAAGAGATTTTAATTTAACAGAGACATCAACAAAAGCAGCAGATAAACCTATGCTGGAGGAAGATGCGCCTGTGTCTAAGCATGCCAAAGTAACGCCATGTAAACAACTTGTTTTTCCTGTTGGAGATCAGACTTCCTAGAAACCTGGCGGCCCTCCTCTCTCCCACACTCCACTGCCATGTAAATCCAGGAGGAACAACCCAGCTCAGATTCAACACATACGTTGAAAGTATGGGTATTCTCTTAGGAGTACCACCACATTACATTGGTTCTTCTACCTTATGCAGAGGTGGGAAGCCCAAACTTTAGTCCAACACTTCATTTTCCCAGGGGTGCTTCTGTTTTTTCTGCAAAGAAACCCACTTTCATAACAGAGCAAAGCTGCTTTCTGTTCAGAGCTGACATTTCCACTCACACCCTACCTCACCCACCTATTTCTACTTATGAAAAATTTTATATTGCCCATTTAAAGATGTTTAAAACACAAACAAGGCATAACTTAAAGTCAACAAAGCAAAACTTGGTGAACCTGTGACCTCTCAGTAAGGGCTACGGACAGAGTACCCTCATTCACATATTTATTTCTGTCCCTCTCAGCAAAGTTTCATTTCTTTACCAAGCTCGCAATGCAACAGTAGGCAGACTGTGCACTAAGAAAGAAAGAGTTCAGCATTCTAAACAGGTAACTGAAAAAGCCTCCAAAAAACACACCTGTGATTTCCCACATCTTTCTGTTTTGAGTTAGCCCTGTTTTTTAAAAAGATGGGATCCAAACACATATTTTACTGCATGTATTTGTCCACCATTTAAGGATCCCAGGAAGCAGAGTGTATAGGAGGGAGCGTGTACTTCATTTCATCCTGGCAGCCTTTAAGAATAATCCTATTTAATTTTATAATCCTCCTTCCGCAATGTCAAACTTTAGCCTGTATGTATCAAACAGACCATGAATATTGCTAACAATCTTTTTTTTTTTCCCCTTTTATGAAAAATTGTTGGTGATCTCTATTTTCTGATGCCTACCCTCAGCACAAAAGAAGCTGTAATTGTCTCCAGTTTCTTTTGGAAAAGCATCTGATGTGGAAGTTACCCAATACCAATGTGTAATTGCAACATCACTGAAGAGGGGAGGCAGGGGTACTATTCTGAGGTGAGAAGAAGCTTGGTATTTAACCCATTTCGGACTTGTATGTTGGTACTGTCCTGTCCAGGATGTATAATGGGGTCGTTAACTCTCCAGCTTGATCGAAGCACGAAGTCTATTAAGAAGTCTCAGAGCCCTACACTAGGAGCTCACAACCTGTAAGAGCACAGCTTCCAAGGGCAATTTATGAAGCCCATGAGTTGCTCCTGACCACCTGCTCCAAAAGACCCACAAAAGCAGAGATGCTCACAAAAGCAAGAATTTACTTTGCACGTGCACTGCACAGGAAACGTCAGGCTCACTACTCACACTCACTGCAAACAATCTACGCATTCCCGATCAGTATGACCCTATGCCAGGAAAGGAGTTGCAGCAGGTTAAGTATTGCACTGCCACTGAAAGAAGCTGTACAACCAAAAGGCAGAAGTTCAGTACAGCTCTCCAAAACTGTCCAAGCTGTCCAAAAATTCAAGTATACTTGCCATGTCAGACACTACTCTCACTGCAGGAATCACTAGAAGTATAACTAAGAAATATATTCATTGGGAGTTTTCACATATAAAAATGTTGAAACACTGTGGTTAAAATCCTTCTCTAGAAGGAATGATGTCAAAATAAGGATTCAGGCATTTCTCAGGCTGAATCCTATCTTCAAAAGTGACTGTGTGCAGAATATTAGGAATACAGAAAATATTTTTTAATTTTATTACTATTGTTCTATTATAATTTCATTCTGCTTGTTCTGAGACAATCTGTAAAGTCAGACTATCCACAATGGATAAGTAGAAAATAAAAAACTCCAGTTTTGTAGACGCTCTATTATGTGTCCTAAATTTGAAGGTCATGTGAATTTAGAATATCTTAAAAAATCTAAAATATTTTGAATCCATCATATGTAATTCCCTTATTATTAGTTAATAGCACTAATCTTCAAAACACACTTTGTGTCAGAAATAAAAAAAACATTCATTTCCTGTAAAGGTGCTTCAGTTTTTTTTCAAATCTTACTGAAGTACCATACGAGCATGCCATTACCCAAAGGCGGCACGTAGCTTTTTTCACATCCTGATTTATTTCAGTTTTATTGTATAAGTAGGACATTACCATTGGAAGTATTTGTTAAAATGTTGTTGTCCAATGATATCTGGCACATCTCTGCGTGACACAGAACTACTGACATCCATTCTTTGGCTGATGCTGGCAGCATCGCTTTGAATAGTGCTCTTTAAATGTATGTATAACACTTGGAGTAAATCTGTGACTGCTTGTCTATAAACTATTGATCAGATTTTTAAATACCTGCTTGTTAATGGCAATGAGGCCTAACAAAAGCACCATACACTTCTCTAGAGAGAACTCTTCCCTGCGTTGGATTGGAGATGTGTTAAGACTTGTTCCCACTCACATCATTGGGAAAATGCACATTAATTTTCATTGCAAATAGTGTTTGACACTGACTTTTCAGGGATTTAGAAAACTATAAATATGTTATTGACCATTTCACATTCCTAAGATCCAGTGAAAATATAGAACCACACAGATGAATTTCAAAGCTTCTCTCCAGTAAATTAACCCAGCTGGCAATGCTGTCTGTTCAAGCAGATCTCCATACATGTTCTGTTAGACAACCTGCTACGTGCTGCAATGAACACCATAGCTGTATGGAGCTGCATTCTCCTGTCCATCCTCTGTGTATACATTTGCTCCAGTTTGCACTTCTTAACAGTCTAAACATATCCCACTGCTTTAGGTATAAGAAAACATTCAAATCCTTTCTCTGCCTAGCTGTTCTCTGTTTATTGCAGACTGCTTCAGTTAAAAAGAAGAAGAAACATGGGGAAAACCCCTGCCTGTCACCACATAGCCACAAAGTACCACCTAAGCAATTCAGTGCTGAGAAAAAACTACATTAAATGCCTCTCTTTCTGAAATTAAAGGAGTAGTGGATAAAGCAAACATTTGCCGTGTTTACAACTCTCTTTGGGGAAATGCAGTGAGACTACTTCAACTTCCATGCTAGCAGCAGAGCGGATCATTGGTAAAGAACCAGTAGCCAGATTTCTTAATTCTAAGTCCACAGTAAATTTCTCCTACAGCATGCTCTAAAAGAACTACCAGTTGTAAGTTATATGTATTACCAGTTACAAATAAAACTGTTCAACAACATTTGACATGCTTTCTTTTCTTATTTCAAATATTATGGCAAAACACAAGCAAGCACTAGAAATGACCATTTAATTAATGGTCCAGCTCTGCAATTCATCACTTTCAGAATAGCAGTCTCACTGGCATCAGCAGGACTGCTTACATCCTGGTATTTGGCTAACAATGAACAAGTAGGCAGTCAGCATACAGACGGAGAATTCTTGGAAACCTCTCCTTCTTAATCTTCCTGCAGCACCAGTGCACAATCCCAAAATGTACTCCGAGCCAATACCATTGAGCCACAAAAGGATATAAGAATCCACAAGTGTTTTACCAAGGAGTTGGATAGGGCTGTCACCATTGATCATATGAGCTCTGAGATTACACCAAGGTCACGGTGATGATGTTTCTAGACAGTCCATGCATATCTCCAGTCTTTAGTTTGATTAGAAAATATCCACTGAGTTATGCTTCCTTCATTTGACAAAACAGGTTGCCAAATGAAGCCAATGCTGGCTTTCAAAATTTGGTTAGTAATTATCTGGGAGTACAGCTCTCGTTTTTCACTTGTATATTCACATGATTAACATGGTATGTTACGAGCCCAATTATTATCACCCCTCCATACTGGCTTTTGATGAACAGCTCAAGAAAAAACACACTACTGAAGCCCTCAAGAACTATGAAATAAGAAATATGGGGCAGCTTTAATGTTGTGGTGTATGTTACATGCTTTACCCAACTGTACCTAGTGAACTATTCAAAAAGCATCTAAATCCCACTTCAAGAGGATATGGTGCCTAACATCCTCAATAATATTCTTCTGTCTGTCTGCCTACAGAAGGAGCAGTCAAGACTTCTACATCGACATTTTTTCAATTTCCTGAATGTCACTGGCATGTCAGGTCTCTGCATGCCTTGAGAAGTTGGAACGAACATCAGCATCCTAACTTGGATGGCACAACAATTTCATGCAAGGCCTTTTTTTCATTTTATTGAAGATCCGTATCTTTTCACAAAACTAGCCCTACAGCATCAGCCACACATCTGTACTGCCATGACTCTCCCCTCCACATGATGGCCAAACCTCTTCTATTGGCCTTTACATTTCTTCACCCTTCCTCCTATGTGGCAAAATCACTGCTATCTGTCAGACTACCGTTACTTTCCTCTGTGAATAAAGAGATTCACTAAAAGCCTACTATCTAAAGAGCAGAACGGTTGAAGTTTTGTTGTTAGACAGAGGTGCTGTACTTCACACTGAAAAGAAAAATTACTGAGTGGAATCTAAGCTGGATATTAAGGGACTTACAGCCCACTTGTTTGGCTTTCTAAAGTGTATGCAGCCTAGTAATCCTAACCCAAAGTCTGCAAGGCTTTGAAATGAGAGTACATCTAAGACATTCATACCATATTTTTTTCTGAAATTTCTTTACATTTAAAATGAAAAAATAAACTGCAATTGAGGCAACTACAATAAAATATTTGCAGGTTCATGTTTCAATGGATTTTTACATCTTAAAAGAGAAAATGTAGTTTGAAATATTGCTTGGCTCTTTTTGCAGGGCAAGGCCTGGAGGAAACAGGGTGGAATATGCAATGTATGTATGATGTTTTTTCAAGACTCCTGGAAACAGAGCAACTTACATATGTAATAGAGCCCAAGCAATGACTGAATAAAGAATGACAAATAACTTAAGATTTGTTATGACAACTTTGACATAATAGCACTGTGCAATTTTTTTTAACTATGTGCCTGATGCAGCAACACTCTTGGGAAGAACAGCTGCTTAACTATTTCACTGCAAACAAGACTATGCAGTTGAGAACCATGACAACACCAGTCAACATCAACAACAGTTTCCAATTTTATTTGAGATACATAGAATAGTTTATATTTCAGCTGCAGCTTCCTGAATGGGGAACATGATCTGGGCACATGCATGCTTAGATGGCCAGTAGGCTGGGAGTAAGCTGCTACTCCTAGGAAAAGTCTGACTGAATCAAAAATTACTAATGGGGTTCCTAGGGAACCAGGGTCTATTTCAACTGTGAATTTCCATTTATAAATCAAGTCAAAGGAATTACAGATATGCAATGATGTACATCACTTTTGAGCAGACATTTGTGATCAATAATCACCTCTACCAATTTTTTTGCAAAGATCTTCTCTAACCTAATTTTACCCATATGCAATGTAGAAGTAATTAAATTCTAACAAGAAGTACAAAATTCAAACGCTTTTCCAGAACATAAAAATCCTTTACCTGATTGCTTTCAAACCACCTTCAGTTGACTTTCAATATTTTTCTCCACAATTAATTCTGCTACCATGCTTTGGAAAATCTGACAAAATGTCAATAATTAGATGCCAGCCACTTAGAGTTGTGTGAAACTTGGCGGTTTCACTTTGCAGGAGTGCAGGCAAATATTTTATTTGGTGTCAGTCCACCTATGCTCCCTCTACACCACTTTCAGCTTGGGTTTTGACTTTTGAATAAGTCCAAACAGGAAAAATGAACAAGCAGTCAAAATTTCCACATTTTACCTGGTTTCACTTCATGACCATGCAAATAAAAACCAGGCAGGCATATCTTCATGAATCAACAATGGAACAACTTAGATGTTCAGATTCGGAAAGAAATACAAGAAAACATCTATCATGTGATTGTGGTGATTTACACCCATCTAGCTACCCAAAAAACCCAGGGTCATGATGATGTTAACTCTCCCTAGCGCCATTACTGTTTGTATTCTATATTCTGTAAAGCACTGCAGGCGTGTACATTTATGATGCTATATAAAGGTCCAAAATGAGAATAATAGTAGTAATAATTGTTTTTGTTTTAAATCCTGCCAGCATTTTACATCATCCCAGATGCTTTCTACTCTTTCCATCGATCCTCAAGTATCTTGGGATTGCAGCTCACTGGATCACCACTGCTGTTGTCAGTGTGCCCAATTCTGGTCTTTACCTGGTAAAAATCACAACTGATCCAACAGAAATTATAGCAGGTGAAATTTGTTTTAAATAAGGGAGGTATGCCACAAAAGTACTAACCATTCAAAAGGTCTGACTGTATTAACATTCCTGCTGAGAACATACTCATTGCATACTTCTATGGAGGAACTGAAAGGAAAGAAGGGTATGGAGTCCCAAATCCAAGTAACTACAGGTACCACATGTTGGAAGTTGTGAGGTAGAGAAAAAAGGCCAAAGGCATGAGAGAAATGAAAGAAAAGCAATAATGAAGATGAGAAAGCAGATGTAAAATATTGGTAGAAGTAGGAAAGATAGAACAGTCTGAAAAGTGAGATGTAGAAGATAAGGAAGATAACACGGACGAGAAAGCTAACTTTAGAATATAGGATAGGAATGAAGAACAAATGGATTACAGATGGACTGGCGGAGAGATGCTGATACAGGGAAAAGGAAGGAAAGTGACTATGGAGGTAACTAATTATGGGCACACACTGAAGACTAAGATAAAATTAGGGAGGGAGATGAGAAAAGCTGAAGAAAGAACGACGTAAGAATAAAAGAGAGATCCAAAAAAGAAAGGTATGGGACTGACAGAACTGTATCTGAAAATGGGACAAAGAACATCAAAACTTTACAGGATAAAGGCAGAAGTAGGATTTGAGAAAAATTATGAGTGGGATAATAACAGCATGAATGGCAAAATGGTTAAAAATAAGGATAAGTACAGAGGTGGGACCCAAGAGGATGTGAAAGAAAGAAGACCTCAGGAAAGGGATGGGAGTGAAAAGCAGCAGATGAAGCTGACACTTGGATGGACACCTTCATGCTACCCCTGCATGCAAAGTCATCTTACCAATCCACCACAGGTACTGAAGGAGGCGAAGGAGCCTGGGTAGCGGAGGACAGCACCACTGTAGTAACAAGCTCTCTCAGGTTGTGACTGTGCAGCACCGGGTGGGTTTTTGCCCTCACCCCCAAGCCGCTCCTCCACAGCAAAGCCAGGAGCCAGGAAGCGGCTGTCCCTCTTGAGCAGCAGGTAGAGCTCCCGAGCAAAAGCCGGGATCCTCAGCAGCACCTCATCTCCATCCTCTGCTGGAGGTGGTGGCGGGGGGGATGGTGGTGGTGGCAACTGAGAGGCAGCACCAGACCCCTGGGGCAGGGGGGACCAGTGGTAAAACTCCTGAGACTCATACTCATCCTCAGTGTCCTCTTCCTCTGCCGCCTCCCCCACAGCCTGCACCTGACTCTCCACCGAGGAGGAGACTGAACGCACCTCCCGGGAACTGCCGGCCACTGGGCTAGGTGTGACTGGAGCGCTGAGGGTGCTGCTCCGGTTGCCACAGCTGGGGTCAGCACTGCAGTCCCCACCACCACCGCTGCCACCCGCCGGCTCCTGCTGGCCCCTGCTCCACAGCGCGGGGAAGACGATCTCCCACTCTTCAGTTTCTTCTGAAGCATGGAGACCTGCAGGAAGGCCAGCAGATGTTTCAAATGAGTGGAGCACCCAGCAGCACACAGCACCTGCCAGCAACCTACCCCATGCTCCCCTTGACACGCTCCTTCTGGCTCCCAGCCCACCAAGCATGCCACCCAAAATACAGCGGGATCCATTTGGCCCTTTCATCCTGTCCTTACACATGGCAGATGGGCCAGTCGCTAGATGTCTCTGTGCCTGTTCAGGGGTCTGGGACACACCACAGTCCTGGTAAACATTGAGAGAGAGCTGGAGCTCAAGCTGAGCAGAAGTTGTGTTTGTACCAGTAGCTGGGGATGTTCTTCATGACCACCACCTCCACGCAAAGAGAGTTGCGCAAACCTTTCATTATTTAGACAAAGTGGCAACTTTTTCATGCAGCTAAAAAAAAATTGTTATTTTAGCAGGGAAAACCTGAACAAAAAAATTTGTAAATTTCAATCTTGTGCTCAGCACATTTTGCAAGATGCACTATGACTTCAAAAGTGCAGCCAAATGCACACACACCCCATGGCCGCACATTTGCGAATGCACGTACAAGTGGCAGATGCATACACATGCTGTATCATCATTATCATTATAATCAAACCGAATTAAAATCACTAATTAGCGATGTCTGCATATTACACAGGCCATATCACAATTTAACCAAAATGCCCAGCATACCAGCATTATGTTTACAAACATATGAGTACACGCAATCTCCACCAGCCTGAGACAGTTTTATTTACACATTCATCCTACACCCGCTAGGAATAGCGCTGCTGAGATGACAGGGCTGCGTATGAAAATTAGTATCCCGTACAGACGAGAGCATTGCAATGCACCCTCACGGCGGAGGCACGCGTTATCTGATCACCCATCGGTCACAGGGGACTGCAGGGCACTGCTGTTACGGCGCTTAACAACGGGCAGGTACCGGCCACCGGCAGACGGCGGGGCACGGAGGCCGCCCCGACGCCCGGCCCCGTCCCGCGGAAGGCGCGCCCTTACCTGCGGCGAGCCCGCTTGACAGCACGCACAGCTGGTAGAAAACGCAGCAGACGCGGCTCAGGCGCATCCTCCCGCCCATCCCCATCGCCTCCGCGGGACGCCGGCAGGCGGGACAGGCAGGGCCGTGCCGGGCCGAGCCGGGCCGAGCCGGGCCGAGCCGGGCCGGGCCGGGCCGGGCGGGGAGCGCCGCGGAGCGCAGCCACCTGGGCGCCCGCGGAGAAACGGCAGGCGAGCGCGAGGCGCGCGTCCCGGCGGGGCGGGCAGCACCGGCGGCGCGGGATGCGCGGCGCCCGGCGGGTCTGTACGTGTGCGTGGGCGTGCGCGTGGGCGCAGGCAGGCAGGAGCGCGGCCCGTGCGCGCACACAGCGCCCGGCGGCGGGCGGGCAGCTGCGCCCCGGCGGCGGCGACCGCGCTGCCCCCGCCCGCCGCTCGCCACCACGGGGCGGGACGCGCCGGGCCCCGTCCCGTCCGGCCCCGCCCCGCCCCGCCCGGGCGGGCACCCGGCGCGGCCCCCCTTCCTTCACCCCCGCCCCGTCTCGCCGCCGCGCCGCGGGCCAGACCCCGGGCGGCTCCGCGGGCAGCCGAGTGCCGGCCGCGCCCCGCGGGCACCTTGCGCGGGCGCGGCCCCCGGGAGACCGCGCTTCGC
This sequence comes from Platalea leucorodia, assembly GCF_965183815.1. Classification (NCBI taxonomy): domain Eukaryota; kingdom Metazoa; phylum Chordata; class Aves; order Pelecaniformes; family Threskiornithidae; genus Platalea; species Platalea leucorodia. The sequence continues at coordinate 51,927,529 of NC_138858.1, forward strand.
ACCCCGCCCGCCTCCACCGGCCGTGCGGGGCGCGGGGGGGGACACACCGCCTGTGTCCCGGCAGCAGGAAGGGCTCCCCTCCCCGCCGCCACGAACGCGTTGTGCACAGCCTTTGCCTCAAATTCAGGGAGCAGCAGAGGTTGACCATTTCTGCCTGGTTTTGTGTAATTTGATTCTAAACTCCTTTTGGCCCCACTCTGCAGCTCTCCATGGAAACCCATCACTTTCCACCCCAACCCTTGTCAGCAGAGGAATGATTAAATGAGGAGTCGAGCAAAACCTTTAAATACACCTCCAACATCAGCATAAACTGCAGAAGCAACAGGTAAACGCCTCCCCCCAAAAGCCTGATTTCTCATAATAACTTCTGCTGCTTTACCTACTGTTGGTGGTGTCAAAGGTGACTGCTATGCCTTAGGGGAAAGCAGAGCAGTCTAGTGTGGAGAGGAAAGCCATCTGTGCTGTAAGGGTAAGCTACGAAGTTGCAAGAATTCTTTCTAAAAGTTAGTTGCATAAAATGAAAAGCAAAACAAACAAACAAAAATCACATGTGAGGGCTCCAAATAAAAAACACATTTAGACTCCACAGAAGCCAAATGCAGCTGGGCTTTGCTCTCTGCTGTGTTCAATAACTGCTTCAAACCCATGCTGCATAGTTATGTATTCTCGACTACCTCCAAACAGTATTTTTGATTAGTTGTTTGGTTTTATAGGAAAAAAGTTACCATACAGTGATGCCTTTTTTTTTTTTTTTTATGGCATCTGAGCCAACTTAGACTAAGCAAAATCAGAGGGACTTAGTAAAAACAAGATGACAGATTTACATTTAACTGTTTAGGAAGAGGCGAGTTTTACAGAGGCTGCAAACTAGTATTTGCCTGATAATTAGGTTACCTTAAAAATGCATTTAAAGTGAAGCTTTGTTTCCCAAGTAAATAACAACATACATACTAATTTACAGTGGAATTACTTAATAGGCCCAATACTGCAGCCTTTACACAGCCAAAACTCTCCTTGCAACTGATTAGGAAATGCTGTAAGATGTGATTTATAAGCTCCTGTGCAAATACCAGATACAAATTGTGATTATATTTTTTTAAAATAAATCAAAGTATATTGACAAGATGCAAAAATACGCAAAGAAAATCTTTATTTACAGCGCATACAGTTACATTCCAAAAGATATAAATGGACAACCAGCACGAATAAGGAAAAAAGACATGGCATGTCCATTTGCTCATTTTAAAACTGTGAATTGCTGTAACTGTTTTCAATCTTCTGAAGTTAAGATAGTCCCTTTAGACCAAATTCTGCTTCTCTTACTCACATGTGTAATCTTACTAAAAAGACAAAAGAACTGCTTTTGTCAGTAAGGTAAGCAGAATTTGGCCTTTTCAACACAAGCTGCAGGGGGTAAAGAGACTGTAAGAAGCCAATTGAGAAAGACTTTAATATGTTTGATTTTATCACCAGCCAAAAAAAGAGGAACATTTCAAATAAGTCTCCACATACCAATACAAGGCAAGCTAAAGTAAACGTGGAGCTGCAACAAATTTCTTTAGCTCATTTTATGTTTTCTTTTTATCGTTTCAATAGTTAAAGTAAAAACGTAGGGGGAAGTTCTCTATGTTTAACTTTGGGGAAAGTACACTATAAAATAGAGCCCCTACTGGTGTTCATTAGTTTTAACAAAGAGTCTGGTCATAGGTTAATACTGGTAGACGGTATTGTAGCCCACCACATGCTAACTGTCGTCACTGTGAAACACAGTGCAGAGAAGACTATGTCTAAAAGAATAAGAATTAAAAGAACAAAACAATGCTTTCATACTGCAATTATTTTGCAGAGAGAATAATATTGTATCCACATGTACTGTACAAAAGACTTTATTTTCTTAATCACAAAGCCACCAAAACTCTTTGCAAAATACTTTTTATTTTACAGAACATATTGCACACAGGCTAGTATTAACTGTGCCTTTGTAAAATTGGAAGAAATAGTATCTTCAAACTCAATATAGAGCAAAATGAAAAGAAACATTTAGTTTGCTCCAGTAGATTCTTAAAACTGTGCTTCCTATGTGAAAGGTCTAAGCCTTTTGATATTCTAAGGGACTCATGTGGAATCACAAATAACTTAAATAAAGAATGTGTTGATTTGTAAAGTATAACAAGGATCCAGGCCATCTCACTGACATGAGAAAAAAATCACAGAAAATGAGGTAAAGAATGTGTCCTCATCGGTCCTTCCTGATTGAAATAAATCAGCCTGATTTTGTTGAAATCAGTAGAGATTTGGCAATTTCCTCTCTTTTAGTCCTCCCTGATGTTAAATTTACAGAATTGTGCCATCCGTCCCTTAGGGGCTGGTAGGGCAAGGGCTCTCTCAGACCCCACCACAGGCTGACTTCTCATTTCTTCAGTATGCCAAGATCATTCATGATAGTGCCCCAGTCACTGGTGGCATACCATAGGCAAGCCATATTTTGAAGACATGGATGTTGTTCTTCAGCCTCCACACCCTTCACCACTATGGTTTTATTTATGTCTGTGCTGCAGTTACTGTCTTACCTTATGTGAGCAAGGGCAGAGTTTTCCCCCCATCTCACAGTGAATCTCTTTCAGTGATTTAATTATGGGGATTAAGATAAGTAGGGACAAATCATACTGTTGAATTTGAAATGTCAGCTTCTAGCAATACAGACACCACAATCAGTCAGGGACTTTCCTTGGTTTATTTTATCTCTTTACTTAATCATCTAACTGTAAAAGCTATCAAGTTTATACATACAAAAGTGATTTAAAATTACCTCAGCTTTACGATATATACAAGACTGCCTCAAGTAATTGTTACCAAAAACCCCCAAACCTTAAATCCTCTTCACAGGAAAATACTTGTTAATTATTTGTGCATATGCTTTATATATATGTGATTGATGATATCATTGATTTTTTAAAAAATCTTTGACTACATTTGTTTCAAATTTTTACAACTTAACAAAATATGCTATATGAATGGAAAAAATCTATTCTGTTTTGAATGGTGCTTACTACCTTAAGGCCACATATCGTATGACCGTTGAGATTAGAAACAGAAACTCACATCTTCCTGTTTCTAGGGTGCTTTGCAAATGTTATCTCAATATAAATAAACTTCTTTAAAAGCAGATTAAACTAAATTTTTTTTTAGCTGCAAAATATATGTGAACCAATGCAAATTTTCTCCACTTAAGCGTGAATGAAATGAGGTTTTTTCCATTTTAGAAAATGTTGTGTTCCCTATCACTGAACAGTGAATTTCCACTGTCTGTTAGCTCATGGACTCTGAATGTTTAGTCTGTAATTCTATACTGTTATTTACATGCTCAAAATGAAGGGTTTATTTTAAATGTATGTATTTAAGACCACTTCAAACAACTTCTCTTTAGCAGATCTTGCTTCAGAGCAAATCTCACAGTTACATCTAAACTCAGTAGTACAATCAGATGACCTGTGGAGTAAGATGCCTGTTGAACTATTGTGAGCTTAATACCTCTACTGGTGTAAAGTGCTGTCATGGTTTAACCCCAGCTGGCAACTAAGCACCACACAGTCATCCTAGTGGGATGGGGAGAGAATCGGAAGAGTAAAAGTGAGAAATCTTGTGGGTTGAGATAAAGATACATTAATAGGTAAAGCAAAAACTGTGTGCACAAACAAAGCAAAACAAGGAATTCATTACTGCTTCCTATCGGCAGGCAGGTCTTCAGCCATCCCCAGGAAAGCAGGGCTACATCATGCATAACAGTTACTTGGGAAGACAAACACCATCACTCTGAATGTCGTTCCCCCCCTCCCTCCCCGGCTTTCTTCTTCTTCCCCTGGCTTTATATGCTGAGCATGATGTCATATGGTATGGAATATCCCTTGGGTCAGTTGGGGTCATGTCCCAGCCATGTCCCCTCCCAGCTTCTTGTGCACCCCCAGCCTGCTCGCTGGTGGAGTAGTGTGAGGAGCACAAAAGGCCTTAACTCTGTGTCAGCACTGCTCAGCAAAAATGAAAACATCCCTGTATTATCAACACTGCTTTTAGCACAAATCCAAAACATAGCCCCATACTAGCTGCTATGAAGAAAATTAACTCTATCCCAGCCAAACCCAGCACATTCTCCACCCCTTATTCCATACCATTTATGTCATGCTGAGGTCCCACACTACCCAATACAACCTCATTAACCACCACCCCCATTCCCATCCTTTGATATAATACACAGATATCATTCCATTAGTTTATGGAACACCCCTATAAAATATCTTTAAAGTGTCCACAAATGTCCACAAAATGACCATTGAGTTTATTTAGTCCGTGACTTTGGGCTTCATCTGTTACGGTGGCCACTCAGGACAGGAGAGGTGGTGTATTGTGTGGAGTTATTGGGCACCAAAACCAGCTCAGGTCACATAACTGCTGTACTTGCACTGCTTCTTGTAAGACTTGTCCCCCATTGGTTCAGGTGGTTCCTGCTATAGTAATTCCTATAACATACAGAGCAAATCCCAGGTTACAACAATTTAAAGGTATTTCCTTTACAATCACCACACCTGGTCTCTTTAGACCAGACCATCAGGTTTAACATTGCAAAGAACACCTCCCCTTGTCCCTGCTCTGGCTTGGACTTATCCACAGACTGCCATATCTTACGAGTGTACCTGCTCCAAGTGAAGCCACAGTCTCTTCAGGGGTATACATGCTGCAGCATAGACTTACCCACAGCCACAGTCTCTTTGAGGAGCACCTGTTCCAGCGTGGCCTTCTCCATGGGCCACAGTCCCTTCAGAAGTAAACCTGCTCCAACGTGGCCTTAGCCATGACTGCAGTCAGGCTGAGGAGCTTCCTCAAATTTCTAAACTGGAAATAATTTATCAAGCAAATATATCACTTGCCCAGTTATGAGGAAAAGGCTAATCTAGAATGATCAACAAATAGTTCCCATTTTTGGAGCGCCTTAAAAGAACAAGACTTCAAATTTGAAACCTGCAAGTCACCTGTTGGAGAGAAAAAATTGCTAATGTGTGAGAAAGCTTCTCTCAGGTAGAAATTGGATCTCTCACTTTTGAACATAAAAAGAAAGTTAAACCAACACAAGAAACAACATAATAGTTCTTAAAAAAAACCCTGAACACAGATTCTCTCTCCCAACTTTAAAACTCTGCCCGTGAATAGTGACCCATTTAGTAAGGTTTCTTTTGTACATTAAAGATTTCAAAGCTCTGTTTGATTTCTTCCAATACAAAAGCAAATGCATCAAAATTCCGAGCTTCTCTTCAAATTCAAATAACTTAAGAAGAAAGTGTATTTGCTGAATTTTCAAGAGCATGAAAAGAACATCCTTCCAAGTTTCTTAAATAATTAATAAGATTGGAAAGGACAGCTTAATTTGCATTTTGGGAAATAGCTGAGAATTGAGAACACGTAAACATTCAAACAAATGCAGAGTTCTACCTAAAAGCTTCTATCTCTAACCAGAGAAAAGGCAAAAATAACAATTCAGGACCTTGTGTGGCATTGGGAATGTCTGATAATAATTATTTCCATTGAGAGTAAAAATGTACTTGCTTTAATTCTGAAAGAAATGACTTGGTTTAAAGAATTAGGTGGAAGAATGATAGAAAAAATGACATATGCATAATAAAAAATATTTTGAAACAGTAGCAGTTTAATTGGCCTATCCTTTAGACTTTTGTCCTTTGTAGTTTCAAATATTATTATTCAAAAGATAAAGCAGATAAAGACACTAGTTTTTAAGAACTTTTGGGATTGCCTTTTGAATCAGATCTTCAGTAAGAATTAAGTTTCTAACACTTCTATAGTTTACATGCATGCCTGAATTTAGAAGAGTAATCCTTTTGAGGTCAATGTGTATAAGCTTAAAGTCGTTGCTTTATAGGTGCTATTGAAATCTTGTTCCATTCTTTATAAAACTCTACCTGTACTCAACAGCATGTACAATTTACCATTGAAACCAGTATATCACTATTGCTATCATAGGGTGTAGAAGAGATGCTATAGCACAGACTGCTAATGGAGAAAATTAACACTGCATGGTTCTTCTTGACAATTACATTTTAAAATAATACAATAAGTGTGTCTTGAAATAGCATGTCTTCAAAATAAAAATACTTTTTACAAATGTATTATAATTTATAAATGTATATGAGAGCATGAAAATTTTAACTACTGGAAAAAAAGCAGTAATGGAAAATAACCTTAAAATAGCCCGATGGACATGAATTCTCATAATGGAGGGAAGTCTCGCTCTCAAATAAAGACAGTGAAACTGACTCCTCTGCCAAACTGTAAGAGCAGGCTAGAAGATCAAAGAATTTTTGCATCATCAAAAATTAGAGTTCTGCTTCCTGTTGGAAAATTATCCTATTTGTGACTGTAGCACTTGTATTTTAAAAAATTCTAACCTCTCATATCAGAAACAAACTCAGGGAACTTGACTAGGCTATTTCATCCTCTCCCTACCTGCATATCCCCACGTTAAAAGGCGGTGGGACAGCAGGCAGGAATACAAGCTGTACAACAAAGGAAAGCGTTTGGTAGGAACTACAAACATCTGGGACTGGGTACAAAACTCTGTGGCATTTATGATCAAACCAGAATAATTGACAGCTACATTAGATTATTAGCAAACACTAGGTAGACGTCTGCTATGTTTAAACTAGTAAGTTTAAAAGATTCAGAATTTATTCTGATTTAATGCAGAGAAATGGAGCAATCATGTTAAGAATTATGCAGTAAGTTAAAAATACCTTTCCATTACTTACATACACAGCTTAAATGGCTGAGTGGTATTACCATCATAATGTATTTACACCATTTTAGCTTCAGAAAAAAGCCAAAAAAACTTTTACTTTTTTTTTTTCCTTCTTTTTTTTTTTTTTGTCAGGAATCAGGATAACTTGAAAGCATATAAACTTGAAGATAAAAATGAAGAACACAGGAATGGGAATGATAATATGTAAGTGAGAAATATGAAAGGCAATGCAGGCAAATCTTGTGTAACATGAAATATGGCTCCAAGAAAGGTTTAAAAAACTGAATAAGCTTTATTGATTCTGGCAGTTAAATTGCTGTATGGTCTTCAGTTTGTCAGTATAGATGCATTACTATTTTTATTATGTAACTATATATATATATTACACTATTAACTCACACAGAGAAAAAGAAGACAAGCGGCAGGAGAATGGATCCAGGATCAGGAGAAGCCAGTGTAGAGGTGATAGGAAAAGCCAGTGTAGAGGTGACTGAAACCTGATCAAGATAACAAAGCCAAGGAAAACAAGAGAGGATAAACAGAAAATGATGAGATACCACTTCAAAAGCTGTAAGTAAATCAAAGGAAGTGTTCCATGCAGCAAGGTTTGTTTCCTTGCTGTTTTGTAAGGTGAGGCATATAAATAACTTTGCTTTCTGAAACACATCTTTCTTTCCATATAGATTTAAAGAAAGCATGCAGTAGGATAGCTGAACAAAGATAATCACTGATTTCTAGACACCGTTCTTCAACATGTCACCTAGCTGCAAGCACTGAAGATATCATGAAGCCTTACAAAAATGAATTTAACTAGTCTCCAAGTCATTATTCATTTAAATGACATTGCGGATATCCTATTTGCACTTTCCCCTGCCGCAGGAGAGAAAGACTTCATTATATCTACCAGATAAAAAACAAACATTGTAGAAATGATTTATTTTTTCCTATCTAAAGGATTTATTCATAAGAACTGCTGTGTGGTAGCCTGCAGAACAGGCTGCCTTGCTCTTTTAGCCTCTGTAGCTGGGAAACCCATTAAGACCACATGAGTTGTCAAAGCATACGGTATGTTACATACCGTATGAGTACTGTCCACAGGCACTCGCTTTGAAGGCAGGCCAATGGCAAACAGTGGCACCAGGAGACCGGCTAAAATATAGAGAAATCAAGGTGACAGCACATAAAACACAGGTTGTGCAAGACTTCTGTTAAACAGGCAAAAAGCCAAGGACACATGGCTAAAGGGTTTCCAAGCTACTCTCTAGCAGTCTTTTGGTTGAATTGAGGTGGAAAAAGAAATACTGGTGTCATATTAGATGTTCTCAGTTTTGCCCCTCAATTCTTAATCTCCACCTCCCTTTCCTTCCCATTATGCTGAGACAGGTAAGAATAAAAGTGCAAAAGTTGGTGTACTTAAGTGAGGTCAAGCAGTAGTAATAAACATATTGACAAGCCGTGCAACAGTGATCATGTTCCTGGCCAAAGCCAGGAAGTGTCCGTCAACAGAGATCTCAGAGATCTCTGTTGTAGAGGAGACATTAGCTCCTGTTTGCAGAGGACCCTGAAGATTAAAAGTGCTGTGTATCGTTACTATCCAAAAAGCTCTGTTGTCCAGTAAAATGCAAACTATGATGTATTGTCAGAAAACCTTGGGATTATTTATAAATACTTTTTCTAAACCAGTTGATATAAATCTGGTGTCCATGATTGCTCCTGCTTTTTCTGCCAGCGTAAGAGCTTGTAGACCAAGGATTTCACCTCCACGCCTAGACAGCAGTATAAGCCTGTTTCATGACCAATATGAAGGAAACAGATTTCTATGTATTGAAAGTAAGTACTATACTCATGACACCTGGGACAGGTAGTATAAACGTATCACTAAGAAAATGGAAGGAATGTCTATCCTGCCAAGAAAAGGCTAGCAGTTGTTCTGATAATAAGAAATACATGGAGGAATTTTCCTATCAATAGAAATATTTCCCATAGGACATAAAAGTTACGGCTTATTACACATCCAGTTATGTGGTACCTAACCCTAACTTTTAAAGGTCCTACTATCATAGCCTTTTACAGTTTTCAGTACTTTAAATCTACTCACATGCCTGAAAGATAGGAAAGCATATTTTTGTCTTCATTTTTGGTGAAAGAAAGAACCTAGACACAATCCAGTGATCTGTTGAAAGCTACACAAGGAGAAAGTAGTAAAAGCTGCATTTAAAGTCACATCTATGATTCTGTGATTCTGTGATCTCTCACTTCCCAAGCTGCTGTCCTAGATACTAGACCCAGTTATTTTTATATCTATGTTATGTAAAGAAGATAATGTTAATCCAAGTTGCGATACACTCAGACATTTCCTAAACAAGTAAGATTATCTGCACTTTTCCCCTCCCATCTTTTACCTTAATTGTGATGTGAAGGAGAGGACCAGGCTCTAGAAGCGTATCAACAGGGGTGGCTGACTTGACAAGGCTGGTGTCAGTGTGACAGTTTTTCAGAGATAACGTCTAACGACAGAAGGTACTCCCATATGTTTCTGGTGTTCATTTTGCTGCTGCTCACTTTGATCAGTACTGAATTAGGCTTTGATTTGGATTCTCAGTTGCCTATCACCAACAACTGTTTAAGCTATCCAGCCACACATTTTTTCAGTTAAGTACTATCATCCCAAAATTTAGAGTCCCACTTTCCCTTCATGAGGGATGTATCTCCATGAAGATGTCCAGCTGTTCCTCCATGGAAGAATTTTTGTGAGGATTGCATCCATGAAGTGGAAATAAGCTCACCCATATAGCAATCATAATTCTGACTCACAGAGGCCTGATTTCTATACAGCATTTCCTCACTCTGTTTTCCTTCCATAAGTCTTCCTACCAGCCAGAGATTTTGAACACACCTACAGGAATGAAGCCTTGCAACCAATACAGTCAATTCTGACTATTAGCTTATTTTCCAGTAGCTCCCACATTCAAGAAAGAGTAAAAATGTGGGAAGATGCTCAAAGTAAGGCTTAGATATGTTTCCCTTTTTCTTTCCTAAGGAAGCTGACCTTAAGTAAACCCAATTACATCACTATTCATCATGATGGTAGGGAGAGATAGGGTAATCATACCAGAGAGCTTCCCTCTTCCTCACTTCTCCACATCATATAATTCTGAAAAATATGGTTGGGCAGGCCATTTATCCACCTTCCTGCCCAAGAAACCGTCATGATGCCAGTGTCCCATCTGACGGTTGTTCATCAAATCAATCGGGAGATTTAAAACCTCAGTGTTGAAAAATCCCTGCTCTCCAGTTGATTAACAATTCCAGTCTTAAACTATCATAACTGTTAGAAATCCTATTTTTCCTTAGGTCTGATCTAGTTTTTTTTTTTGTTCCACTTTCAGCCTTTTACTTTGCTAGCTGTAGATAGGACGAAAATTTGTTTCTCTTTCTCTTTTCAACAGCAGCCTACAAAACATTTATCACTGCTCTTTGGAGTCTTTGTGCTCTAGACCCAACACATTTTTTCAGTATTTTCCCACTGGTCATGTTTTCAGATTCATGTTTTCTAGACCTCTGACGGGCACTGTTGCTCTCCCCTGGAGTCTCAAACTGGCCCACATCTTTCTGGAAATGCCATTACCCAAAACAGGTTCTTGCTGAAGCTTTATCACTTCTCAGTAAGTAAGAGCAAAAATTAACTGTCTGGGTTCTGAAGGCCTTAGTCCAGTCTGAAGTGCCTCTAGGGATCTTTTTGACTTTCCTTTGTGTTTGAAATCAGAATAAAGGTTTTCTGTTTATAGAGTAAGAACTAATAAGGTCTTAGAATTACAGATAAAATAGTGTTTTTTAAGCATCCCAGTTAGACTTTTCAAGCTTCTCACATCAAAATAATGGTGCAACAGGACATGAACTCAATTAGATACCTTATCATTAGAAGCAGAGACATGTAGTAATAAAATCAGACAGAATTATAGCTGCTGAGCAGAGAATGCAGGACCTCTGTGCAAGTGTGAATTAAATGTGATTTGAAACTGGCTTAACCTGTTGTACAAACTAAGTTTTTCATAAATATACTCAGAAGACGGCATTGAAAGGAAAATATCGTATATTTAAATGTAAGTATTATGCCTATTTGGCCTGTGCTCTTTTTTAAAAAATTGAATATACTTTTTCATCTTGAAGTTACCTAGGAAAGGTGAGTATTATTTGCAGAATACAGATCAGAGAATGTTGGGGGTGTTTGCATCAGGAAACTTGTGTTTGGTATCTGCACATTGGTGCCAAAGCAGCACCTCCAGTTTCCTTCATAACATAGCAAGATTTCTTTGTATATTACTTATCCCCTCATTCTTCAGTCTGCAGATATTAGGAGAAAGACTTCCTTTGATCTTTGGAAATAAAGACATCTCTTCCAGAAAAGTTTCTCAAATGTTAAAAGGAGCCAAAGAAATAATTTTTGCAAAGCAATGAAGAAACGTGGGTGGAGGTGGGGAGATGGAGGTTTTATGATACAACCTGCAAGTTAACAAATTCAAGTTATTACAGATTAAAGGGGAGAGAGGGGTGCCTTGCCTGGTTAAATAGCTTCCTTCTTTGTAGCCAGGTGTTCCAGCACAAATGGCCTCTTATGACTTCAACTACAGCTAGGGGGGTTGTGAAGGAAAAAAAATTACACAGGTAGGACTCTTACCATTTAATCAAAATCTTAAATTCAGCTTTAAACTGTTGGTTTCTCAGAAGAAACCTGAGTGCAGAAACCTGCATTCAGGCTTAGCTTAGTGCTGGCAAGGAAGGTAAATATGGTTGTTTATAGTACATAAGCACCATGGTAGCTATCACTGCTATTTCACAGTCTATATAAAAGCATAATTCATATTATCTGTTTTCCACTTGATATTTATGTAAAGCTAGATCAATTTTTATTCCTTTTTGACCTGAAGTTGTGAAGGTTAGAGTCCTTTAAGAAACAGGTGTGTTTTTACATGCTAGGAGGACCATATAGTTTATATTCTCCTTTAGTATGACTTCTAGAGAAAAAAAGAGATGAAGGCACAGCAAAAGCAAACAGGGATATGGTTTGATTGCAGGAAATTATGTGGAAATTTGCCAAATAAGCAACCTCTTCCTCTAACTGTCCCTCCTGACCTATGAAATGGCCATCTCAGTAGTGGAAATGCACCAAATGAGCAAGTTGTTCCTCCTCTTCTCCCTTTTGGCCTATGAAAAAGCTAGTGAGAAGGACCACTGCCTCATTCAAAAAAAAAGTCCTTAGAGGGCAAAATCTTCCTCCCCTTTTTGGCACTGCAAAACATATTGTAGTAAACTGTTCAGTCCTTCTTAGTACACAGGAGATCAGCTGCATTTGTTGAACCAGCACAAATGTGCAGTTCAGATCTGGCTGGCAGTGGAGTGTCATCTTGCCCATATTAACACATCATAATTTTTCCCTACTTACTTTTCTTCCTTTCTTAAATACTTGTCAGTACACAAAATCAAGTGTCTCTTCTGTTAAGAAGTGTGATTCATAAATATAAGCAAAACTGATGAATGAATGAGGAAACAACTAAAAAAGGGGGGAAAAAAAAAAGAAAAAAGAGAGAGAACATCCTTTTCCCTTTAATGGTTATGAATACTGTGGTGACTCTCTGACATACCAGCTCTCAGCTTAAAGCCTGCTGAAGTTTTGCTCCTGCTTTAGTAACCTACAGAGCTTTGCAAAAGGCATTTAAGGCATTATGTCAAACTTTTGCACACTCTCTTCTAAAGCAGAGTTTCTATTAAAAGAGGAACACCCATCCAAATAAAATTAATCCCACTTCCATCTTTCAAATTATTAATTTAAAATCCCTAGCATTTATCAGTAGGTTACTTCGTTTATTTTCCTAATATCCATCAGTAGTTTATATAATTTAAGAAAAACAAACTCTGTCATTGTTTTTAGACAAATGAACATGCCAGTCATAGTAGATCAGCAGTAGATATTAAAGTTCTAGGGCTCTTGGGGCTTGATCTTCAAAAAACCTCCTTTCTGTTTTACTGAGTATTCAAATATAAGTTGTGTGTTTTAATAGTTCAGTGGAGACAGTCATATATTAATGAGACTGCTCAGTTTCTGTTCCGCAAAGCTTCGGGGTGACGTTGGTCAAAAGTGGTCATGATATCTTTTATTACCCTTTTATTTTTTGCTTGATTTCTTTCTACACCTTCAGTAGAATATTTTGTTAGAAATGTATTTAATTAATTAAGAAAAAAATATATTTCTGTAGTGCATAAAGTAAAGCAGCAAGCAAATGGTGATTGTAAAAAAATCTGCTGCATCATATCAAATATGTTTTAATCAACAGAAATCATAAAGGGAATATGTATAATGAAGATAAGTAAAAAAACTTTTATTAGGAAAGCAAATGCTATAAATTAAAGAGTGTTTCAGTCAAGTTTCATGGTGAGATTAATGCGTTTTCAACTTAGTAAAAAATGGAAATTAAATTAAATCTATTTTCTATAAGAACAGCTTTCACAGAAAGACTGAACTCACTTTTCTTTAGTTAATGTACCTTTCCAATTTACCAATTACAAACTTCTTAAGAACCCCTCCTGATTTTATATACAGTGAACAAGTATGATCTGTTTTTTTAGTGGTAATGTAGTTGTCATCATCTTTTTTAAGCACGTTTGACACGTTGACAAGAGGATACAGATGACTCAAATAAATTTCAAAGCTCTTTTCAGATATCTTTTCACATCTTTTCAAGACAAAAGTGTTTTTTCCTCCTCTCTTAGGTCTGTGACGAAAATAACATTCCAGCATTTTATAGATCTTTTTTAAAATAAGTTAGATTCCCAGAATATCTAGCCTTAACTTCTGAAAAAACATCTATATGAAGCAATTTATTTTAAGAAAACAGCAAAAAGCATTTGTAGAACCACTTCAGAGGACACACTGGATAAAATGACTGGGAATAAATAAACTCTGCTAGAGGGAGCTCTGCAGCTACATATTTACTGAAACAAGTGAAGTTTACAAGAATTTGCAATCTACCTACTGTTGTAGAGAAAGTTAGTCGAAACTTGGAGCTAGCAGCTTAAACATCAATAATAGCTAGAGTAGACAAAGCCTATATACATCATGGCATATGAACTGTAACAACCATATTACAACATGCCAAATAGCTAACTACGGAATTGGCTGAAATGGACTTAAGGGGATGTGGTATTGTATAAGAAGATGACCACTTAGCGACCGCTTATTAATGAAACAGCAAACAAATCAAACCAATAAAAAAGCAAGAAGACCCCAGACCTTAATATTACTACTGGTCTGAACTATCCTGTGAGGAGTGGGGAACTTAGATTATAAGGGAATAATTGCCCAGGGATTTCTTTGTTTGGGGTACCTCTTCAAAGGCACCCAGCTCAAGCTGTAGCGCTATTAATAAAAATTGATTCAGCTTATTGATTCAGCAGAAACCTAGAGTCAAACCGTGTTATTGGTGGCTGGCATGTGTAATTTCCATAACACTACAAAGAATTATGATAAATTAACATGAACTTGAAATGGTATACATATATTGTATGCCATCCCAAGCAAAACATCTAAGTTACTGATGATCTGTAAAACATTAATTTTTGCTTTGAACATTATTTTTATTAGCAAATTATAGTCTGCTTTTAACAGCAGTATCTTTAAATGATAGTTCTGTTATGGATGTAAGAGCATGAATAATCTTATATGATAAGGAATAAACTTCCTTTCTTATTTTCAAATTGAAATGTGGACAGAGAACATGTACAAGCAATGCAGTGAAAATGCTGATCCTGTGTTGGGCAAAACATCCATTGGTTTTATGGTACAACCAGACAAAACACACGAGCTCTGAAAAAGTTACAATTTCTACTCCTGTGCTTTAAGGTGATCAAGAATTCCACTCCTTTTCTCGATTAGGCCCATAAATTACAGTCAATTTATCTCGGTTCACTTCATCTGCTCGTTACTCTGTAGGTAACTCTACCTTCTTACCCACTGTTCAATTTTCTGCCTCCATACAGCTGTGCTGCCATGACCTCTCAGCGTCTGCTTTGCATTAGCATGTCCTGGCTTTGCTAGTAGTCAAGGCAGCATGAAATTCCCTTGTGTAAAATGACCCCAGTGCAAAACCAGAGTGGAGCAAGAAAATATTCTGACATTTTACCTGTGCTAAATGTTCTAGCCACTATAACTGCGTTGCTAGCAGAACTGAAACCTACCAGCTAAGGCCTATTTCAGAGGACTGTGCACTACACTGCAGTGCTATGCAGCGATTGCCTCTAAATGAAGGAAAGTACAAAGTTAAGAAGTGTGTGGTGAGGGAAGAAACAAGAGTTTCTTTATTAGTTCTTTTGCTTTAAAAAAAAAAAAACATTTTATTTATTAATCATTGCAGAGACAGAGTTTATCTCATTACTGACTTCTGTCTGTATGTCCGTCCCATATACATCTTACTGGGCAGAAGACAGAGTTCAATATTAAAAAACAGGGAAGAAAAGCTGACTATTACAAGATATTAGCGACATGCTTCAACTTCCTATGCTGTGCTTACAAGAAAGCCTTAGTGTAAGACTTCATTTAATACAGGGTAGCAAATGGTTCCAGGAGGAGCTTATTGCCATGAATAAGAGAGCATATAAGTAGTTATAATGTAAATAAAAGTACAGCATGACTGAATTTTTTCCCCTTTAAAATGGGAAAATAGAGACATTCTAGTTTAGAAATTATTTAAATAGGGTATTTTTGCAAAGAATTTGTTGTTAAAAATATCATAGAAAAAGATCAAAATAACCAGCTAAAACAATGGCCTCTTGAGTCCAAGCATCTTAACAGATGGTTTCTATTAAACTTCTATTGCTTCTTCAAGAAGAATCGCTTTAAAGTCTACTACAGTTTTATTATTATTATTATTAGTTTGAGAACATACCTACAGTATTTTAGACATATAATATAAGGGCAAAACTATGCCAAAAATCTGACAGAAGCATTTCTAACGGGCTTAACTTCTACTCTTTTTTTTTTTCAGCTGCTGATTCAGATCACGTTTTCATTTACTTTCTGCTACTGTTGGACTTGATGAACGATGCTGTTCAACAGGAGGCTCTTTCACCACAGTTCAGTTTCTTTTCAGTGTTTCATCATGCTTTTCTTCATCAACAGCACATTTCAAGAAAAAGTGCTTAAAAATATTTTGTTTCCTTGCCTTTAAAAAGGCACAACTATTTAGGACTTCAAGAAGGCATCCAGCAACCCTTATGGAAATTTGTTGACATAGAGTTTGGTCCTGATCCCAGACAAGAAAACTCTCATGACTTTAAATCTTTTGTAAGCATAAGAACTAACCATGTAACATACTTATCTTGTGTTATTTCATAGGAAATGCATTCCAAAATGACTAAGTGATGTATGTCAGTATCAGTACATTGTATTCCAGGACAATATACCATTTCTTCTTCTAGAATAAATCTTATGCAAAAGCAGAGACACATAGAAATAGGATAGATTTTGCTATATTCAAAAGGCGAGTCAAAACAAGGGGCGGGGAGAAGGGGCGGAATTTAGCTCACGGAGCACTCTTTGATTTCCCCTATTTTGCTGTTAGAGTGAACTTAAGAATGATAACAAGGGATTCCTAGTATCTCTGAGTGAGGTATATTCCAGGTATTAGCTGGAATAAACTGCATATAGATTTCCTCAAGGTGTATTTGGTAGGGTGTTCTCTGCCTTCCTATGATTTCTTATATCTTTCAGATTCAGCATTAGGAAGCATTATGGTGATTTGTTATTCTCCTTAGCAGATTCCATAGTCATAAGCCAAAAAGTTATACCTATCTGCATGGGCATTTTATTAACCTGTGACAGCTATAAGACCTGGTTCTTCCAAATAGCCTTCAATTTCAATTGCTTGTAGAAATGGTTGGTACAATCTTTTTAGTAAACCTCTCTCTCAATTTAATAGCCAACAAACAAACAGGCAAAACTTCTAAAAGTATGAGACTGTAGACTACAATTTTTAAATAAACAATCAGAGCATAGTAGTTCCACAGACAGCACAAAATTTACTACCAAAAAAAATATTCACCTGTTTCTATAATGATCTCACCTAATCTAATCTAACTGAAAGCAAATATAATGATCTCACCAAGTGTCTGCCTCCAAAAACACCATCATTACTATTAGCCTTACCTTTTTTGAAAATACAACATGATGATCATGTGAGAGGAACACAAACTGAATTTCACTGGCAACTATTATTGTGGTTTTCCCAACCGCAGGGTTATGCAATCAAGAACAGAGAATAAATGTGCTAACACAGTGCAAGCATATTTTCATGAGCCACCCTCTGGAGGGAAATGAGACATTTGCTGGAGAGGTCAGGTTCTCAAGCTCTGTAAGGGTAGTTATCAACCTTCCCCTCATCATCCTCCTTTTGTCTTCTTGTGTGTTTACGTGTTCGTCAGTGTCCTTCTAACGTTCTGTCTCTCTTCCCCTCCTGCTACAAGGGGGGGCCTCAGCCATGGCTTAGTAAGGTTGCTGGGATGTTTCATCATTTCTCCTTTGCCCTCCCTAGAAACTAGTCAGAACAACCTTCCTGCTCTCCATTGCGGCATCCAGCACCAGAGTGATTAAAGTAAGTGTTTAATATGGAATCTGATAATGCTGTCCTTTAACCTGTTTGGTAGCCTTTATCAGGGGTAGAGATACACTCTCTGCCTACAATACACATGGATACAATGTGCGTATGTATTCAACAGCAAAGAGAAATTGTGTATGATCTGTGTGAAAATCTAGGAACAGATACAAGCTTACAACTATATGTGAATCTGAAATACTGGAGCATGTGGCAGTCAGAGAGGATTCACTTTTTTTGTTGTAGACATATGTCTGAATTAGTTGAATACAATCATGGCAGCGAATGATAACACAGTAAGATCACAATTACTTCCTCTTACTCTCTACAATACAGACAAGTGCAACAGTCTTAATACAGACATAATACAAAACAAAACAAAAAATTTTTGTGCTAAGGTTAGGGTTCTTAAAAGACAGAACTAAAAGCCCCACAATACAACATCAAAAAATCAGTAATTAGAGTCACTCAGCTCAGCATGGGAGCTTCTTAAAAATATCAGAAAGGGAATGCATAACATTAAGCATAAAAACAAAATAGCCAAAGGGTATCATAAAAAAAAGTAGAAATTCAACCCTATCAAGAAAAACCAACAGAATATATGTTCTGTCAGGGACAGTGCAAGACTGAATTTATGGAAGCTATCAAGTCTAAAGGAATTTTAAAAGATTATTTAAAAAAAAAACCAAAAACCAAAAAACAACAAAACCTAATGTAACAGAAAGTCAGAGAACTAAAATAGAAAATTAGGTTGGTAGTAATAGCTAGAAATAAAATACCATGTAGAATGAACACCAGGGAAAACTGTTGCTGGCCCTCTAGCAGTAAAGATTGTTCTGCTTCTATATAGCCATGCAGATGGTAGAATTTTTCATTAGCTTCAACAGCTGTGGAACCAAGCACTGATTTTCACTATCCAAAAGCCTAGGCAATCCATGGGACAAAAATTAGGGAAGTAGTACTGAAGAAAAGAGATAAAATTGTTTTACTAAACAAAATAAAAAAATATAGCTGGGATTGAGACTATGAACAACATTATTTTTATGCCTACATTGCAGTTCCATACTTCTGTGTACTTGGACATCTCATAAGACTACCAGGATATCTGATGGCCTCTGAGCTATTTATTTATTTATTTATTTATTTATTTATTTATTTACGGTGGTCAACTACAGTCAAATAGACTGTATATTTTATCTCAGTGATCAATTAATTACATTTCTGTTCTGGAAGATCTTTCTCTTCTCATGAGGGTATCATTCTTTTTATTCACTGTGACCACCTGGGAACTAATATTGCATTACATTTCACCACAGTTGTCTTAAATAAAAATCTTAATTCTCAGTTTTACAACAGCAAGTGACTAGGATGGGTTATAATATGCTCCTAGATCAGCCACTTTCATACATCGAATACATCGATGTATACATGACTTCTGGCACTTGCTGGTGTCTTTTCAAAACCAATTTGTGTAGGAGAAATGTGGGTTTGGGCTTTTGCTTTTTTTTCAAACACGTTATTTGTTTCAAATGAGTTTTTAAATCAGAAATGAAATTATTTTACCTTGGAGATTTATTATCTCAATTTCCCATACTAAAGTTGTTTTGCTTTATGCAGTAGTTTTGCTTTTTTTTTGGTGACAATAAATGCTGACATTTTTCAACTTTAGCTGATGTGAACTGGTTAGAAAGATTCAGTTTTCATTTAATCAACAACTATATAGAATCAGCAATGAACATAATATGTTTGTTCACAGTCTTAAGAGAGGCATACCAAGGAGTTTGTATTTTTCTGAGTATGAACTGAGGATTCCAGCTGTGGGGTGCCAGGAACAATCTAGAGGTATGGCTTAATTGCACAGAAAGATATTTGTGTGAATTGCCATTTTCCCCTTTCAATCATAACAAGTTTTTGAATTTTTGCCATGAAAGTTACAGTGAACTCAATGTCTAGTTTTGTTCTGGACATATATTTGAAGCTTGCCTTAGATCATGTTCAACAAAAACAAGGATACCAGGAACAATTTAAAATCCACTGAGGTCACGAATATTTTCCCCCAGGCACACCCCCAAAGACAATACTTTCAGTAGGTTTTAGTAAGTGATTATGAAGACAGATACACACACACACACACAGAGAGAGAGAGAGAAAAAAATAGCATGCTACTATTCAGTCAAGAGAAAGACATGGGATCTTTACCTTTGAGTGTGCAGGGGAATTTGTAATAGGTTGAGAGGATCCATGCACTAATGAATGGATAGACAGAGACACCAAAGACAGCCTAGGTCACAGGCTTGAAATGCAGCTCCTGGGATGTTACCAAGAGCAGAGAGTCCTGCTCTGTGTTCCTCTGGTTCACCCAGGAATTTGGGAACGCTGCCCAAGCATATGGGCAAACCCACAGGCCTGTCAGTAAAAGGAGTGTCCATACTGCGTGTGGATACACCTGCACACAAACGCAGTGTCTGGGTTCCCCTTCCTCAACTGATGAATGTGTTGGATAATTAAAATTAATGAGGATGACTTGAGGTTCCTAGGGAGGAAAAATAGAGAAATATCAGGCAAGAAATTGAAACAAAAGGCTGTAAGGAAGAAGAGTCAGGTGGAGATTTATCTTCTTTGGCAAAAAGAAGAGGGGTCATCGGACAGTATGAGGAGTGACTAAGGGAATGGGTAGAAAAACAAAGAAACAATTGTTGTAGTAAAAGAGAGAAAAATTGTAATAACAACTGAGGCAAGCAGACCTAATACTAGAAGATGTCAAATAAATGAAAGTCAAGTAAAATGCACTGTAACAACAGGATTTGCTCCAAAAGGGGATACATAAAACAACACACACAGATGCTGGAAAGTATGCTTAGTGGCAAATCTGCTCATGAAGCAGTAGGGCTGCATGCAGGCAGCCCTGTCTAATCCCATCTGGAAAGGACTGGAGAATCCCTGAGTATTATACTTGAAAATTTTTG
Source organism: Platalea leucorodia (assembly GCF_965183815.1). Lineage (NCBI taxonomy): Eukaryota > Metazoa > Chordata > Aves > Pelecaniformes > Threskiornithidae > Platalea > Platalea leucorodia. The sequence goes on from NC_138858.1 coordinate 51,947,940, forward strand.
TCAAAGGACTAGGCCCTTTGGTCTCGCTATAGGCACAGCAAATACAGGACGTTGATCATTTGTAAGCCAAACAAGAGGCACATCAGGGATCAGAGGGCAAGAAATATCAGTTATCTTTGTCAGTTCTGCCAGGATTATCCTAGTAATGACTACAGTTTAGCACAGTTGAACTGGAGTTCCTTTTGTGAAAAACAGGAATTTCTTAAGGATTTCACATATACTGATTAGCATCTTCATAAAAGACTACAATAATCCCATCTAGGATTTTTAACTATGAAAAACCCTTCATTCAGAAAAACTTTGCTTCCAGTTTCTCATGAATAAAGGTCAATCTTAGCTTGGCTACTGAAGACATTCTCATCTGCTGTGGTAGCCCTCTTCTGAGAGTAGCTGTCTTTGAGTCACATAGGAACCAATGAAATTAAGGAGCTAGAAGTTTAAAACCAAAACCAAAAGACAAACCCAAACTTTGTATTACATCCAGAAATGAAGTGAAAGCTGAACATCACAGAAGTTTGATTTCTGAGAAACTCTAACAGTCCCTGTAATCCTGTCAGCTGAAAGCTCTGGGACAGAGTCCCCCGTTACAACCCCCCTATAAGATAGGACAGGGGGGCTGGGCACGTAGACCTTGTCCTGGACACAGCCATGCTCTAGTGCTGTGGGTTCTCCCAGTTGATGCGGGTTTCAAGGGTGAAACTGCCCTCCATGGATGTTAGCACAGAGCATCATCACTTTCCTGCTCTGGCCAGCCCTGAGGAAGTCCCAGCTGTGCCCAGCCAGATGCTGCACTTTCAGAGATGAATGAAGGAACCAGAGAGAGACATGGAAGGTAGGACAACACCATTATCTCTTCTGACAAGTTTTTACAAGGGTAATTCTGTTTATTTTCATTACCTGTGAACTTACCTGCATACATGCTCTGAACAAAAGAGAAAGATGACTACCAGTATTGCACCTAGTAAATTACAATGTAAAGCTGAGTAACAGATACAAACACTACTTTTTTACCACCATCGCAAATTGCTTGAAAACAGGAGTAGAAGACCCAGAAGATTCTTCTTAGCCTATAAATAAATAAATAAAATAAATAAATAAATAAACAAATTACTCCAGGTTGGATTTATCTCTGTCACATTGGACTACGGTTATAACCCCTTTTGTTCAATTAGCATCAATGGCTAGAGTTTACACTCTTTATCCTCCATTATTGTGAGGTGACAGACAAGCATTAAAGATCAGCGCAGTATTGTGCCACAAAACATAAAATGAGGAAAACGAGGATTATATTTTTTTGCTCTAACTACATGTGCTGTCATAGTAGGAATGTTTCATAGCAAGTTGGTAATTAAAGAATTTGTCAGTGCACAAAGAAATGAGAACTAGAGCAAGTTTTCATCAGTTTTTAACTGCAAATAAAGTGGTATCTTGCTTTCTCCCAGTAATTTCATTGATCAAAAGCAACTTCTGTGTTTGGCTTACTTATCAGTTTGAAACTCTCCTAGTGCTTCTAGAGTCTCACCAAGAGATACTGTTGACCAAAACTCAAGCCAAAAAAACATTTGTCCTTTCTGAAGCCAGCCTTTTTCTTTGCAAGCCAAAAGTCAAATCTGAGTTTTAGTGAGTTTATCCAAGTATAACAAAAATTCCTCATCATGAAACACTCAACCAACCCCAAGAGTAGACAATTACTTGGAACTAGTCACTGACTGAGATGTTACAGATGTCATGGAAAAGAAAGCTCATATATTTTTTTTCTTGAACAGTCATGGCATAAAACACAGTCTTTACCAACATCTTTGTCACTGACACTCTAGTTATCTCCTGTGATACTTCAGGACATTGCTATGCTCAGTCTTGAAAAGGAATATTAGGCAGCATTGCACCTATAGCTGTGAGCACATCGGTTTAAAAATGTCTTAATAGGCAGCAAAACAAATCTTCTTCAGAGCTGTTTATAGCCAGTCTGGATCAGCAAATGGTCCAGAATATAACAAGGAAATCATTAATCATAATGTATTAGGGTGATTCCTAATTGGACTTTACATAGAATATGGACTCTGTATACTGCATTTTTGCTATCTGCAGTCCTGTATCAAACACAAGGTCCGGAGAAAGACACACTAAATATGCAGGGTCTGTAATGACCTTAATTATTCCTTTCATTGCTACTTACAGAAACTATGATTTTTTTAAGTTGTTCTGAGGATTTTGTGTTCATATGGATACTACAATTGTCCAGGGCAGTAAGTTTCTTCATACTGGATCAGCTCAAGTGTAAGTATTTTACTCAGCTAAATGAAATTATTTAAATATTTAATTTAAAATAAAATATTGCTATTTCTTTAAATTGGAAGCTGAAAAACTCTAAAATAAATACCTTCAGTAACCCACTGGAGCAAGAGAAGTTCATCAGTCATTTCATTTGGCCAGGATTTCAGCCATGGTATATGCCATGCAACCAGAGTTGTAAGTAGGTTTAAAAATGGCACCATAAATTAACAGCAAAATGCTATGAATATTTGATGCCAATTCAGAAAGGCTGAGGATATCGTATGGTTAATAATGCAGGTAAAGTATGCAACTGGGACAGTGAAGTCAGGGTACTTAAAATGTACCACTGGTTAACAAGTGGTGTCTGTGTCTAACATTAAAGTGAACATTAATGTTCAAAAGCTGTACCTGAAACTATAATGTTATGTTAAAGCACTGGACCACTACTTACAATGAACCCAATACCCTAATATTAAATGAGATACAGTTTGTGCAGAGAGGAACCAGAGTTAATAGACACTGTTGGGACTAGCAGTTGGGGTTTGGCATCAGAATTGCTGGAGAAGCCCAGCAGGAAAAGAAGGAGTGGCAGCAGCTCAGAAAGTGGTAGAGATTGTGATGCAACCTATGTTTGATCAGTCTTGATGCAGTCGCCCTAATAAGCAGGAGAAAGTGACCCAGCTGGATATTTATGTGTTCAAATTTTAATTTTGTTGTTGTAAGAGTACAACTGAGTTACATTACTTCTACCATGTGCGAAGAAGATGTCACAGTGCAATATCACAGAACCTACAGAATACCTACAGAATCTACAACCTTCTTTTTGATAATGTTGTCAAGCTTACATAAACTCAGTGAAAATGCACATGACTCAAGAAATTAACTCTTCATTCCACAAAGGAGGAGAGAATTTCTTACTGTACTATAAAAGTTGATTAGGCTTATATATCAGCAATTCACACATGGGTTATAAAAGTACTTCAGACTTCAACAGGAATTGCCTATGCGATCTGCCTGCAGGGTTGGAGCCTCAGAATGTGACAGAGAAATGCAAGGCATCTGCTGCTTCTATTTTGTTGTTGTTGTTGTTGTTGTTAAAGCTGGAAACCATCCCAAACTGGGTTTCCGTGCCCAAAACAGTAACACCTGTCTTTGTTTACACTTTGACAGCTATGTATTAAAAGGAAAATATTTTTAATAAATATTGCAAGTGTAACAGAAATTATGGACAGACTGTACTGGTTTTGGCTAGGATAGAATTAATTTTCTTCATCGTACCTTGTATGGCAATATGTTTTGGATTTGTGACAAAAATAGTGTTGATAACACACTGGTGCTTTAGTTATTGCTGCAGTGCTTATACAGTATCAAGGCCTTTTCTGCTCCTTTCACTGCCCTGCTAGCAAGTAGGCTGGGGGTGCACAAGAATTTGTGGGGGACACAGCTGGGACAACCAACCCCAACTGACCAGAGGGGTGTCCCATACTGCTTAATGGGGTTAAACCATGACACAGGCCCAGGAAAGATGCAAGCACCTTAAGATACCCTTAAATATATAGTTTTTGGGGATATGCTAGTACAAAAGTCCCCTGATTGAGATTGCAATACCTCCAAAACTGGTACCTGTCACATTTTGTCTTTCTTTAATGCACACTTTCAAAAAACTCAGATAATTACAGGTGTCATCCCACATCCCTCGAAGTCTACCTGTCGTTCTTCCTTCAGACACTAAAATATCATCGACTCAGCAAGATCTTGATGAAAATTCCTCACTTAACATTACTGATTTTTCTCTTCTAGATTCTGTATTTTTACACAGAGACTTTCAGACTAGAAATTATTTCTCATCTTTTTGAAGTATCTCATACTATGAGGAAGAAACTTTATGAGATTATTTGCAAGGAGGAAATACGAATTCACTGACTACACTGTTTATAATGGGCAAGAACATGTCTCTACACCCTGAAAAGCACAGGACTAGGAGGGTCCTAATGCAGCATCGAATCCTACTGTCTCCTCAGCATGCCAAGTAATCTCATCCACAAATGGACTAAGAACCATCACTCATTTCAGTAGTCTATTTTCCCATCACTGTTCCTGTTGGAAAGTTGCTCTATAGCACCTATATCTATTTGCTTTTGTGTCCTTACCATTATTGGCCTTAATAGCTGATGCACCTATAAGGCCCCCCTAATTTGGAAGAATTCTGACAGAACAATAAAGCCCATTTATTATTCTCTTGTGAAACACTTTCTATTCAATTTGTCAAAAAATCCGTTCTCATCACCTGTTTCACTTTGCATCCATGTTCCTTACAGGTGGGATCTCATTCTGTGTAGTAGAAAAGCAATACTATTTCTTGATCTCTGCTGGAAAAAACTTTACTTAGTAAAGCTTGGGATAGCATCTGCTGCAATCACAACAGTATCCCATCACATTCCTATGATTAATAATCCAATGAGCTTTACGCCTTTTTTTTTCTGCTTCCAAAAGTTTAGCCTCCAGTTATAGAAAGGAATATCTGTTTTATAATTCACAAACATGTACCACATGAATCACATGGACACAAAAAATCAGGTTAGATTTTCACTCTGTGTTAAAGACCTTCCTCTGAGCCCTACTATGCCATCGGGGAGGGCTTTGTGGGATTCTGCAGTGAAGATTATGAAGTTCCCCTGACTTGAGGGCAGTAAATTAGTGAAATTCTGTTTCCATCTTTAACATAATCATTTCTAGTTCCATACTCTCATGCTGCCTAGCCATCCTGCCTTGGCCCTTGAATTCAACTTTAGCATCATTTTGGAAAGGTAAAATACTAATTTAATTTTGGCTTATGCCTCTATTGTCCTCCCTTTCAGTTCTGTCTTCACTGCATAGTACCACCACCATTATTCTGTCCTTGTTTACATGACTAAAGAAACTTTATTGTTGAATTCAAATTTCTGTGGAAGATCTTCCAATTCTGTGTTTGGCTCCATACAAAGATGTAAATTCTGGGACTATGGTACACATGAAACCACTGTATTTGTTCAGAAGCAAATAGCCTTGATAATGGGTTGCATGTGAATACTCATTTATGATTATATTTTTTGTATTTTATTAAGATGTTTAAAATGTTGTAGGGTTACTTTATTTACATAGAAATGCATGATGCAAAATGCTGAATATTCTTCTGAAAGGTAAACACTTTCTTAAACATAGGTGGAAGTTGAGAGATAAGGTTGCTCGGTCTACAAACAGTATCCTTGACTGTTACTATTCATTATGCAAACTCATAAAAAAGCCAAGATTTCTGCTTCGTGATGACTCAGAGATGACAGTGAGCCAGGTCACTAAATGTGAACACAATCCTGTCACTATCCTGAAAGAGACAGGAAAAAATACAGCACTTCTGAAGAAAATGTCGTTCAAACATGGCAGGAAATTCTCCCTTGTGTTTTTTATCTGCAACTGATGGAAGTGATCTTGTTCCTTTAGTGGTCACTGCTGAGGTCCTCTTAATAACAGCCAATGGCATTACATTGAAAAAGAAACAGCTGCTGGCATATTGCCAGCTACACGTCATTTTCACAGTGAGGATGAGACTACATATATAAAAAACATTCAATGCTTGTGCTAGAAGGGCTGGGCATGAAATTCAATCTCATGAATAGTAGGTGAAGTGAAAGAAAGACTCTGTTCATGACCTTCAGTAATAGAAATTTTTATTTTAACTGTTATTTTTAAGCAGAGAGTCAAGTGTGTGGGAGTGTAAGGCAGCCAGCCACAAGACAAATGACATAGAGATGGTAGTGATAGAAATCTGAATCCTGAGGTTATCATGGCTTTGTTCTTGGAGCACTAATAGTCACGCTACCTTTGGCCATTTCATATCTCAATAAAACCCGAAGTTGTATTCACTGACCAGTTCTACTGACATGGGAAAAAATATTCTTTAAGAGTTTACAATTCGTTATGAATATTTTGGTACTATTCCCTTAGATAGAGTAAGTCATTTTTATTTATAACTGTGAACAACTTAGATATTGTAATTACTACTTAGACTAGACTATGAAAGTTGAACTTAGATTCAAATACATTGTCAATCACCCTTGACAGCTTTTAAAAACCATTTGAAAATGTGATTTATTAGATTTAGCAGTATAATTATATTTATTTATTAAATTTTACAAAATTTATTCAGAGTTTTGTATTTACAACTCTGGTAATTTTAATTATCTTGCCAGCATTTCCAAGCTCACATGCATACATTTTGGATTAAAATCATTCCATTTAAGTTTAACTACTTGATTCTTTCTACATAGTATTCTTCATCATAAAACCATTACCTTAAGTGGTATGGAACCAATAAAATTGATCCCTAATAAAAAATAATTTTCCCACCATTTTCTGATATTTGCTGTTTATCCACAGGCTCTTTTTCCAGTTTGTAAAATGATTTGTATTCTGAAGTACATACAATTAAAAGTGGTTCTTTAGAATTCCCTCTAGAGATTCAGTCTGGAGACTAGCAGGATGTAACTGCCTTCTGGGAAAACAAAACCGGTATTCCTGGTATTTTCTTGAACGATCCTCCTTTCAATGTTGATAGCAATTTAGGTCAAGTAAGAATCACAATATTTGACCCAATAAATCTTGCTAGTGTCCTTTTTTTTTTTTTTTAATGGAAACAGAGAGTGAGACAGGTAGCTGGGGATTTGCACCTCCTGCATACACTGCACTTCTGTATGGGGATGGGATTTTCAGGGAATATTGATGGGTGCCTTACACTGTCCAAGAAAGATACTCCCTTGGCAAACTTTGAGGAAAAGGTAAGTATTCAAATAGTAGGGAAAAGCTAGCAATAGGGATGATCTAATAGAGGAGTTCATTGTGGAAGCTCAGGCAGTTGTTTTCTAAACCAACACCCTTTTTCAGTTTGGACACAAGCAATAATGGATATCTTCTAAGTTAACAGTGAGCATCTAAAGCTGTGTGGGCTAAAGTACAGCTCACAAGGTTTGTTGAAGCCAAGGTCAGCAGACGCTCCCAAAAATGCTAAATGAAATTTTGGTTTTGGGTCCCAATAGATTTATAAGGTTAGAAAGGTTTTTGTATTGTTTTTTTTTCTTAGAAGCTAATGAGCTCTTCAAAGACAAAAATCTATTTATTCCCATTGGCAACTAATAACCCCAATGAAATAGATATGTGTTTTCCATTGGGGTTTATACCATTTGCTCTAGCATTTATATTACTGGCTTGTACAAAGGAAAGAAATAGTAGCTTGAGCTCATAATAGGTTGGGCAAAATATCAAGAAGATTAGGCCACATGGTAGAGCAAAGTCAGATGGAAAACATACATTTACTGCAGAGAAATAGTTATGCCAGAATCTAAGAAATTCTGCTGCAAAACAGTGTCTGCCTTGTATCGTGGTCTCTTACTCCCTCTCCCTCTGTAAGATTTTCTTAGCAGGAAACTGGGCCTTAGCAAAAAGGAGCTGAATAGTAGATTACTTCAAAGAAGATTAAGAGAGTTAGTGTAGAAGTAGAGACAGGGAAAGATGGAAACAGAGAAAATCTAGACCAATTTCTATTAGCAAAAATATTTATCTTTTTCTGTTCCATAAAGTGATGGCTGCCACAAATACTAAGCAAACTACAGATGTTGAAGGAGACCATCAAATGTACTTTACAATGTTTATGATATTTATTATTATGACCTCATTTGAGATTGAGTCTAATAGTAATTATGCTCTGCAGCTGCTAGTCCACCGACAGCCTCCTTCACTTCCATAGGGAATAAGGAAAATGCTCCTACTACATCACATCCATGAAAAACAAGCTACATGTTAGACAAACTGTTCCTTCACACATTGCAAGGCTGCCGACTTCCTCTACCCTGCTCAGCAAATAGTCATAACCCAGAACACAGGTGCTGTCTACAAGGCTGAACGGCCCAATATCTGCCTCTTTCACCCTAGCCAGAACTGCAAGGATGGCACCCCTTTGTTCACAGTCGTCACCCCAGGGAGCACGCTGCAGGGGAGGGTGCGCTCACAGTGAGCACGGCTGTGCAGGACACAGCCTTTACTTTCAATGTTTGCTAAGCTGGCTTCAGCACCTGCATCCTGCAGAACTCCCCCTCACAAGCACTGCTTCACCCCATACACCATCTTCCTTTTAAATACACATTGGCGCACTGGGTAATACCCTGTTTCCTACTGACACAGAAACACGCTGGGGACAGTTAAGCCCACCTAAAGCCTTAATGATTTGAACATTTGCTTTGGATCTTATTTGTTCAAAGTTTGCAGCTCTGATGGTAGCAGTTAGTCATGGTTCTTCACTGACTTGCCTTCCATTTTTGTTGTACCAAGATACAGACAGAAGTGCATTTTTCTGCCCTAAAACTAAGAAAGGTCACTAGGCATTCTGCCTTTCAAACTGCACTGGGATGTAACTCTAAAAGTAGGGCTGCCTCCCTGTTGCAGACTTTACCTCCTGAATTGATTCTCCAGTTGTAGTAAAGTCACAATTCATAGGTGGGATCATTTGCCTCATAGTTCCTTTGGTGAAATATTTACTGATCTTTCAAGATGCTACCACAAGTACTGTCCCTGTTGTAACATGTTCATTTTTTTTTCTTCATCTTTGGATTCTTCTGACCACAGGCTCAGCAAAACACTAGTGCGTCCCAGAATGGTTAAGATCCAGCCAACTACTGAAATTTTAACCTTTTAAGCACTGCCTAAACAGATGTCAGTACTCTCGTGTCAGCTCCTGAGTTCTTCCAGCTTCCTTTGGCTCTCACCATTACATCAGCCTTTCCTCTCATCCACACCATTGCCCTACAGGACTGGTTTATCTCCCACAATATCTCCATAATTTCTTTTAACTAAGAAATTATTCCCTCGCAGCCATTTTTGCCACCCGTTTCGAGTCCTGTCCCTGGTCCTGTCCTCATCCCTGTATCTTCCTTAGCTCCCTTGTCCTTATTATTCATATGCAGCTGTAAGGAGGTCAGAATAGGAAGGAAAACTCTTGTATGTATGGCCCTGGAAAAGTGAGGCAGTGGTGAAGAGGTAGCATGAATAGTAAAACCACTTTATATGCATATTGAAAAGATCCTTATATGTAGAGATACTTGTATGAAGTAGTTTAACTGGGTTGTGCTCTCTTTCATACTTGCCAAAAACCAGCGGTTTGTCATTCTTAGCAGCTAAGCAGACCATAAGTGTATGAAGAGATGTTAAAACAAAACAAAACAAAAAAAAGCCCTGCTGCAAAACAACTTATTGGTTTTTTTCTCCATTTGGAAATGAAAAAAACACGTAAAACATGCTGCTATGAAACCAAAACAATACATGCAAGGTTAATTTCAAGCATATATAAACTTTTTACAAGATGTGTGTATAACATGGTAATGATTAATGACAGTCATTGTGTAGCTTTATTGTTAAGTAAGATTTACCAGACAAGCTAATCTAATTTTTCTGACATGAACAAAATAAATGCCAGCATAGCATAATACATCCATTTGAGAATTTACTATATGCTAAATATTTTGTTTCTACTTTACACAAAATGAAATAGAATTATCACTTACAGTGCTAGATGCCGTACTAAACCACAAAAAAATTTCCCTTCTTAATAAATCTTCACTTTTTGCTTATGCTTCTCTTAGAAAATTCATAGGATAAATTCAGGTCTATTGGCTGATTTCATTGTGCTGAATCACACCATGTCATAAGTAATAATGGGATTTGGCATAATCTCGGGATAAAGAAACTGTAAACTCTAATTGTTTAGAGACGCAACACAGCACAGAGAGTGATGGAGAAAAATAAAGAGTATGCAGCTCTGTAATAAGCCTCAAGACTTTCAAGACCATGTAAGCAAGTAGGTATCTCTCAGCCTAAAATTCAAAAAGAGCTGGCTTGCGACAACAGCAAATGGGTTTATCTATGGGACCAGTTCCAAGTCCAATGAAGGTAACAGAAATCTTTTAGTTTACTTGTGCTCTGCATTATCTTCATGATAATTTTATTGCTTTGTACATTTTCAGTTGTACAAATATTGACTGATGAAGCTTCACCTTCTCTGCAGGAGGTGCATTCTTCCATGGACATGTCTCTTTCAGAAGTATCAGATTGAAGCTGTTTACACTTACATTACATTTAGATCTTCAGATCTCAGAGTGCCCCCAAAGATCCCAAAGCTCCCAGCCCAGCCACCTTACAGTCCCATTTCCCTTGCAAGCAGGATGAACTCAAGCCAAGTTCAAGCTACTAAATATCCTTGTGAAAGGTGACTTCAGGGACCTTCCCAGAGGAACAGCAAGACTTACTTATCTGCCAGCTATCTGTTATAGAGCACTACCACAAGAAGGAAATGGAGGATGCTGAGCCCCATCCCTGTGGTGGGGTAGGTGAGGAATCTGGCACATGGTCCTTCACATGCCCTCCTCTTTGCCTCTCTCATCATCTTCTGTTGTCTTTCTGTGCATCAGCCTGCTTCACAATGCTGTATCATGCTCCAATTATCTGCTCCTTTGTCAGCTTTTCAGAAACATCTAAAAATTCTGACCTATATGATACCCAGTCTCAGCTGTTAAGAAGAACTCTTACCCTCTTCATGCTTTAGGTACAAAACCAGATCTGGGACTTTGTGTGAGATGTATAGATTTAAAAACAAATTAGCACTAACTGTGCTTATGATTCTTTACTTCAGCTCAATGTGAGGAATAGCCTGATGTCTAGCATGAGCATGCATGAGGAGGCTATTACAAACAGCCCTCAGCGGACGCTCACGGAAAACAAACTTTAAACAGACTGCAGTATGAGCCTGCCATGGAGGAGACAGCATATGTAACTCTTTAGTGTCAATAGCTGTGGGTTGGACAGACATTTACAGATCAGTAAATTCAAAACATTTGGTGTATTTTAAATGGTGTGGGACACTCATTCAGGAAAAAGGGAGACTTCCCACAATCCCTGGCAGGAAAGCAATTAAATAAACCAGACAAAGAGGTGGCCATATTGTTTTTGAGCTGGACAATACATACATATGTTTCCCTTTTGTGCAAATCTGGCTAGAGATATTATCTTCAAATTGAATTAAATGTGACAGTAGCTGTATTTTATTTTTAGATATGATGCTTTAGGTAAAACCTGCACAATCCTGAACAAAAAAACATTGAATTGTAAATATCTCTTCCCTCTTTTTAAAAATCCTGGATTTTATTTTCTTACAAAATTCAACCCCCCTTTCAAACTTTTTTTCCTAAATTGCAGGATTGATGTTCACTCAGCTGCAGAGCAACAGCAAGGTCAAGTGACCTATGAGAACAAGAACACTCAAAAGTTAAAGCTCATGTTCTCAACTATTCAGTTACTCCTGAGGAAATGAAGTAAACCTGTTTCACAAACTTAAACATAATCTGAAAAAGTGACAGTGTTTATAGATATAATAAACACCTTATATAAAAATACATTCATTTTCTTTATTATGCCTGAAAAAGTTTACTTGTTTTTTAACAGTGATCTATTTGTCACCTAAGGATTTTGTGAAGTTGTTTTTGGTTTGTTTTTTTTTTTAAAGTTTCCACAGTATTGTCAAGGGGGACATACAGCAGAGGTATTTACCATGAATGAAACCAGTGAAGCATCATTACTGCAGTATTTAGAAGCTGGTTGCATTTCATAAAAGAGCCACACAGAGTGGAGACAACTGAGAAGACAATTGGTAACTGGAAAGCAAGACAAGATTTCCTAATAAAGAAGCTCTCATTCTGGGAACAGCCACATCTCATGAGGAAAAGACATGAGCACATATTGTGGTTCTCCAGCTGTCAAGGAAGATGAGCACAGAAGCAGAACAAACCAATTCAGTCCAGACAGTCCAAGACAGAGCAATACCAAACCCCAGTAGTAGCACAATTGGATTTTTTAAGTCTGATTTTTATGAGGCACAACATTGCTAATAGTTGCAGGAAAGCAACTCTGAGGAGCAGCATTTACCAACAGTTTATGAGGATTATTATGGACACAGCTCTGTTGGTGATATTGTGCTAATGTAGTAGACTTTCAGACTCTGCTAAACACAAAAAATATGGCATATTATGTGTAGTTAAGGCAAGGTGTTTGAATGCAGAGCATTGCATAAAGTGTATCAGATACTTTTGATGTACCTGTGATGTGTCTTGGTGGCTTGGATCTGTGGATTCCCTCTCAGGCACAGGTGCTACTTTTGCTGCAGATCTTTAAGGAATCTCTTTGCTTTGGTAGAGACATTAGTCCTAACCTGCTATCACTGATATTTGAGACATTCTTGTACAAATTGGCAAGTTCCCATTGCCCCTTCTCTTCATTTTTACAGGATGCTGGGATGATAGGACCTACCTCTCCTCAGTTCCTGCCTGACAAATTTTGGGGACCCCATGATAAGCTATTACTGTTTTTTTCCCCCTTTAAGATATATAGTATCTTTTTCTGTATGGGAAAGACCTTCAGATACTGTACCGTATTGATTATTCTGTTTGGCCTTTTTTGTTTCTTTGTACTTCTGCGGTTCCTCATTTCCTCTGGCATCAGTTTTAAATATTACAGGCTCCCTGCATCCAATTTTCTATTAAATATGACAGCTGTACTTGGTTGATGCCAAAATACAATTTGATAGTGATTTTTCTAAAGGTACTTTGCTACTCTGAGATAGTTTTCCTGTTGGATTGAGATGAGTGATTTTAGACCTAACTGCAAACCTCAGTACCTGAATTCACTCTCATTGGTCTGTGTGTTAAACATTGCTGCTATGTTAGATATACCACATCTTGAAAAATAGAGTGCAAGTAATACTATCCTCTGAAGTAAAGAATTTTTTAAAAATCATAGCAATGTCTCTGAGCATAGAGTATATTTTCTAATAATATGTATCCATTATCTGCAAATCAATCTTAATTTAAAACATGTAATTTTAGCAAAGTAGCGTTTACGGTAATTTTGGGGGATCTCAATTATTTCAAAAGAGAGATAAAAATCAGATAAACTTTTTTGCAATCTCACTTCCCCCAAATTTCCAGCATCATGTCTAACAATAGTTAAAAAGCAATGGAATTTTGTAGCCTACCGTTGAAAAAAATTAGGATTTAATTAGGTTATTTCTAAATCACTTAGGTAGCAGATATCACGGCTCCTGTACAGAAACAAGACAGTAGCTCATCTTGTTCTTAGATGGGGCTCTGGCTATACTTGTAGAAAATATTTATTTTAGAGATATACAACTAAGCTGCCTGAGCAACCTAAACTCTTTGCTGGAATTATGACTGTGTTTGCATGGGTTTTAGCTAGCAAATAAACTTCTTTTGCACTCAACCAATAAAAGCCATGCCACATTAGCATGGCATCATTCCTAAAATAATACACAGTGCTTCACATCAGGGCTTATTAGCTTGGGGTCTGTGATATTCTAATGGCAGTTAAATGGCTCTTGTTGGCTCAGGCTCTGGGAAGAGCTTGCTCATGTCTGTTGTAGCATACCATTTAGTAATAACTCATGTAGTAAACATATTAATTACTGTAAGTGACTGCATGGGTGGGTTTTTTTATTTTATTTTATTTTTGAGATAAGAAATAGAGTAGAACGATAGGTAGCAGAGTATTTTGCCATTCCTTAGCCTGAATTCTGAGTAACCTGGACGTGTAATACTTTTTTAAGATAATTGCAGATCCTGTCTTTTGTTCATGTTTACACTAATATGTATGTCTTTTGTTGGTGTCTGCACAATAATTATTTTCTGTTCCAAAATCCTCACTCTAACTGCTGTGTGTATTTTTGCAATTGCAATTGTTGTCCCTGGAGCTCCTCACTGTTGCTGCCTCTCAGATTGTCTTCCTTGGGGGTCCAATCTGAAATGGTCCAAGGAAACCAATCTGTTTAACTCTGCACTGAAGGAGCGCTCATAAAATGGATTATTTCATGATAGGTGGAAAGCCTACAGACATAGCTCAGCAACTGCTCGAGCAATAGGCAATAAACTTCATTAAGCTAATGGTTCTTGAGCCTTCCCCTGAGTTCTATTGTCATCACGTTCAGAAAATCTCTTTCAAGCTGTTTTTTAGGTATATCAGAAAATCTTATCCTTTCTGTTCATTAATTTTCCAATTTATCTTTTTTCTCTGTATTCATTATTTAAAAATTCTCTTTGATTCCATGTTTGGATATGTTTCGTCATATCATATGGCTTTGTGTAGAAATCATGGTAGTTTTATACTAAAAGAGAGGGAAAAAATAGTAGGTTTCTAAATCAGGTTGTTTTATGGAAAAAACTGGCATGTTTGGTAGTTCTAAAATTATGAAGTGGTAATTACAGATTAAATTCACCTGCATTCATAGAACCTTTTTTAAATCCTTTCTAAATCTGATGGAAGATGTGCTTTAATGGTGCAAAATGTGACCACCCAAGCCTCTGCACTGGCATGTAATTTAAATGTATACAGTGCATCCTCTGGAGAAATTACACAGTTCTGATTTCTAATATTTTTTTCCTTTTGTTGAGATATTTTGTGTCCGTTTTTCTGCCTTCTAGTCAGGACAGTCTGAATTACAGAAGAAATGGTGAACAGCCAACTACTCTCAGTGTGCCATATTGCGATTTGAACATGAGAAGTTGTGGTGACCTTGCCATTATGTGACAAGAATACACAAAGATATTTAAGCTGTCAAGCTAGCTTAGTTGAAGAGTGTCCACCAGATACTCAGGAATCATGTTCTAATTATAAAATAAGTTTCCAGGAATCTATTCCTTCATGCCTCTATCACACTCATCTGTCATTTGCTAAGTCTCTGAAATATTCCAGACTTGACCTTGTCCCTCTTTTCTGTTTCTGTTTCTCTCTATTACTTTTCTACTGGCAGCTTTCATCTACCACGTGACATTTTGTACCTCATTGAAAAGTCAGGGTGTTTCATAAATACAGTTTCCTGGATTGTAGCATCCTTATTACTTTAAATTAGACCTTACAGAGCAGGTCTTCAAGTTAAATCATACGGTAACTCATAACCCAAGTTTGAAAAAAAAACAACAGAACTTCAATTAGTCTGGTAAAAGGAAGGATTCTCCTGGAAAACTATGTATAACCAGGGCAGTAAAACTGTGGAAAGTGCCTGCAGTAGTGCAATTACTTCCTACTTCAGTTTCCAAGTCAACATTTTACAAAATGAAGGAAAACAGAGCTCACACATTATAAATTAGGCTCATTGTGACACAGATGACAATTCGTCAAACAAAATATCTATACTTGAACTTTTGTATTTTTTATATAGTATTCAAAATGTGGCAAGTAGAAAGAATGAAATAAAATCCTTCAAAGGATGATTCAAAGCAGGCATATCCCTTTGCATTTACTAGAAGGGGACCTTCCCAGTGTAAGCTTGCCTAAAAGCGGGCACTGGGCTAATTTTAAGGCTTGCCATCTGTATGAGGTGGTTCTGACAGTCATAAGTCTGTTGTTTCAGTCTGTACTAAAATGTCATATTCTCATAGCCTTACAAAGTTTTGTTGCTTTTATGAACAGAGAAGTGGTCATTTACTCAGCTTGGAGGGGAATTAATCACAAAACCCTCTGTATTAGAAAAAGCTAATGCAGAATTTAGCGTTGGGATTAAGAATTGTTATTTAATTTCTTTCTTTGAATTTGTTTCTCCTTCTATAAAGCATTTCTCACAACTTATATCATGCTTCATACAAGAGAATTTCATCAAATTTATTTCATGTCTTGAGCTAAAGATTTTTAAACATTTTTGCAAAAAATAAAAAAAAAAATACTGCTTGCTCAAATCTTCTTTTATTTTTGTGCCTAAGGCTCAGAAAATAAATGCAGTAAATACATTCAAAATGCATTCATTTATAAAACTGAAAACCTTCAAATTCATCATGTAGCTATAGATTTTATATTTTTATATATCTATTTTTAATGTACAGTCCCTTTTCAATTAAAAAGAACAAATATTATGGATCATTTGGGGGAGATTAATGTAAACAAAAGCTATACTGAAATTGCGTATGTCAGTTTAAGTCATCCAGTATGAAATGAAAGAAACTACTGAATTACACAGGATTACCTTCTTGGTTTATTCTGCAGTCTCATATTGGCAAATTCTGAACTACAATTCAGTATAAAGCAATATCATCCAAGGATTTGCACAAAATCAAGCAATTTATAGTAACAAAAGTAATGTGAGATTTAAAATCACTTGGTCACAGAGACACTGCAAAGATGGGATATCCCATTTGGCTAAAATGAGATCTTAGTAGTCAGCTCAAATTGTGGAGCAGAAGCAGAGAAGATGCCAAGATGGAAGAGCAACTTTAGGTGTAGTTGGACAACAAATTAATATAGTTAATTAGAATAATTTATGAAACATTTTGAAAAACATCATTTTGAGGTTGATTAGAATGTCAGTCTAAGTAGAAAGCTAGGGAATGATCTGGAAGATGAAGCCGATACAGTGATATTTCCTGAATAGACAGAACTGTCTAGCTATGATACTTCAGTCCCCCTGAAACTGAGACAATAAGGATTTATAAAGACTATAAAGAGGGAATAGCAATAGTCCAGATAAGAAGTGATTAATGTGTGACTGAGGATTTCAGCAAATGAAAGGTCTTTATAAGACCAAATGCAGGCAATGTTCCATATGTGGAAAATGTACAGGGGAAAAAAAAAAAGATAAAAAAGTTTCTTGAAAGACCAAGATTGTTCACAGGGTTTTCTTTTATCTAAATATGAAAACTAAGAAGAATGAAGACAGTTATGTATTTTAGGACTATGTTGTTTAAGCAGGACAACTTGAAAGAAAATCATTATGGGATACTGAAGTTTCGTGTATGACAGAGCTACTTTTTTCTGCTTTTACACTCCTACCTCATATGCAATGCTTATTAAGTTTTCCTTAAAGAACACCACCATGTCTGACTGTCCATGAACAAAGACTACAAAGTGAGAAAATAATTGCTTCTACACAACTACTGTTCTCTTAATGAGTTTTTGTTTAAAGGACAGAATATACAGCATTCACTCTAAAATTGTGATAGACAAGTTGTTATGGTTTGCAGAAACTCTGAATCCTCAACCTCAAAACCTTTATTCAGAAATGTAAGTTTCAACTGCTGTACCAGCTAAATAACATTTAGTTTTAGATTTTCTTTACAAAATGCAAGAAAATATTCTGCCAGCCTCATATATACCTGTGTAACAGAGTATTGAAGAAGAAATAACATTATTTAGGCCAAATTCCACTTACAGAACTACACTGGCCTTCTCTGAAATTGTACAAAAATGACAGGAATGATTTAAAAATGCTGAAGTGCTATACTTTTTCAGTTCTGATGAATAAATATATTTTATGCGGGCCCAGTTAGCCCGTTCAGTACTAACAAAACCCCCCAAACAAATAATGTAATCAAAATTATATAACTCATGGTTTGGAATAACAAGGTAAAGATGAATAGCAAACAACTGACTGGCTATACGGTTAATCCCTTTTTTTGATAAAATTATAGGACTCTACAGGGAAAGGCATCCAGTGTCAGGGAGGTAACATTAGAAAAATCTAGTAGTCATACAATGAAATATAAATTCAACAGTAACAAACCAGCAAAACCAAGTGATTTAGAAAAGAAAAACCACATTATCCAAATAGTTGAAATAAGTAGTTGTAGGACTACTTGGAAATGCTCGTTTTATTAGACGGATGTACAAACCTACAATTGGATGTACATCAATATACTTGCCAGTCAGTTTATATGGATTTTTTTAAAGAGATATTAGTACTAGCTAGTACTCAAAAAATGCATGCCTCAATTAGTCTATCAGAATTACCTTTGACATAGGTGGGAGCTTTTCTTGAATAAACTGCAATTGTAAGTATCTTAGTCAACAGGCAAACAGAAAATATATGCTAGCACATATATGCCTGTGTGCAGTCATATACAACAGTATGCAGGATCAGGTTCTTGGACTGTAAGTCCTTTGAGACAGAGAACTTCTTTTCCTGTGCATGTTGGCAGCATCTAATTGATAATGCCATTAATAACAGAAGAAATGGAGAGGGCAGATTATAGCTTCCCCATGCAGTTTTCAGTATTTTGCTTTTTAGTCTACCATATGACATTTTGTTATCATTGTCATGATCATTATTAGAGAGTAATGAGATTTCTGGACTAGTGCACCTTTCTAAAAATGAAGATTCACCAGTTCTGCTGGTGGGAGCCTGTGCAAGCCACGCTGCCTTGGCTGTGGGTGAGCTGCCATGGTGGGGAAGCTGGACAGAGTTTCTTGAATGTAGCCCTTAACAGAAGACCCTTGAGCACTCTGAGTTGTGTATAGTAGTGTATCAAATCCTAAGTCTTCCATTTTATTTTCAGCTCACCATGTCTTTTCTTTTTATCTAATGAAATAATTATATAGTGAAAAAGAAACAAAATCTAAAATGTAAGTTGCTGGTAACTTGTAACTACTGCTACTATAATTCCATCCAGCCATTTTTGGCATCACCTTTGAAACAGCAATATTAACCCAGCATATCAGTTCTTGTGTAAATCACCACATGGACTCTGACAATATGTGGTTTATTTTAACTTTGTTATTTTAATTGGCAGTATTATTGAACCATTGTGTACAATGAGATAAAATTTGCCTTTGACTCTAAATCCTAATCGCACACAGTACTATATATTTCATATTTTAAAACAAGAGGAAAAATCCTGAAGGTATTATATGGCATGAAACCCTTTGTTTGGTGTCACATTATCATCTTGCCCTTCCATCAGCTGAATTGCCTGACACTGTTCAGAGAGGGTTATATCCCAGAAACCTCAGTTCAAGGCATGATATCCTACCATAATGCAGAGAAAGGCAGAGCGACTGCAGTACCTAGTAGCTTTTATGTAATGATTATGCCAATGGTAGGAACAAATCAGATGCAAACATCCTTATCATTGTATGTAAACCAGGCAGACCTCATAACAAATGCTCCCTCGCCCTCTGCCTCAGCATTCAGCTCCAAAATAAGTCTCACTGGGCTGTGAGTAAAGGCTGCAGGAAGAGGTATTTTCAGCATCCAGCCAGTTATGGAGCCTGTACTTCTGACTTTGATGACACATTGAAGAAGGTACTGCACACTCCCTGACTGATACCAGTATGACTTTACCTCCTAGCAAATTCAGTGAAGCTATTAAGCACTCAGCTCCTTGCAGAATATGTCCCTGCATCTGTTTAAAACAACATGGTTTCAATCAAAACACTTGATGACAACTGTCAAAAAAAATTTTTGCTTCAACAGGCTGACTGACTACCTGAAGCAGAAATTGCCGGTACAAAATGTACTACATTTTAGTTCATGAATAAACATTAGGGGGAACTGCCAATTAAAAAAAAAGTCCTGCTGAAGCTTCCTCTCCCCTTTCCTCTCCTTCCTGCCATCCTCTCACTGTCATCAGTCTACCATTTGCCCTGCTGTTTTATATGCCATGTGATAACTGTGATAACAAGTTCAAGCTCTACACACTCCTTCTTGGCTTATGATCATAAAAAACCTATGTGAAGGGCAGAAAAAATGACTTCCAAAGATTAGCATTACCACTTTACAGGCACTCTGAGCAAAACCACGAGCCAGGACCCACAGGCCACCAAAAGGCATTGCAAAGTGAAAATTTAGGTGATTGTCTTCTGCATGATTTTAAGTAAAACGTTTATTTCCTCTGACATGGTCACTGAGCTGCAGTTTCGTTTACATAGGATTCTTTGAAGTGCTCCGTGCTACTCTCTCTATTTTTTTAATCTTAGTTCAGTTTCAGCTTTGTTCATTAAAAAACCATCAGTGAACTATTGTGTTTGAATTCTGACTTAAACAGGCCACTTGGGGGTACTGTGCTGTAAAGCCAACAGAGCAAGCAACATAAAAAAGGCAGACATAATCTCATTCACAGCCTAAATTTGCAGAAGAACACCTGGAATATAAATGTGTCTGGATAGGACCGGGATTTTTGTGACTAATTGCCAGCCGTTGTCCGTAGGATATAGAACTATGCTGTGAAACCAGGAGAAAGTGTTTCCTGGGCCTCCACTGCACACTTTCACATGTACGGGGGTGGGAAGGAGCACAGTGAAGCAGAAATAGACCTTTTCAGAGGGAAAAAGAGTCCAATATTGATACACTATTTATTTGTTCCCTTGTTGTGGCTATTCCCAATTAAGGGTTTATGCAAGGCTGCAACCTGGCTTAATTGCCCGTGTTTTTCCACAGCTTCCTTTTAGAAAGCATACCTTGCCTAACCATAAATTCAATTAAGAATCAGAAGCTGCGTCATTTCAGCATATAAATGTGGTAAATATCTGCTGAGCCACAACTTACGGAGTATTGTCAATAAAAACAATAATTTGCTTAAACTGTCAATTCAAAAATAGCCTAAAAAATAACAGAGTAACTGGAAACATTAAGGCAATAACAAACTTTGACATGCTGTTTTAATGAATTGAATAACCATAGAAATAGTAAAATTGTTTAATAGTTTACAGATCTACAGTGCTTCTCATTCATAGGTATCAATTTATACTGTGGCAAGATAGACAACTATGAGATTTTAGAATTATCCGATTTCTTAGATGTATAAAAAGAAGCTGATACATCACATCGTCATATGCTGAATCATAAAACGCAGAGGGTAAATCCTAGAAATATCTCAAGAACAGATCTATCATTTTCTGTTGAGCTTTTCATAAAATAATTTTTTTAAAAAGAATGTTTCTCTGATCATGCACTTACAGGGACGAATGAGTACAGATTTCAAAAGCAAGCAGATGATTTAAGAAAATAAATCCCATTTCTAGTAGTGACTTACTTATCTAAGAGAGTGGGATATAAGTTCCTAAGTAGTAATTTCTTGAAAGAAATTTCCTGGGCATTTCATTTTGACACTTTTCAACATTTTAGCCAGCAGTTCCAGCTGTGTAATCTGCTGAGTACTATCCCTTTTGAAAACAAACCCATAGAATCATAGAATGCTTTATGATGGAAGGACCTTTAAAGGTCATCTAGTCCATCCCCCCTGCAACTGGCAGGGACATCTTCAAGTAGATCAGGTTGCTCAGAGCCCCATCCAGCCTGTCCTTGAATGTTTCCGAGGATGGGGCATCTACCATCTCTCTGGGCAACCCGTTCCAGTGTTTCACTACCCGCATTGTAAAAAATTTCTTCCTTATATCTAGTCTGAATCTACCCTCTTTTAGTTTAAAACTATTACCCCTTGTCCTAGCGCTATTGGCCCTGCTAAAAAGTCTGTCTTCATCTTTCTTATAAGCCCCCTTTAAGTACTGAAAGGCCTCAATAAGGTCTCCCCACAGCCTTCTCTTCTCCAGGCTGAACAACCCCAGCTCTTTCAGCCTTTCCTCATAAGAGAGGTGTTTCATCCCCCTGATCATTTTTGTAGCCCTCCTCTGAACCCACTCCAACAGGTTCATGTCCTTCCTGTGCTGAGGACCCCAGAGCTGGACACAGTACTCCAGGTGGGGGTCTCACCAGAGCAGAGTAGAGGGGCAGAATCACCTCCCTCGACCTGCTGGCCATGCTTCTTTTCATGCAGACTCTCTTGGGTTAAATACATATCATTTTTTCATGTGCAGAGCTTCAGCAACTGCATAATAAAAATCATGCACCCCACTAACTTGCAGTTTTCTCTAATGTGATGTAAGAACATAAGACTGGAAAGATCCTTTTGGAATATTAAGTCTAGTCCCTTTTTACTGCAAATAATCTTCTTATGTCCTCTCTTCCATAAACATGTGATCTTCCACTTAAAATTAACTTGTCCCTTTTTATCTCTCTAGGAAAGTTCCTCCAAAATCTTATTCCTTGAATTCTTAGAAATCTAATTTCCAGTCTGTGTTTACTCATACAAGTTTGTATTCATTTGGTTTTCCAGCATGTATCCCTTCCCCTCATCAGTCTTTCTGATATATTGATAGAGGTCAATAGCTGAGTTTTTTTAAGTCACACTGGATGTGTGAAAGTTGTTTTTGATGGTAAACTTTAGAAAGATGTTTAAAGGCCAGCTACTGCAGATGCTGAAGCTCTGGAAACTACTTTAGTTTCAGCTTTATGAACCTTATCTAATTAGAATCAACATCAGTTTGCAAGTGTAGGCAAAAAAAGATGAAAGTTCTCTGTTGAATCACTGAGTAGATCATTCTGATTAATCATTTTAGTCTAAAAAATTTGAAAGGGCAAGTTTTTCAAAGATTTTCAAAGAGTCATCATTTCTGTTTATTTTATCAGTTATTGCTAGATTCTGTGATTTGGAGAAAATTTTTCTTCATTGAGTTACTTCTTCATTAACCTGTTATCTACAAATATCTGTGTTTTCTGGATTCTGCTCTTTTTTCTTACACACATCCAGAATTCCTCCCACAGCTCCTTTACTGTTTTCATTTAATTAGGAAGCTTAATTTGTACTCTGAGACTATGAATACATTAGAATCTTACTTTTCTCTTTTTGCAAAAACAGAGTTTTATCCTACAGTAGCTTAAAAATGCAGAGGGTTTTTTTGTTTCAGTCATGTAATTGGCTGAATGAACGGCTTCCAACAAGTCTCTAGGGAAAACCCTGGGTCTATAGAAAATCTCAGAATGGATTGCCCTTCCTATTTTCTAAATTCTGGGAGCACACAGCTAGAGAAAATTTGATTTATTTTTTTGTATTTCCATTTTTTATATGGAAGTCTTTTTTTTTTTTCCAAAAAATGTACCCATCCATTCTGTCAGTAATATATTATATGGCCATGCCATGTCAACTCTATAACCCTCTCTATCTGAAATAAAAGTTCTTCAAGAATCATCACAATCACTTGCGCATCTCAAAGCCTCACATAGACTGGGGAAAAAGAAACAGACCAAGGTGTTCAGAGCAAATTTATCTCTTCATCACAGAACTTTTACAAACTATTTGCAAAAGAAGTCTTATCACTTAATGATTTCATTGATCGTCATTAATATTTTCAGACAGTAGATGTTGAAAAAAAAAATCTTAGAAGAATACTGTTTGTTCAGGTCATGAATTTGAATGAAAACATGATTCTGTGTCCTAATTCTATGGAAATTAATTAGGGCACTTTTAAAGGAAGAAAAAACAATCAGCCATTCCCTTCTCCATCTGCAAAAGTTTAAAATGGGCACAGCTTTTTCTAATATTTGTTTAACTGAAACATTTTGTATTAAGAGAACTAAAAAAAGACTTGTGGAACATCGGACAACCTATACTGAAATGATTTTCTAAGCACTTTACAGTGACAGCTGAATAAGGGGGAAGACTTCAGCAGAAAGTGGATAATGTGACTGAAGGTATGCAAAGTTAGTGAGCGAGGTAACTGTGCAGGCTTGACATATTGGCAGTTTTGCAAATAATTGTATTGAGCGGTTTACGTTTATGGTAATGTGCAAATATTTTAGAACTTTTTTCAAGAAAGAATAAGCCTGGGACCTATGCTCTAAGTTTCTCTCTTTCTGAAGTTGTGGATAGCAGAGTGGCCTTATGTTGGACATGTGTAATAGCGATAAAAGTATTAGACATAAATACAGTGCTTCAGGGGAAGTTTTTTCATGGCTTGTCTTGTCTCTACAGTCAACAAAACTGTCTTTAACAGGAAAGCAGAAATGAATTTTGAAAGCAGACTGAGGTTTGCTATTTAGCAACAGTGTCCCATTAAAAGAGGGTGACATAGAAAGGGAAGAAAATCTGAGAACTCACATTGCCTTGGAATAGGGGGAGTAGAAAAAGGCCTTAAAAGTAGGGAAAGACTGAACTGTGTGAGACTTTTGTAGGGCATTTTTAGTAGGAAAGACTGAGATATTAAAGAGATTAAAGGTTAGAGATGGGTAAAATATATGCCAGAAACAGACAAGAGCACATGCTTTAAAAATTATTTTTTAAAAACTATTATCATTTTACTGCTATTTTATATATATAGTTTATTCATAAGTTTTCAGAAAACCAAGTTGTTACGTACAGACTCTGCATGCAGATGGTCTGAACAGGAGAAAGGAAAACATTTGTGATGACTTGACATACACTTTCTAAATGAGCAAATCTAACATGCAGGGCCAGAGCTCTGCAATAACGTCTCCATTTATAGCTACACATATTGCTTGCTCTTACATTATACCAGCACTGACCAGTACTGAACAAAGCAGAATGCTTGCAGTGTTGTGCTTAACTGGTATTACAGATGGCAGATTCCTTTTGCGGTTCAAAAAAATGCCTCTTACAACCAAAATGCCAGCTCTCCTGAGAGCTAGAAGGGTAATTAGGAGCATAAGTCTGCTGCCGTCTCCTGGCAGGCTGTGTCACGGTAGACCATGATGAACCAAGTTGCTTCCAGCAAGACAACAGGAGTTAATGGAAAGCCCCAGAGGAGAGTCCTAATACCTACCCATAAGCTGTAAACCAAAGGTATTTCATTACTCCAGTAACTAAGCTCATAGGAAGAAGCCAACATGCTGTTAGTCCCTTTTTGTTCAGTTTGGTTTGGACTTATGCTAACTGTAATGGTAAACTGGTGCCCTCCTGGACTAAAGTGGTCAGCATCACTTCAGAGATGGCAGTTTATCATCTGTTTAAGATAAAGGCTACATAAAGCATTGCTTGGGTTTGATTACTCTGCATTTGATATAGGATGGTTGTACCTTTTGTCAAAAAATTCCCAGTGCTGGGAAATTTTAGGCAGATTTCCTAGTTCTGTGACAACGAGGTAGCCATTTATGAGCCGCTAGGAGGTTACTGTACTTTTACTCCAACACAGACCAGAATGCAAAAGCTTTCAGGGCTCACTGGTAGGTTGCCTTTCCCCCTGGAAACTTTAGGGACTGCAGTTCCCAGGACATACCCTGGCTTTGCTGTGCATCTGGATGGAGCTGAAGGTATGGGGCACACAGAGCCCAAGTCTGCCTCAGGCTGCCTTGCCACTCAGCTCCTACTGCCACAGCTACAATCATGTAGTGGTCTCAGGCTGGAATTTCGTTTCTTTCAGAAAGGAACTTCAGCAGGGAGTTTTTCTTTTTTAAAAAAAAATCTCAACTTTACAATGTGCTTCCCTTTTCTGAGCCAAACACAATGTAATGCAGTTTGTCAAGTGTCTCAAACTTGTCTTTTAAGAGAGAAGCAGTGAAGGCAATTGGCTAGATTGTGCTGCATGGCTTTGTTATTTTACAAGTTGTGTTTTGTAGTTGTCTATATAGGAAACAACATATTTCCATACAGTTTCTGGTATTTTATATATAATATAATGTTAATTTGATTGCACTGGGTATGTGTTTGTCAGAGTTAACATGAATTCTGAGCAGTAAATGTACTCTTTCAATACCTTTCCAGGAATAAATGTATGTGATTGTACCATCAGTTGTGTCACCTTGCCCAAAGGCTGTTCCCTAGGAACAACTTCTCTAAATTTTTCATGTTACTTTTCCTACTGTGTTGCATAGTGACCAGAAATACAAGTCACCCTTTGAAAAACGCTGAGCAGCAGCAGCTACATTTGCTTCTTTGCTACATACTATAGATACTTCTGTGTAACTAACACCACATGTCCTGGACTGAACCCCAACACAATTGCAGCATTCTGAGCTCTAATGGAGAGTATGTGTTAATTCATCTTTTGTTTCTCAGTTTATAATGCTCCCTTCTCCTTTAGTTTTTTGATAAGTTCTAAGGCACTTTGAAGATTTCCATTTCTATTCTTTTACTGCTCTTAAGCTCCATATATAGCGTTTGATTCAAAGCAAAGAAATACGTCCAGCTTCCACACCGCAGAACCACCAAAAATAGATTCTCCAGAGTATTTGCAGTCACGCCCAGACTTCTACAAGGCTGAAGCCAGCCACAGTTTAGCTGGCCATTTAAGGTCATTTTCTTCATTTATATTCTTCATAAATTTTCAAAAGTTTGCTGAAAATTGATTTAAACATTGAGGCTAAGATATGGAAAATGCATTATTGAGCACAATTCATCCCCCTGTGCAAACAAAGTTGCTCCTTATAGCCTCCTCCCTCCCACTCCTAACAAGATCTGATGATCTCTGATAGCAGATATTTGCACTGCTTGATCACTGGGTAATATAAACTGGATCTGGAATAGGTGTTTTTTGAATTAATTAGCTGGAGCCTATAACTAGGTGTTTATGTAGTATTTGCCATAAAATTGTCACCTATGGCTCTGATTGCTTGTGTTTGTTCTCTTCTTGCACGGTGGTGGTGGGTTCTTACACTATACATGTCTGTGATGCTGAGTCTATCACCATCAGTATGGTTACCCTCATGACTTGATGATTGGGCTTAGTTCGCAGTGGCTATCCTAGAAACTGACTTTGTTTTTAAGGCCAGACACTGCTGTCAGTAAAAGCTTAAATAAAATGACAAATCTCTATACCAGCATGGGTGACAGAGGACTGTGACACAAATCTTGGAGTTTGGGGAACATGTCAGGTTGAGGAAACTTGTTTCCATGGAAATCACTGTTTATGCTCTACCTTGTTAAGGAAGCTAGCCAACAGGAGATTTCTGCTAGGCAAAGAAATGCCAGGGTATTTGAAAACAGCCAGCCACAGACATGTATTGTGCTGTTTCTAGTTATTTTGGTGTAAGTCAGTATCTCATTATGATTCAGGGTGTAATATGTGCCATTCAGAAGGCATTTTCATCATGCTAACTGCAGATAGTGCACCTACAGAAGGTCACAACAAGCTTTATTGGCGTGGGTATGGCGTGTCAGAACAATCAATTGGATGTATATGATGTATACTTTTGTTCTCTTCTTCGGCCACTCCTGTTTCTGTAAACACTGGAAAAAGTCCATTGCATTTTAGACTGAGTCACTGTATCACAGTGAATGCTTTACCACCATCTCTGTATGTTGCATTGTTGCTAGATACAACACCTAGGTAGAGAGCTTTTCCTAGTCAAAACAACACGAAGAAGCCAGGATGTCCCTGATGCTGAATCCCTCATAACCAGTATAGTTATACTTGCTAACGGATAAGTGTCTCCAGTTTATCTGTTGCACTTTAAACGCAGATAATTAATTTACTTTATTTTCAATGCTATCCCACAAAGAATTGCAGAGGAACAACCAAGGACTTGGTATGCTGGGGCACAGAAAGAGAAGCACAATTTGGAGGTTAGGGGAGGGGAAGGGTACATCTTTGTTCAGCTTTGCTCCCTGAAGAAAGTAGTCAAGGATTTGTGTGCCAAATGTTTCTGTAAAATTGTGAAAAATAAATTCTGACAAAAAAAGTTGACTCTCCATCTAAATAGTGAAGTTTGAGACTGAGAAATATAATGATCTGGATTGCAAAGTAAAACAGCATGTAATTTATATGATTAATCTCAAAAATAGAAGTTTACTCTGAATATCAGATTAATGCAACTACTCTACAATCAAGTCTGCAGTGTAATGGGAAATATTCACTTAATTCGTATTGATAATGAAATATCAGGGAAAACGAATGTTACAAAAGAATGTATATATTAATAACTGCATAAATTCTTCATTAGAAGTAATCTGCCCAGGTCTTTTTTTAAATTCCATTTTAAAAAGAGAACAGGGGGAAGTGATCTTGAAGTTGATTGTAGAAACAGTAACTGCAACAACTAGTTTTTCCCTTTTTTTTAGTCTTTTCTGTTTATGATTAAGGTAGTTTAAGTTTAGTGTATAGCATCTGTTTTCTTTTCTTTACAGTTGAAATTACATAATTGAGTCTCCGTGGACTTGATGTTTATATAGCCTTTTACAATTTTAAAATCTATGTAACATACATGTTACTTGGTCTTAGACATAGTATTTTAGCAAAGATTATACAAAGGCTATGCTGAATGGGGACAAAGATCCTAGGAAAGTGATAAAGCTATTAGAGAGAATTCTAAATGTCAAACAGTAGGATTTAACTAGGTGACAAATAAGACATTAAACAGGCCACAGTCTTTGCAGAGATCTTGACATTGTAATGGAAGGAGGATTGCAGACATGAATTGAGTTCAAAGGCTTCTAATGGAAGCATGGTGGGGGAGACTCCTTAGTCAATAAAAGTCTGTGTGGTATCTGATTTAACCCTTGAAAGACGAAAGATCTGCATGCACTAAATAAAATTTTTAAAAAGTAATTTAAAAAAATCCACCAAAACAACAACTAAAAGGTAAAAATTAAACCCAGATGCACATATGAAACTGGCCATTTGGCTTCTTTCTTAGAATAGCTTTTCCAGCCCATTGCCTACAATATTTATATCAGTATCTTTGCACAATACAATGGTCTTAATAACCTAAGTACAAACACACAAACCCTCAAACCCACAACTTGAAACAATAACCTTAAAAAGAGGAGCCTGCATGCCATTTGGATCAGAACAAACAAGGAAACAAATTTCTGGAACAACAATATACCAACTACCTACTGCAATTGAAAGTGAAGTTCAATTTAATTTAGTGTATGGTTTCTATATTGAATTTTTAACCCCCAGTACTTTAATTGCTATGAAACCAGCACCACTGGGCTCAGAATTAGGTAGTCATTAAAAAGACAGAATGTCTCTCACTATGTTTTTCATCCAGAAAAAACACAACTATAAAATCTCATGTCTCAGGAACTTTTAGTGTTGGGCTTTCAGTACTGATGCTTCAAGGATGAAAAAGAGTTATATCGTTTTTCCACCCCTATTTCTAGCTTGACAAGGATATAAGTACAACTCCCAGTAGCTCAAGGGCAAATACTGCTTACTACGAACCACAAACAGCTACTTCTGCTACTGAATTCTGTATGTGAAGACATGGCATACAGAGGAGATATTTAAATTACAACTAATAAAATTGTCATGGTATTGAAAGGAAAAAAATAACATAAAAAGGTAAAAAGAAAAAAAAACAGAAAGCATTTTAACTTCTTTGGGAGAACAACAATTTGCAAGTTGTTTTCATCTAGAGTTAGAACTTTAAAAAATGGAAAAAAGCTGGAATTAAACAAAGTTTGATTTGTTTTCTTTTGCAAGCACACCGAATGAGATTAATTAGCAGTTGGAATATGGATGAGGAAGTAAAGGCATCTAAGTAAACTAATAGTCCACTGGGCTTTGCAGATTATCAAACAGACATCATTACACAGAATCACATTGTGGTTGAGGCTGGAAGGGACCTGTGCAGGTCAACTAATCCAACCCTTCTGCTCAAAGCAGGGGCAACTGGAGCAGGGTGCTCAGAGCTGTGTCCAGTCAGGCTTTGGTTCCCTCCAAGGGTGGAGATATTACTAAATACTTTAACAGGTGCACATTTATATAACAGACCTCCCCTTGAGGCATACAAGCAGTAGGTACTTACTCTTTCATTTATCTCACCTGATTCAAGAGACACTTAGGCTGACATTATAAATCCTTTTTCACCTACATCCTTTTATGCACAGCAAGCCGCATCGCAGGGACTCCTGTTACTGAATACCTGGTTTCCACTTGAGCCGACAGCTGCCACTCTTTGGCATCTGTAACAGCTTTGTTAATCTTCACTTAAGAAAACTCAGGTCTTTATGAATATAGTATAAAACACTCCTAATTTTGACTAAGGAGTCACTTGCAAACTCCAGACAGACTTCTGAATGCAGCACCTAGGGATGGCAAGAATCATACATACCTTTGAGGTAAGAAAGTGTTTCCTATTAATGGCAACAAGCTTCCAAAATAAATAGTTATTTCAAAGAAATCCTACTACATTGCAAGCATCCTGAGAGCTTATGCAGGCTTGCCTTGCCATGGAGTGCAGTGGGCAAAGTATTATAGCTAAATTAGCTGTAGACATTAGCTAAAGTTCGACTTGGCAGCTTCAAGGGTGAAATAATTGCATGAGACAGTAAGATGTTGGAGGGACCTCCCAGTGCCTCTTGTGAGACCTTTGCTAAAAGGTTACAGAGCAACCTCCCCCTGCAGATGCACTCAGATAATCTGTGCCAGAGGTAACATATCTGTGGGACACTGACTAATACTTCAGAGAAAATATTCTCCTTTTAGAAAAGTGAAGACTATAACAGGTGTGAAATATTTTCTCGCAGTATCCACAGTGAGTATACTACAGGAAACCCAAGAAGACCTTTAACTGTTCCCGTTCATCCTGACCACCTTCTCCTTGCTTGGAGTCAGAAGATTTGTGTCGTATGTACATGTCTTGTCTCCTGGGCTGTAAGGGCAAAATGGAAATGTCACATCCTTTTGAATGAAATACGTATCACCCATACAAGGAATTGCTCTTCTGACTCATATGGAGAAGAAAACAAGATTATGATCTTTACTCCCATCTGTTTCTCTGGCATGTTTTGTGAAGGCTTGTGCACTGTTGTCAGTAATCTTCCACTCCAAGAAGTGGAAGGATGATGATTTCTCCCATCTTCTCCCCTGAGTACTTTCAAGTTAAAACCTGAACTCATACTACTACATTTAGCCCAGAATAGGAGAAGAAAAACAAAAATCCAGAGAGACAAGATTTCTCCCACAAAAATAAGAAGTGGCAGTAGGAGTTCAACATGTTAAATTTTTGCAGAAGGCAATTTCAGAAAAAACGCTTCATCTTCTTTCTTAATTTTAGACCTGAATTCCTTGTAGTAGTAAAAATAATACTTTTCTTGACATTTTAAAAACAATTATTCAGTGGTCATTAGCTGGTTTTTGTTTTCTTTCTATATTTTGCTTTTTGTTTGTTACTGAAGCTTGTTTATCTCATAATAACTGTTGGAAAAGTACAGAGAAAAAGGAAAGTTTGGAAAAATCTACAACCTCAAATTAATAAATTATGGTAAATTTTACACTGTCCTACTATCATACATATTGGTTCCAGAGGTAATGGAATTCTCTTTTAAGGAACAGAAATAGTTTTTAAAAATGTGCATTCAATTTTGTGTGGAAAAATAACTGAGTACATATTTGCACCCGATTGTAGCTGGATGCATAAAAGTTTTCATAATTGTCTGCCAGTTTGTGGGGGATGCAGGTGATTCTGAATATCTGAATTGAAGTCCTTTGCAATTCTTGGTCTTAATTATTCGGGTGAACAAAATTGCACCAGCAATTTCCAGAAGAAAGTTTTACTAGTAAGGGTTCTAAATTGAGGGCCATCTAACCTCCCTACAGATACCTGTAACTTACATGTGTATTCTAAAATGGTCAGAGTAAAATGAGGTTAGTAATCTTTCCCATCTCTCACTCAAAGATCCACTCAGTAATGTATTCATTTAGCAAATAAGTCATCAGATTATTTTTAAGTATTAAGTACAGTAAATCTATAATTCCTAATTTGCCATTATGGAATTCTCATCCTGTTCTTTACACAAGTAGGGATATACAAGGAAAATATCTGGTCATCCACATTGGATCTGATTCTTAGCTGAAAGAAGCTGTAACTGTCATCATTTACCAAACTGCACTGGAGATTACAAACCAGGAACACAGTCTCTGCACTCTATGTAAAAAAGCTGTAGCACAGATCTTTAAACCTCGTTATTTTCCATGGGATTTTGCACATCTCTTTGCAAAAGAAGGAACTATCATGAGACAAGTGATAGAAGATGACTGTGTGGGTAACAGGTGATGACAAAGGTGAAGTCACTATAGTTATGTAGTCATTCTGAGTTGTTCTTTTAATTTACCAAAACTTAAAATGTTTTTTTTAAAGGTCTTAATATTGAAGACAGTGAGTGTTTTAGTATTAACCTTAGTGGAAGAAATTTATAGGACTTCTTGAAAGAAGGGATGAGAAGAGTTTGAAAAGAAAGTCAAGGTATGCCAGACGGCACAAAGAAGAGGATCTAGACAGACCTCAAGTATAAATTTCCATGTTAAAAAGAAAAGAAAAAAATATTGCATCATTTCATGCTGAGAAATCAGATAATAATAAGAAAAGAATAATTGACCCCATTCACAGATCTCCAAGATGACATTAGAGTCAGATCAAAAATGTCAGATTACAGATAATACTTCTTGGATTCTTTTCAGTCTTATTTTAATTACTTGGAAACACTGAAACTTCTAGTCCCAAACTAGTTCATTTTCTCTTTTCTGTGTGGGTTTTATCTGAGGACTGCAAAATTAAACCCTGCTAACTGCTCTTAGATTTCTGTACTATGATTCTACCTCTGGAGCTGACTTTGTCATACTGTACAGGAAGTGGTAGAATACCAGTTATTAATTATTAAATATTATTATTTTTATTAAATTTTGTCCTCAGTATTTATTAAGCAGCATCACATTTCTTATTTGATGCTTTATTTAATACTTAACTAGAGTTTAGATTTGCTGTCCCAAACACATTTTAATGATAATTTGAGTGGTGTTATTAATTTCAATAGTTATTGTCATAATTGTGAGGTGGTAATTTTATTTACTTTAGCAATAGACATAGTCATGGATTAAAAGATAATTCTTCATTTTGGCAAAACAATACTTCCTCTAAAGTTTTGGGACAGGTGAAGGCTACAACAAGCAGACTGTATAAAAATAAAACAGTGTATCTGAGAAAATAAGAAGTGTCTAAAACCAATAATATCTTCAGAGGTGAAAGTTCAACATAGCAAAAATTTGTATAAGGTAGATCTTTTTTTGCCTAAACTTGACCTACTTGTTTTGCATCATGCCAAAAAGAAAAAGAATCAAAATAGAACCCCAGAGACAAAACCTCCTTGAATTAGACCAGAACATTTCAAATATTCACAGGATAGACCGTACTATAATAAAGAAGTTTCACAGGACTCAGGATGCATAATGATGCCCTACTACTATTAATCTCTTTCAACATTTATTAAATTCTCCCCACCTTCACAAAACTGTGTCAGGCAGCCCCTACTTATTTCAGGGTACGTGCCTGGTAGTGAAATACTGCATATAAGAGCCCAAAGCACTGAAATCTGGAGAAAAGGAGTTAAGAAAAAAAATCATTTTCATGGTGGAAAATCTTGAAATTATACAGATGTACTACTGATGTTTAATACATGGGTAACTGGCTTACATAAAAATGTCCAGATTATCCATCTCTGAAACTGGGCAGAGAAATCTCCTCCACCTCCATTTCTATAATTTTGCTAAGGAGTAGGAGTTTGTCAAACCTGAATTTTTAGCTACCCCAGTCACATGCCAACCTGAAACCAATGAAAACTGGGTTCAAACTGTCTGTCTGGCAAATCTAGGGCTGTTCATGTACTGTAATCACGGAGAAAGATTTTGTTCTGATCATGAAGGTTTGATTAAAACCTGTGGACTAAAATTATTTATACTTGTAGCCCAGATTTTCATTATACCTGTTATGAAACGTTTAAGAAATCAACCATAAATATAAATCCAACTACAAGGAACACACAGGGAGCTAAAAGTCTGCTGGTTTTGACTAAGGAATCTGGCCCTCAGAAGTCCACTGGGTTTACACCTGTAGCTAAACAAATCCTGAAGCAAACATGTCTGTGGTACAGAGTAGAAAGGATTGGGAGAAAAGATAGTGGAAAGAATGAAGAAAAATACAAAAGCTAAATAATGAGATACATTCAAATACACAGATTTTTCCCTCTCAAGTTCACAAAACCTAAGTGTGGTTCAAATATTCATTTGAAAATCAAATTTGTCTTGAACATCTATACAAGTGACTCAAATTGGTTTTGCATGGGAAAACACCTATTACTTACAGTAATAAACATTTGTGCTATTGGCCTGGTGTTCTGTGTACCAGTTTTAATAAAAAATCCATTTTCCATGGATAGAAGCCCTGAAAACAATGATTTACCATGGAAATATTGACACAATGCAAAACACAATAGGACCAGTTCTGCTTTTAGACATAAATGATTCATACTGCAATGAGTCACTGTTCTACATAGGGGACTTGATTTCCTGGCTCCATCACTGCTCAGTTTATATCCCAAAATATTATACGTGAATGTTTGCCGTAATATTAACTTGCATAACTACAATTATTAACGAAGACTACCAAATTATATACAGAGCTACATAATTTGTTCTCCTATGTCACAGATGTAGATAGCAATGCCATGTTTCATCAAAAGCCTCTCATTCTTGTACTTTTGAAGATTAGGTCAGTATGCCATATGGTTAACCTCAAGTTCCCTCAAGAAAAACACTTCTTTATAGTCAATATATCTAAAAAGCTGTAATTACTTGGCCTTAATTCTTTGGGATTATTTCAGTTGTACTCTCTTGTGCTTATTTGTTATTTCTTATGGTTTATTGAGAGCTGGTTGTTTGCCTGATGCTGTGCAGACATAAAGAAGTAGATTGAATAATGCACTTCTTTATTTCTAATGTTCCTTTTTTGTGCAATAGAGTATTGTCATTTTGAGGCTTCACATAGACACTTGTAACTCAAACTGAACTGGGAATTTATATACAATTTTCCATGGTGACTGCATGCAGGAACAAAAGATGTTTATTTCAAGTAGACAAATAGCTTGTACTTTCACGAGCTGAAAAACATAACCAAAATACAACGCATTTAAATTCCATAATCCCATGTTTTCCTACTGTTACAAAGAAAGACAGTTTGTAACAAAACCCTGCTTCCAAGTTAGAGAAAATTTAGATTCACATTTTGAGGCTAAGGCCATTTCTAGCCAGAGTTATCCAAATCTTTCCTGATTTTAAGCCAAAAGTCAACAGAATTAAATGAAGGAGGGATCTGGCCAAATAATTTGTGATGTAAAATGATTACTAGTATCTTATAAGAACATTTTGGACCAACTCAGTGCTAACCAGCTAGTGCTTTATATGGTCAGAATGAACACCTATTTGCTTGCTGATGTACTACTATCTTTTCTTCAGGGCTTTCTAGGTGAAACAGCAAGAAGTTAGCATTACTTCAAGCTAATAACTGGGCATCTTGCTGGATATAGAAAACCACAGTGCAAACCATGGTGGAAATATAGCCATGTCTCTCTAAATAATATGAATCATGGCAGTTACAGCTGTTCAGCTGCTCCTGCTCCGCATTACAACAGTAGGAAAAAGCTGATGAGGAGAAATGTTGCCACGTGGTGGATTATCTGTTCCTTGAAATCCTGAAATAAATGAATTATACTTTTCTTAGCATTTAGACCTTTCCTTAAGAAAAAAAAAAGTATTGGACGCAGCCAAATGCGTCAGGCAGATGTGGCTGGAGAACCTACCTGAGGTGCCAGCTGGATTTGTACTAGCATTCTTGGAGAGACTGAAGACACAAATGGCTGCTTTGAATTTAATATATGTTATTTCCTGCCTGCTGGCGTTACTTACGGGACATTTGCTGTCCACTCTGCTGTGCCCTCCAAATGTCTTTTTTTTTTTCCTTCCCTTCAGTTTTTTCTTCATTTTTAATATGGACTTTTCATGAAATGAAACAAAAATATTAAACTGTTGCCTTAAACATTTGGCTCCAATCACTTAGTTCTTAAACAAAGACAGAGAGCAGTTCACTGTAAAGAGTAAAGGCAAATGGTTAACACACTTTAAGACAGATTTTTGGCAATGAAAGAAATTTGTGAAATAGTTTCTGACTTTTTTTCTGAAACAAAGCAGCTTACTAGAACTACTAGAATGTTTCTGTGACACCATTGCCCTTGCGAAGCTTATTTGCAGATCACATTGTAATTATGTAATATGAGGCCTGCCGGTGACAAACAACATAGTTAATCCAAAAATCTTATTTACACAAACGAAATCAGTAAGCTTTACAGTAAAATTGGTGGGCTTGACCCTAATCTTAGTGGTCAAATACTCTGCTACACCATCTTGGAGTGAATTAACAAATGAGTGCCAAAATGCACTGGAAATAAAGAGA
Source organism: Platalea leucorodia (assembly GCF_965183815.1). Classification (NCBI taxonomy): domain Eukaryota; kingdom Metazoa; phylum Chordata; class Aves; order Pelecaniformes; family Threskiornithidae; genus Platalea; species Platalea leucorodia. The sequence goes on from NC_138858.1 coordinate 51,984,076, forward strand.
GTACATAATTTGAGGTTCTTTATGTGGACTATGTACATCAGATTATGAAGGTCCCAGGATTAGTGCATTCACATGCAACTATGCATATATATCTACACACGCACACATGCTCACACATGCTCACACATGCTCACACATGTTTGTTCCTGTAATGTTGTTTTCTTCCTAAGACATGTATTGTGCACAGTTTTGAGAACTATTATTTGGATGCTAGCAAGTGAGTGTTGAACCCTGTGTTTTGTTTCATCATTTAAGTAGTTCTGTGACATGAGACAAATAAAACTATAGAGGTTCTACTCTTGATTTTTTTTAATATTTATTTTATAGAATGGTTGAATCCCAGTGCTCTGCAGTCCTACACAGCCGTATCCTTACTCCTGCATGAGCCTGCCCACAACCCATCAGGTCCCTATCTATCTTTTCTTGGCCTGATAGCCTGGCAAGAAAGAGCAAGCACTGTGGCTTGGTGAAAATCGCAGCTGTGTCGACTGACCGTCAGCTCTCCCTGAGCTGACTGCCCGGCTGGTTGCTGTTTCTTGGCTGCTGGGTGAGCCTAAACAGAACAACTCAACTTTGATGGATCAAAAAATCATCTCTGGAGCCTGAATGAAGCCCCTGGGCAATAAGAGTTGAAAGAGCTTAATATCTTTGAAAACTCAACGTCTTTCTTTGTGAAATTTTGTTGAAACTGTCCAAGGGACTCCAGGGTACTAGTGAGACATACACACACACACACAGACAGCATGACTGCCTAAGCCTTGTTTCCCCAGGAAAACGGGCTAATAATGTGCCTAGAGATATTTTTAATGTCTCAAACTGTTAAGCACTCCTCAAGATGAGGAAAAGAAATACCTACACTACGTATAGTTTGGAGGAAGATTTCGGTGTGCAAAATGAGAAGAAAAGGAAAAATCCATCCAATGCTATATCTAAACCAATGATTTTGGATTGAAAAGGAGTGCCAGTGCTTTCCACAACTTACACTTGAATGAAATCAGCACCAATAAGTACAACCATTATAATTGTCTGTTAATTATAAATGCTTATAAAACAGTTCATGGCAATAGCATGTCTCCTGTGGAAGAGATGTTATTCTTATTAGACCCGCTCAGAATGTTGTCCCATATAAAGTCTGTCACATGTTGTGTTCTCATTCTCTTCCAGAAATATTTACAGATGCCTCTCATTTGTAGAAAAGTATCCGTACAGTACTCACCCTATAGTTTGTCTGATATTTTGTGGATATCACTCATGACTTCCAGATCACACGCTATGTTTTTAATTGAAGAGAAGGTTAATGATGTATCTTGAATATGAAATAAAAATTAGCAAGCATAGAGGAAATAATATTCTTCTTCATATGAGCGTGACTATCTAGACATACTGTCTCAAGAAGCGTTAATGGAAATATGCACCTGTTATCAAAGTATGAAAACTGTCAAAAGATGGGGAGAAGGTAGCATTTAAGCATATACTGAAGATACTGCCTTATATCTTCATAACTTTAAAAATGTGAACATTCCCATTGATGTTAATGAAACCATCTACAAATTTAAAGTTACAGACCTGCTAAAGGAATAGAATTGAGGCCTATTTGATCAACCTTACCTGAGAAACCATTCCCTACCATGAACTAGTGACTGGATCACTCCTTCTGTAATTGAAGTATAAGGTGTAGAAATAAGTCAATATCTGCTTTACCACTGGAAAAAGAATTTATTCTCTTTCACTATGTATTTGCATTTCAGTAGGCACAAATGACTTTCTTTCTAACAAGATGGTCATTCAGAATAAGGTCCAAACAGCACTACAACAACTCATTGCAAGAGAGGAGTAAATTAGCAGGTCCCGCCTTTTCCACAAGATCTCGATTTCAGTAGGGGCCAGCCTTGAGCAAGTCCTGTACCAGGATTTTGCAAGCTTGTAAGGACCTCAAAGTCAAAAAGATGGGTCTAATATAGTGTGCTAATATAGTATGAATTCCCTTCTGTGCCTGCCTGCTCTGCTTTCTCATTAGGATGCTCCCCGGCGCTGTTTTGGCTAAGGCCAACTTGTGCTTTCCCAAGCATAATTTGGGGGATAGCAAACTCCAGGAACTATTCTGATTAGGAAGACTCCAGTGTGACTATCCTGTTTTAGGAGATCTAGCTGCGTATAGGAAAAGGAAAGTTTAGATGTGTGGACTCAATCCAGGCTTTGCTACTTGGCTTTGGAGCCAGAATATGGGCCCTGGTTTATTTTATTTAGCCATACAGACAAAGCCTCAGTGTCTACACTTGGGTACTTAATAGTGTGTGATAGTGCGCGAGCCTGCTGTGGACAAGCTAGCATAGCAAAAAGCAGTTTTTCTTCAGAGAGACAATTTCAAATATAAAGGCAATAAGGACATGTAGAAATATAATCACACAGCTCAGAAGAATTTGCAGAAGCAGATAAGAGCTTGCAGAACAACCCAGCAATTCCCCTGGCCCCCGTAAATGTCCTGCCGTGGTCCACAGGCTCCATGGACAGACCACAAGAGCAAGTGTGCTGCAGGCACTGAATCTGCAGATTCAGCCTGCGGGGTAAAAACTGGCCACTTTATTTTGGAGCTAGTAGCTGTGCCTTTGGTTATTTCACAACTCTGCTTGAGCAAAACAGACAGGAGTTCATTCAAATTTGCAGTGAAAAGTCTATTACATTGTTATTACAAGGAAAGGTGGTAGAACTCTTTGGAAATTGTGTCCCGTCCCAAGTAGCCTGTAAAGAAATTAATGTAAATTTTTCTTTTCTTTATTATGTTAAAGTATTTACATTTGATGAGAAGATTCACTTTCATGAGCTATTCCATTTTACTTTGAAATGCATTTACTTTGGTATACGTTCTTTGACATGAATTCTCATGCATGTGCAGGAAAATGCATAAGGAAAGAGGTGAAAATACCTTAAATTATTTAGTTAGCTGGTCTGTTAGGATATAGAATCATGAATTTCTCTGAGACTCCAGTCGGCTTTTTGTGGGTACAAATGAGGTACATTTAAGCTCTCTCCTGTGTATTTTTTATCTGTAACTTTATATTATATCTCCATAGTCTAATTCCCACGTGATTTTAACATACACATTGCCTCTAGATTACTGGGAGACTAGATTCATAATGTACCATTTCAGCAGTTCTTTTACATTCATTCTATATGCCAAAACAAAACACTTTGAAATTTATTTTTTCTTTTTTTTTTCCACAAGTGTGCTGATTTTCACACAGCTGAAATCCCAATCATTTGAAAATACATATGTGCAGAAATATGCTGTTAAAAGGAATTCAGAAAACATTGGCAAGCAACACTTTCCTACCACGAGCAACTGATTTATATTTGTAACTGCAGATTTTGAAAATCAGGAGTAAAACCAAAGAATAAGAAATAATAAATAATTTTCAGGCAGAAGTCTCTCTCAGCTTCCTACTGTGATTTTTATCTTGTATAAAGCACTGCTGAAAGTTTTTATTGCATTTGGCAGCATAAATAGACCACAATCAATGTTTAAATTCATAACTTTTAAATATGTTTAAACTATATGCTAATATTCAATGTCCAAGTTCTGTTTAGATATATAACAACAAATATACCCTGTTTATTTGTTACTGCATTTTGAATAACTGAAATTAAAAAGAAATATGAAAATTTCTTAATGTACTCAGTAATTACACCTTCAGAGAATATGCTTGTGATTACTGGTCCTTTGAAATAGCAGTCTGCCTATCTATCGAATCAAATATTTTGCACACCCAGTTCTTCCCAAGTGATAGTATTCAGACCTCCCTTATATGCAAAACAAGGATAAATACAAGCAGGCTTTCAGCACTGTTTTCCAGCAATTTTTGTAACCTGTGAAAATAAGTAATATTCTATAGCTGCTCATGGGCATCTGCTACTTCTTCTTTTCTTCCATTTTTCTTGCTGTGGTCATCATCTCTTTCTCATCCTTATCCATTTATTCAGCGATATGGTGCAGCTGGTGGAGAGAGTGCACTAATAAACAGAACTGGGACCATGTGCTTCTGGCCCATGCACCTGGGGTTGTTTCCATACTGAGCTCCTGGTGTAGGGGATGTACAACAAGGACACTGGAGCTGGTTGAAGGCGGGACACACTTGCTTGAGTTCCCCACCCTGCGCTAGTATTGCCAGGGACAGCTGCTGCCTTACCTATCTGGAAAGGTGCATGATGTTTCATATTCCTATGCTTTTAAAGTGGTTTTTGATCTTCAGGCAGAAAATACTATTATATTTTATTTCAAGGTAAAATGAAGTATTTTCATTCTAAAATGCAAAAGATCTTCAAGTTTTAGCCAAATTTAGAATCACTAATAAATGCTTTTTAAATATATTTTAAAACCAAGCTGTTTAAAATTAACTCTTTCTTCATTTAAATAACAAAGCTGGGGTAATGAGGGCTATTTGTGGTTCTGTGTGTTGGGTGTTTTTGGTTTTGTTTTTGTTTTTTTTTTCTTTCCAGTTATAGTTAATGGCATTTCTAATATGCAAAGCAAATATGAGGAGCAAATTTGTATTGCTGGTTTGGATGTTTGTGGGGTCCTCTGTTACAAAAGAAAAGCATCACTTGAAAATCGTGGTTTGGCAGATAAAAAAGTTGTCTACAATGTTTTGCATCTTGCTTTAATCACACTGTGAAGACATGATTATTAGAAACATATTTTTATTTCCATCTGTTTGTTATGACTACCAGTATAGGGCTTAAGTAGTTATTTACAAAGTCATTTTTCCTTGATAAAGAAATATTTCTGAAGACAGTAAATTTCACATAAATTGTATATGTATTAATGAAACTACAATTTACAGTTCCTTTCACAAGAAAAGGGGAATTTTTCTAATCTAAGTTACAAGGTACTAGCAGTAGGAGCCAGGTAACAAGCAAGTGCATTTACATTTAAAACTTTTCATTCATAGGAAATTATTTGATACCACATACTAATAGCTCAGAATTGCAACATCAAAAATATTATTAATAGTCACTTCCTGAGGGCAGTCACTTCCTAAGCTTGGTACTGAGTACTTACTGAATACTCTTTGCTATATTTCAGTGATACTGGAAATTACTCAAGTTGAATCTAGTTAAAAGATCTAAGAATTATTAGGTATAAATCTGCAATACTATATGATATACTTCACTGAATCAGAGATTGAAGCAGCAGTGTTCCTTTGAAATCCCCTGTTATTACGGGTACAGTGTCTTTGATAGCAACATCATTTTCTTCAGCATCATCCTATTAAATTCAAGGAAGGCTGTATACATCTGATGAAGTTTTTTGCAGCTCTGTTAAAAGACTGGTTTAAAAATTACTGTTTACATTGATGAATAGTTTGAGATTGATTAGATGCATCATGAAAGAAACAATGAAAATAGCTTATTGGCTTTTTTGTTTGTCTGGTTTATGTGAGCCTATCAACAAGCAAGTAAAATAATAAAGTAGGATCATTTTTTCAGCATTACATTTCAGTATTACAAAATATTAAAATGTGCACATACGCTATTATGTCACTAAGAACATCATTATGGATGCAGAGTAAAGCATGTACAGGACTTGGACTTTCCAGAGCACACAGACCTCTGACAATATAGTGGGAGACCTCTTGATTGTAAAGCCAAAATAGAATACATAAACACATACATAATGTGAGATCCTCGTTTCAGAATATAGCGGTGTTTCATAAACAGTAGGATAAGATGTTAAGTCCCTTCTCCTTCAAACAGAAATCAGAAAAATAATCTCAAAACTTCTGCAGTTCATCAGAGTCTCAAGAAGAACTAAAACTGAATAGCAATTAAAAAGAAAATCAGCAAAAAGGGGACAGCATTTGAGTGTATTTTTTCTGGTTCATTGCTAATCTTTCACTCATAAGTACAAAAGAGCATGAGTGAGAAGTTTATGAGAGTAAAGACTTCAAGACAGGGACATAAAAGAACTGGAATAGTAAGGAATGCTATTAGCACAAGATTGATAAACATGACTGATCTTCTATTGTTACACTAAAACTCTTGTGTAAGCTTAATTAATCATTGTCATGAATGTTAGTATGTATGTATTTTTAAAATAGTAAATTAATCTGCTTTGCCCAGCAAAATATAGTATTTGTGTATTCTTTGAAGAACAGTTTTACTCTAAATATATGTTCCTCAAGTATTTTAGAGCCATCTGTTACAACACACTCTAACCCAAAGTTAAAAAAAATGTATACTAGGAATTCCAGATGAAATGGTGTTCAGCAAAGAAACCGATTGTTCCTCCCATTGCCTTATTGAAGGAATACTGAATAATGCATGTAAAAATCTGAAAAATGTGGAGTATGGAAATATAAGATATGTGTATTGTTAAAAAGGATCCGTAAATGTTTATCCAAGTTATGTATTCCTATGTGCTTTACATCGTTGTAGTCACATACTTGGAATAAATGTTGATCTGGAACAAAAGCTATGCTTGTCCTCATACAAACTTTGTGTCTCAAGTAGAAAAGTAGATTATTTCTTAAAAAAGAAGAATAACAATCAGAGAAAAAGATAAGCTCATTTTCTCACACTGTTAAAACTGGAAGACAAATTAAGGTTGAACTGTTTAATGATGTTTTTTTAAAAAATGAATTAAATCTAACAAAGCAAGTTTTTACTCTGTACTCTTGAAAGTTGAAGGATATTAATATTTTAGGTCTATTTTCCTTCTGCTATATAAAATAGCATATCTATTCTTTTATTCCCTAGATTTCCAGTAACAATGATAATTAGAAAGAAGTACATCTTGGCAAACTAACTGCTTTTGATATTATAATCTTTATTTCAAGAAATGTTTTTATTGGCTTTAAGACAGTCTTGCTGTTTTATGTCATAATATCCAAATGTTTATTACAAAATTAGGTCATTACCATGTTACTTCATTCACTAGCAGTCAAAGAAGTGAGCCAAGTCACTTAAAAAATTAAAATGGTGGCACAGATAGAAATTGCAGAAGTTGATGAAAAGTGTCTCAGACAACAGCATTAGACTGAAATGTATGTAATTCCTTGGGGAGGTATTTCTTATAGCAGTTTAAATATAAAGGTCATCTTTAAAACTCTCTTCAGGACTTAAAACTGAACTTGACAAAATCAAACAACAAGTCAAAATAGAAGAGATGTAAAATGCTGCAAATTATTATAGTATGTAAGAGTCTGGGCCCTGATAGGCTGATTGAACAAAGGTCAAAAAGACGTAGAAGACAATCTAGGATTACACGGGAGAAAAGACTCTTCTTTCCCATGGGTTGCTTTAATTCTGTGAAAATGCTAACCAGTTTATACCGGAATTCTTCTCAAAACAAGTCATACAAACTTACACATACACAGTGTGAGGTTTTCAAAGAAGTGTAACCTTTATTTTCATACAAACAACTGACCCCACCAGCGTTCAAGTCCCTCTGAAGAAAACAATCCTTACTTAATAACTAAATGGGAAATTCACTCTTTTCTCCACTGAAATTATAGGTTACACTCAAAAGAGCACCTTCAGATTTTTTGTTCGTCTTTTGTTTCTTCATAGAATCACAGAATAATTAAGGTTGGAAAAGACCCTTAAGATCATCGAGTCCAACCATTAACCTGTCACTGCCAAGTCCACTGCTAAACCATGTCCTTGAGCACCACGTCTACCCTTCTTTTAAATACCTCCAGGGTTGGAGACTCAACCACTTCCCTGGGCAGCCTGTTCCAATGCCTGACTACCCTTTCGGTGAAGAAGTTTTTCCTAATATCCAACCTAAACTTCATGGTTTCTTCTGTCTGGAAAAAACAAAACTGTGAAACATCTCACTCCAGTTATTCCTGCCCCCAAGGCAAAGTAAGGAAGAAAAATGTTAATATAACCTGACATTCCTAAATGCCAGGAGTAAAAAAAAAAAAAAAAAAAAATTATTATTATAGTAGTTCTATCTGCTTCCTAAGCAAAACCCCAAAGTCTCTCTCAAAGAGGTTACTTGTCATTTGCAAGTAACCTCTAAAAATAATAGTGTTTACTTTTCATATACACACAAGCACATTCACAGACTCTTGTTAAAGAAATCTGAAAAATAAAATCAGTTGTTTCATTGTCATTTCCTATTATAGCTAGATAAATCCTTCACCACATTCTTATTTCTCCAGTTCTGAAAGGAACTGAAATGTCATGTAGTCATTCCACCATAATAGATCTTTTCTGAAATAAATAGAAACGTTTAAATTTTTTGTGAGTTTCAGTCAGTTACAGTTGAAATCTGTAAGGAAGAACTAAGTATGAAATACAAATGAAGCTGCTTAACCATATAACCAATTGATCCCTCTGCTTTACTATACCATGTTTAATAAGTCATTAAAATAAAGCCCAAACTCTAAAATGGTGTTTGATAAGGGAGACAGATTTTTAAGAGTCCACAAGAAAATCAGAACTAAAAATGTATAAGAATCTCCATCTTTAGCATTATATGTAAACATTCATATATATATATGAATATATATTCATATGAATATATAAATTCATATGAATATGTAAATTCATATGAATTCATATGTAAACATTCACATATATATATTCATATATATTCATATATATATATATAATACCTCATCTGAAAACATACCTGAAATACATGTCTGTACAGAATAGTTTGGCGTTAGTACATTGGACTATGTCCTGAAAGATGCCAAGCGCTTTTTAAGGACAGGAGTAGAGCCTTTGAAATCACAAGAAAGACTTTTGTTGACCTCTGCAAAGCCCATGGAGAGCAAATCTCCAGCTGCCACGTAATGAACAAAACAAAATTACAATGATAAACTGACATTAACAGCTGCATAGTGTTTGCAAATGTTATTTGTTCTTCTAAGCCAAATTTTTGTGATTTTTATATAAAACTGTAATGTGTGTGAATAAACAACTCTTTAATAATAAATCGCTTTATTGTTACAAATGACAGAACACATGTTTCATGCTGATATGACCTGGTGAAAAAAGAGTTTTATCACTATTTGTTTCAGCCACATGTTCTCATTCACAGTATTGCTTACAGAACTAAAAAATATTTATCTTATGGATTAGAATGCTGGTTTATAGCAGATTCCACAGTGTTACATGATGCTAACAGGGTGAACTCATAACACAAAATATCATAGCCTCTTTAATAAATCTTCGCTCAACCCTAGAACTAAAATATTTTTGAAGTACTATTTACTTAAGTTTTCTGATCACATTACTACATTTCTATTCTTTAAAAAAAGGGACAGACAGACAGAGAGAAAGGAGGACAGACAAAGAAAGAAAGGAAGGAAGAAAAAGAAAAGGAATCAGGTGTATTCTTTCTGTGTCCCATGGGTTTTTATTGCTTTAATCTTCCCCACCCCAAACTTAATGAGTTTTCCATCTAAGGAACCTGAAGGTGCACAGGTCCATGGGACCTGATGAGATGCATCCGCAGGTCCTGAGCGAACTGGCGGATAAAGTTGCTAAGCCACTATCCATCATATTTGAGAAGTTGTGGCAGTCCAGTGAAGCTCCCCCTGACTGGAAAAGGGGAAACATAACCCTCTTTTTTAAAAAAAGAAAAAAGGAAGACCCGGGAACTACAGGACAGCCAGCCTCACCTCTGTGCCCAGCAAGATCATGGAGCAGATTCTCCTGGAAACTATGCTAAGGCACATGGAAAATAAGGAGCTGATTGTTGACAGCCAACATGCCTTCACTCAGGGCAAATCGTGCCTGACAAATTTTGTGGCCTTCTACGATGGGATTACAGAGTTGGTGGATAAGGGAAGAGCAACAGATGTCATCTACCTGGACCTGTACAAAGCATTTGACACTGTCCCGCACAACATCCTTGTCTCTAAATTGGAGAGACATGGATTTGACGGATGGACCACTCCATGGATAAGAAATTGGCTGGATGGTCACACTCAAAGAGTTGCAGTCAATGGCTTGATGTCCAAGTGGAGATCAGTGACGAGTGGTGTTCCTCAGGGGTCACTATTGGGACTGGCACTGTTTAACAACTTTGTTGGTGACATGGACAGTGGGATTGAGTGCACCCTCAGCAAGTTTGCTGATGACACCAAGCTGTGTGGTGCAGTCAACATGCTGGAGTGTAGGGATGCCATGCAGAGGGACCTTGACAGGCTGGAGAGGTGGGCCCATGTGAACCTCATGAAGTTCAACAAGGCCGAGTGCAAGGTCCTCTACATGGGTCGGGGCAATCTCAAGCATACATACAGGCTGGGTGGAGAATGGATAGAGAGCAGCTCTGAGGAGAAGGACTTGGGGGTGTTCGTTGATGAGAAACTCAACATGACCCAACAATGTGCACTTGCAGTCCAGAAACCCAGCTGCATCCTGGGCTGCATCAAAAGAAACGTGACCAGCAGGTTGCAGGAGGTGATTCTCCCCCTCTACTCCACTCTCGTGAGGCCTCACCTGGAGTACTGTGTTCAGCTCTGGGGCCCCCAACATAAGAAGGACATGGACCTGTTGGAGTGAGTCCAGAGGAGGGCCACAAAGATGATCAGTGGGCTGGATCACCTCTCCTACGAGGACAGGCTGAGAGAGTTGCGGTTGTTCAGCCTGGAGAAGAGAAGGATCTGGGAAGACCTTATAGCAGCCTTCCAGTACCTGAAGGGGGCCTACAAGAAAGATGGAAATGGACTTTTTACAAGGGAGAATAACGATAGGACAAGGGGTAATGGCTACAAACTGAAAGAGGGTAGATTTAGATTAGATATAAGGATGAAGTTCTTTACTATGAGGGTGATGAGGCACTGGAACAGGTTGCTTAGGGAATCTGTGGATGCCCCCTCCCTGGAAATGTTCAAGGCCAGGTTGGATGGGGCTTTGAGCAACCTGGTCTACTGAAAGGTGTCTCTGTCCATGGCAGGGAGGGTTCGAACTAGATGATCTTTAAGGTCCCTTCCAAACCAAACTATTCTATGATTCTGTGATTCTATGATTTTAGGGGATGGCAGAACCCTTTATTTTGGCATTTCCCAGATGTTCTGGAGCCTACAGGGTCATTTAAGAAGTGGTAGCTGAGTTCTAACCTTTTCTAGGTACTGACTTCTCATTTCACTAGGATTTTTAGGTTATTACTGAATTACATACTTGCCAGGCACTGGCTGAAGAACTGGAAGGAAAGAGTGGACTTCTTTGTTAGCTCCTTTGCAAGACTTTGGCTATGCGAAGGAGTTCAGTGTTCACTTCCAAAATATTTTTGGTCGTTGTAAGGAAGGAAGAGAATTTATTAAGGTGAACTCTGCCAAAAAGAAAAGAAAAAAAGAAGAAAAAAAAAGAACAAAAAACCCCTGAACTAACAAACTGTAAGATTGAAAACCTTTATTCTACTGTGTACTCAAGAGATATTTCAGGATGTAGCAATTAAGTCAAGTCCTACATTAATTTAGCATTCAACAATCAAATTCAACCAATTGCTCTGAACATGACAAAAGATCTTAATTCCTTCCCCTCTGCCCAAAGAAAGAAGACAGAAGCAAACCCAAGCCTTAAGTTTTGCAGTTTTTTACCACTTTGAAGACTTGCTGTGCAAAGACCAGGTTCATAGTCTGTAAGTCCCAGAGATTAGAGAGTTTGTCTGATCTGATAGAGGACCACAAAGGAACTATGCACAAAGAGAGATTGAATAGAAAGTAAACAAAGAGAAGGCATGCCTAACAGAAATATATTCCTTTGAAATTTGCACAGTCTAAAGGCAAGCTCAAGTCAATGTACTTCTAAATTATCAAGGATTGACTTGATGCTCTAGGTTGTACTGAAGCCCCTATATTTTTTTGCAAATTCATTGTCACTATACCCTTTGGAGTTCTGAAGTTCTGCATCTGCAGCTTCAATAGTGAAGAAATTAAGAGACTGATAGGAAAAAAAATCCTCTAAAGCCTGTGATTTTAGTGAAACTAGCTACAGAGTGAAGCTCTGATGGAATACAACAATTATGCAAACTCTGAGGCTGGAGGAATTCCAATTGTTTTCCCAATCTGTATCAAATCAATGCTTATGACAATTTTAAAGGAATTTATTAAACTTAACAAATTAAATTGAGTAAACTTGCACTTGTTAAAATTCTCAGCTCTCTCAGTTAATGATAGAAAATGTCACTATGATAGATTGTTGTTCACCTACTCTTCTGCTAGTGTTAAAAAGCTGAACTAATAGTACTGACATACAAAATATCATTTATACCCCTCACTGATTTGTGTCCTTCATTCTTTCATGGTCTAACCATCAACAAGATTAACCACACATGTGCAATACAAACATAATTTTTCAGTGCTATAATATATTTAAAATCCCAGACCACTGTGATAGAAAACTTTCATGAGAAAGGTCTAAAGATAGACCTTCAATATAGTTAATATTTTACTATCAGTTAATACATGGATTTGAAAAATTGCTTTTAATTTTTTTTTTGTTTTTACACCCTATAGAGTTTCAAATCTAGGAGTGAATTTTAGGAGCTTGGGAAGAAGATATGGAGGGGTGGTGGTAAAATGAGGGTTAGAAATTTATATTCTGAGTTAAAATTTTCATTCAATCAATCACAAGTATTCAATAGTTAGGATTTTAGGAAAAACAAACAGTCAAATGCTGCAACATTAACAATAAGAGTAATGCAAACTGGTAGCACGGCTGTGTGTTCAAGATTTGTCTTTTAATCTATTACAGATACAGAGCTTTCACTGCTTCTCCTTGAATCCTACGTTGCAGGCTGTGACTGCCATATGAAGTGGCAGGAGCAACTATCAGCTCTGGCTGCTGTCACTGTGTGAAGGTCCCTCCTTAGACCTCTGCTCAGCAATAAGCCAGCTGAGAAAGTACTCACTGGTACTGAAGATGGAAGGAAATAAAAATTAAAATTAAAAAAAAAAAAAAAAGCAGACGAATGCAAAATCCATAAAAATCATTAATAAATTCAACACTTACAAAGCTCAGCTGTGAGACTAGCCCTTTCTTACATTAGATTAAATTGCCATTCTTTTTAACAATAATTTTTGCAGTGAATTTTGAAAATCATCATGTACTTCTGCAGAGAAATATGTACTACACCAGTTTAGTGATTTAATACTTATGACTATTTGCACATTTGCAGTGCCAGTAAATAGAAGAATGGATAGGATGAAGAGTATCTTTGTTTATTTCTTGAAGTATCAGCTACAAGCTGTATATCATATATATCATGTCAATAAGCCCTCAGCATAGCGCCACTGTAGTGCATATGCATCACATGTGGCCATCCTTTACACAGGAAACATCATCATGCAAAAGTTACAAAATGCATGCAATATATTAAAAACTAAATCCATATATGCATTACACATGCTTTCTTGCAATGACTACAATAAACCCCAAGAGTAAGCAAGTTTTCAGTAATTATTTCATAGGTTTTTTTCAAATATGTCTATTATAAAGTTAAAAAAAGACAAGAGGGGAGGGAAAGAAGGGGGGAGAAAAACAAAAAGGAATTTTGACCAAATTCCCTGACTGCAAAGTATCACCCATTAGGAGGCTGTCACATGCTAAGAGCTTTATCCTGCAAAGCAGGACTAACTCTACATCAATAAAACTGTCTGCATGAATTCTCACAGCTGGGTGATAAAAAGGGAAAGAGGACAGGAGCTGGAGCACAGCTTAGCCTTTCTTCAGTTGTTTATGCATCTAATGCAACAACTCGGGGGATGGATCCGGTATGTACCATATGGGTGCAGTGTGTCAGAATGCTCTCTGTGCAAAGAGCACTGCACTCCGAACAGCTGGTTTTACTCTCATGTTCGTGTGCTTCACTGACGCCATTTCGGTGTCTCTCTCCCTCCCACTGAGCTGAATTTCAAGGACAGAAGATATGACCACAGCACTTTTGTGAGATAATTAATAAGCGAATGACTGGGTGTCAAACCACAGATGGTCTAAGTAGTTCTAAAGTTTGTAGCAAAAGGAGAGTGGAGACAAAAAAACATTGCCTCATTATTTATGTATTTTGGTAAATATTATTTCATATTATTGTCAGAGATTGATAACATCACTGCTATCCCCCCACTTATGGCCTTGGAAGTCAGGGACATTACAGAAATTGGCGGTATCTGAATTGCTTGTTCTTCCAATACACATGTAAATTTGAAAAGGTAATGAAACAGATGCTATGGATGTGTAGTTAATTTCCTTTGTATTTCCCATGTGATGTTCTGATAGTCTTTCACGATATGACAGACATCAAAACTTCACTGCATTTCTCCAGATTTTTCCAGAAAAGCAAAACAGGAAGAATGTGGATCAACTAATTTTTGGAGGATCTTAGCAAGGACAACACTAAACAGAATGAAACTAAAAGCTTCACCTAGAAAAAATCCTTGCAAGCAATAAATACGTTTAAACAGTATTAATTGTGGGGGTTTTTTCTGTAGTAAATAGGAAACATCATTGATTCATTTAGTACCGGAGAACGTCCTGATAGCTTTTAGACCTCTCCTGATTTGTCCTCTGCCAGGATGTACAGGTGACTCCCATGTGAAAACACTCAGTATGTCTCTTCACTCGGTACACCTTTGCAGATGTATAGGTGTACACTGTCTAACAGCAAGACAGAAAACTGGCTGCACTAAAGCAGTCACAAGATAAGGATTTTGCCTTTTTGGGGCAGCCAGGACAAATACTGCAAAAACAATAAAACAGCCTCCTGACATATGGAAGAGAGAAAATAGTGCACACTTACAGCAGCAGAGAAATACCATCGGTTTGAAAGCCTGTGCGTATATGTACAACTATGCGTGTTGGATGCAGGAAGGTCAAACCCAGACACAACAAGTGAAGAACCAAAACTTGTGGAAGACTCTGTCTGCTGTGAAAGGAATCTGAGGTTTTCAGGACTCCCAACTGTATCTGTACTGGCTGAGGAGCCCACTTTCAGGCATTGGGCATCCTTTTTGAAATCTAGTCATGTCAGTGCAGGAAATTACAGTCCCCCACTGCAGACTGCCTCAGGCAGCACATCCCTTTGGATCTGGTCATAGAGATACTCATCTGGTATACCTTATCCTTTTTTTCAGTTAAAATAAGTGGATTCAGGGCACATCCAGTCCTTAGTCAGTTTACAGTAGCACAACAGATTTCAGCTGAAGCAGGTTACGTACCTGTTGTATGAGTAACTTAAATGGCAGCTTTAAGCAAATTACCGTACCCTCTGGTATGAATGCAGTGATGAACATTCTTTCCTTTTTCACAATAAGAGAACAAGAGAAGGTGGATGTGAACATATTGGCTTGTTATTACTTCAGGAGTAACAGTGGTTTAAAAGTCTTTACGGTAAAAACCCTTTCAATGACAGCAGGAATAATTAAAAATAAATAAATAAAATCTAGAAACCATCATCTCCCCGAGACGTTTCTAGAATTTAAGTGGGCAAATGTTGCAAAACCAGATTCTGTGATTCTACAGTGACATCAGAAGTAAAAGCTGGAAAGAGTCTTAGTCTAATCATAAGCAACTACAGAAACTCTGTGTCCCAGCTGTGATCTCAGGAGAGCCATATTAACATAGGGGTGTTGCTAAATGTAAGTGTCCCAAATAGTTGAGACCCATGGAGACCAGCTTTAGATAATGAGCAAAAGAAGGTTAGCAATTGCTGAATACAAGCAGAAGTAGCACAACCCTTCATGTATTTATCCCCATACCACCTATAAAACTTGAAGTGCATTGAACATAACATTTAACTTTGGCTGAACTTGATAAACAACTTGAACTGGGTAAGAAATGCTTAAGTAGCCTCTCCTGCTTTCTGTGCTAACCCACTAATAATTCAAATATATTTAGGCAGCTTCAACTGCAAGACATCCCCAATATATCCTTAACCATTCCAGTGCTAAGTACTATGGCTCAGCTCTACAACAGTATTTATACACAGAAGTCCCACTGGTGTCAATGCTGTACATCTCTGGGTGTCCAGCTGCCTAGATATTTGTGTTGGTTTTCGGACCTAAATTTCTTTTTCGAACAGGCTTTTGCACAAAAGAGGAACCATGTATAATACAGTGGTAAAATTACAAAAAATCAATATATAATTTGCTTTTGGCTAACACCACATGAATCTTTTATATGTATTGTTTAAAATATTAAAAGGCTATTTCACCTTGGTTTTCAGCTCCTCACTCATTCACATACCATTTTGCCTGGTCCTCCGCATTTGCATATCTTACCATGGGAAGTTCATTATCTTCTTCTTCTTGAAGAGGAAAGAGAGGAAGGCAATAACTGGGAGCTTTCTGGTGGGTCAGGAGAGCGCGGAAGGCAGGAGAGTCCTGTGCAGAACCGTCTCTCAGAACTAAGGGGATCCATGCACTGCTGAAGTGCTTTCTTAGGAGATAATGCAATAGATGTATGCCCGTGATTTTTCAGTCCAGATACGTCCATAAATTGAGTGCTCATCCATTTTTGACTTGCTAACATGTACCTAAGCCCATTCACAAAAGTACAGTTAGTTTCTGGGCTGAAATAAAAGACAATAAATAATAAGCATGAGATGGTTGCTTCTAAAACAGTTTTTCAAATCTTTCTAACTTTTAATACTTCTGTCTCCTTCCAGTCAAGTAGATGAGGTTAAGCAGTTTTAAGATACTTTGTTTGGCTTTGTACTAGAAAGAAATGGAAGAAGAGGTAAGTGCAGACAGAAACTCATTTCACCTGCATGCCAGGTGACCCCTGCACTAGCTGCAAGCAGGCAACGTGCAGCTGAACTCAGTGCCCAAACTCTATTTTCTACAGCTGATTAAAGTGAGTGACCTTGTTTTTCCCCCAAAGCACCCAAATGAGGACTGCTAAGGCAGTGTTATCTGTCTTCACACTCAGTGAAGTGAGTGGCAATTTTTTTCCTCTTAGACCTGAGAGCTTTCAGTAAGGATGTGATAAATGACTATCAGTTGTAGACACTTCAAAAGCAAAATCTAACAGATCTGTCTTGACCAGAGGCCCAAGGTGCACTTCAGTAAACTGAAAATTGCAAAATGATTTTTATTACTAGTTACCTTAGTTGCATCATTCCTGAAAAATTTGATGAAGTTTGGCCCCACAAAGTAAGAGTGGCTTCTCTCTTAGTTAGTTGCAGCAGTTCCTGGAATACAGGTCTACATAAATTCAGTGAAGCAGTGGCTTAATATTTTACGTTACTAGTGGCTTTTGGTTTATGGTATCATTGAGAAGAGGGAAAAACAGTTTAGAAAAAAACAAGGAACCCCTTTTACCCCCATGACCTGAACCTTCATTCTTTTCTCTCATGACAGACCAAACTCTCTTGCAGCCTTGGAAATGTTTGTTTAAGTGTTTTCCTGCCATTATTTTTCATTGTTGCATACTTCTGCACTTGTGTAAGGAGAACTTCGTGACAGATGAAGCAGAAACAACTGTGAAGCTACAATAAATAAACTTTATGTCAAAGTTTTCCAGGGAGAAGAAAAGTGCCAACAAGCGAGGTAAGCTTTAGTGATGAGCAAAAAAATCAGTTAAAATACAGCAACTTTGAGACATATAAAATATTTTTAAGGAAAATTACTTTAAGAAAACTATGTTAAATATCTTTGAAATATATGACGAACATCCTTCTGTTCACAGCAGAAGCTCTTAATTCATGAAGATCAGGAGAGATTTCTTCAGCATAAACTAAATTTCATGGTTTAATTTGTATTGATCTAGCTAAAAAGACAAGAAAGAAGTTCATTCCTTGAGGGGGCAAATCAGTCTTTATGTAATTATTTATTAAACATTGTAATTTTTTTTTCTCAGAATTCTTTACAGAGGAACACAATCTTTTCATATTTCATAATATCTAAAACTGTTTATTCATTTTTGCCCATGAAAAATGGGTGAAATGGTCCATTCAGAGTTAAAAATTTGAAAGTGAAATCATACCCTTCCTAATACCAGTGGTGTTTTTTCCCCACTGATTTTATGTTTTATCCTAGATGTGGAATTTTTCTATTTTTCTGAGTCCAGTTATCTGTAACTGAGCACACATTGCAGGATGTTGTATGTTATAGAAAAGCTATGTATGAAAAATATCCACCACTTACCTTTCTTTCTCAGAAGAAATTAAGAAATTAATTCTCAGAAGATTCTGTTGCATAATTAGCAATGCACAGTGAATGCAAATGGTGTTCATGGTTGACAAAAAACCCTTTTTTAGCAAGTTTATTTGAATATTCAAGTTTCTTTTCTTTTACAAATTACCCAGCTCTAATAACTAAAGCTTTCAAACCTGACTGCAGATTGGACATCTTATGTGTCTCAGTGTTGACAGTAACAGTGAAACAGAAGGATGTACCAGTGGTTCAAGGACTGGGCAAGGTTGTGGGAAATACAAATTCCATTCTTTTTCTGCCTCAAACTTCCTCTGTAGTCCTTGACAAGTAATTTTAGCACTTTGTGCAAGTGTGCCCAGTTCTGAAATATAATTATTATGCCTTTGGAGCATGTGTTGTGGTAGTGATGTGACTTACACAAGTAACCAAAACAAAAAAGGAGCACCTGCCCAAAGAGAAGTTATTTACAGACCATCTGTAAGGACATGCAAGAGTGACATAATTTTTGGACCCCAAACCCATAACTAGACCCATGTGAACAAACCTGTGAGCTTTCATGGAGTTTTATTGACCTCTTTTTTGTTATTTGTCTTTAAAGTAGCTACCTAGAAGCTTGGGGCTCCACTCATGCTGTTCCAGACTCAGAATCAGGACAATCAATGCACTTTTTTTTCTTACAATAGCAATGGAAATAAGCAGCTAAACCACAGACTAAATTGCATGAACTGAGAAAATAACTTTTGATAGCGTTAACAGTGAAGACTAATGCAGAAGGCCAGTCAAGAACACTATTAATGGCAAGACAGGATAAAAAAATGATGCTAGTAATGAAAAGAAGGCAGTAGTGGTGAATAGCTTCACCTCAGATAGGAGGGTGGGGTCAAGTGTAGTGCTGTAAGATGAATGCAGAGATACCAGTGAGTTGGACAGAATAACATAAAGAAATGAAAACAGTTATTGTCTATGCTCTGGTTCACTGGGTAAACCCAAATCCCCCAGTGGCCATTCTCCCAGCACAAACATTTTCCTGAAATGACAGTAAGAGAGCTAAATCCTGTTATTTTTCCTCTAAGCGAAATCTGGATGCGAAGATGGAAAAAATAATGGCTTAACAAAAATTTATCTTTACTGTATAATAAGGCATATATACACACGCATACAGCCCTGCATTATAGCAGGCATAATTATTGTGTTTGCATCTTATTCCAACATATAGGCCATTTGCTGAAATGAAACACCTAGGAGAAAGACTGTAATTCATTTCATTGCTTAACTTTTGTTATATTTTGGTGGGTTGGCAGCCACCTTCATATCTCAGGCCGGAGCTCACAGAGCAGACTGAAGAGATACTTAACCTCTTAAATCATGTCTCTTATTTTCCGTTATCTTACAATTCTAAAATTTCTTGGCAAAAGCGTCAGGAGGTTAGCAAGAGAAGTTCTTATTTGTAAATTGTACTTGTGTTTATGGCCAAAATAACAGCTTTTAAATGCAGGTTCACAAATACGGTTCCCATCTGCCTAAGTCTATCAGGTCTCATTCAGTCAATTCCAAGCTCTATGAACATGTTGCACGATTCGTACATTTTATATTTAAATCTCAGTTTTGTTCATTAAATGGTGTGTCTTAACAAACTACTGAGTTCAGAAGGTCCTTATATTTGATTTAAAACTCAGCTTTCTAGTTTCTCATTAAGAAGGGTATTGAGGCTAGTGGGATGTGGTAACACCAGAACAAGGTGTCCTTCAGCCCAAACATTAGAAGTCACATGTTATGTTGCATCTACCCCCATTTTCAGTTTCTGTTCTTTTCCTGGACATGTACACTTCTTCCTAGGTGTAAATATGGATTCAGGTTATATTGTTAAGGGTTTACACACATGTACAAGAAATAAGTCAAGAAGTAGAAATACTTTCCCATTGAAAATGTGATCCCTCAAAAGTATTGTAAAACCAATAAAGCTGCCTTAAAGAACCTCCCTCAAATGCAGTTTGGAGAATATCTGGCATTAAAAAAAAAAAAAGGAAAAAAATCAGAAAGGCAGAAACTGGGAAAATACAGCCACCTTTTTAGTATACACTGACGTGATACAAATCTCCCAAATATATATTTCCCCTAAAAGCTGAATTTGCCAAAATTTTCACTTATACTTGCCTAGATTTAAATCAGTATCAGAATAGAAGACTCTGAAATAATATTAACTGTACAACTGACTTGAAATTATATTTCCTTCTGGAAAGCTAACAAATTTAAGACAGAGAATAAGTTCATATCTAGGAAAAGGTAATGGATTTTCTTGAAATAACTTTTAAGTTCACTTTCAAAATTCACTGGTCATTCTAATTTTTTAGGATCTAACCAGTAGAGGTTATTATGAACCTCAGAATTAATAGTGGAAAGAAACTTTTCTTATATCTTCAGAAAGAGTAACTGATGGATTCCAAAATGTTTTGCTGCATTATCGAAAGGTTCATTTATTCTTTTACAGTGCACATAATAACCTTGAAGCCAAACAGCTGGAAACCATGCTGTGTGTATATGTTACACTTCATACGTTATTACTACCATCTCTGTTAACAAAGTACATTCTTTAACTAAATCCTTCTTCTCAAAGTGATATTTCTTTAAGTCTTTGACATAATGTCATCAATGTTCTGCCACCAAAGTTTATAAATGAAAAACAAATGCTGAGGGTTTGGGGGATGGTGGCTCAAAAGTAATTTTTATTTAAATGTTGATCCAAGTTACCCACTTTCTAGCTGATCTTGTGTTATCATCTTATCTACATACTCAAAGAGCCTCACAATAATTTGTCACTAATAATACAGTAACACACTATGTATCTAAAACTGCCCTGCAGTGTACCCCAGGAAATAAATTGTATACAATGTTTCCCTTTAATTTTCTAATTACATCATTGTAGAGAGGATGAATATACACATTTTTCAACTATTTGTATAGTGAGCAAATACTACTACTTTTAGGTGGAGGAAACAGTACTAAATTCCAATAAGAACACTCAGAGGGTTTGCATTGAATTTGGATGCCTACCTAGATATCAAAAACTTGTCTAGAAAGCCAGCAAGAATAGTGTACCTCTAGAGACTGTAAGGACTTCCTGCTTGTGGCTGGGACGCAAGCTCCTGTCATGTTTTGCTGGGAACTTTGGATGGATCAAGTGTGCAGGGCAATGAAAAGAGATGTCCAAGATGACCCCTCGCCTCTAATTTTGAATGCCTTGAAAACTTACTGTCAACATTAAGACAGAAACTTTTTAAGGACAGAGATTCTTTTTACCAAGTTACATCTTTTGTGTGGCTTTTTTTCTATTTTCTGTTTAATCACAGAATGATAGAATCGTAGAACATCTCCGGTTGGAAGGCACCTCAAAAGATCTTCTGGTCCAACCTTTTGTGGGAAACGGAGCCTCGATGAGATTATCTATCATCCTGTCCAATCACATCTTGAAAATCTCCAGTGATGGGGACTCCACCACGTCCCTGGAGAGATTGTTCCAGTGATTGATTGTTTTCACTGTAAAAAGATTCTTTCTTCTATCAAGTTTATATAACAGTTTACTGTTTCTAATTTATTCTGTGAGGTCCTATCTGCCTAAAATGCAATTAAAACTATTGATTACATAGCTAAACCATAACCATTAATATGGCTACCACCCAGGAGGCATCACCTATGTCCTGATAAACAGTCTCTTAGCTGTATTAGCAATCAGCTCCTGTGTCAGCAATCCAAAACAGAGGAGACAGAACTGTTTAGCAACCTCTGAGAATAAAGTGGGGGATTGTTCAGTCATTTGCTTACATTGGATAAATAATTTCTTTAAAATCAAAATGGAGAAGCAGAATTCCTCATCAATGACACGTAAACTGTTTAGGGTTAGATGAGTAATACTTCAGTGGTCATATCGTTCAGCTGGAAAGCTCCATCAGGATTTCAGAGGAATGGTGAGAGATGGGAAATGATCTGAGATAATAACCACCTACTTTTTCCTTCTTCACAACCTGTTTTCCATGAATTCTCTTGTATCTCTCTGCTGCTTCAAAAAAGAGTGCTCCAGAGTGCCCCGTGCAGGCAAGACTGCAGAGAACGACCACACTGAGGGGAGACACCAGGCACCACTCGAAGAATGAGGAGAGATGAAAGAGAAAGCACTTAAAACAGTGGAGGGGGTCAAAGGCCTGGAAGTGTACAATGGAGGAAGCTCTAACTTTATTTTTCAGGGAAAGAGATATATGAACTACTGGAGAAAATACTTAGATTGTAGACAGTGGGAAAATTACATTTTGCATGTATGAAATGATGACTGCTTCTTCATTTCTTTCTATTGACTCGTCTTCCTGCCTCAAGAGTTGACAGTGCCCTCAGTAAAGCCCTTAAAAATGTAGTAATCCACAGGAAGAGGCCTGGAGATGTTTCCAGTGCCTTGATCCTTTTATTTCATTTCAGCTTGCATTATTTGCTGTTTTTACATATGTCTGTTTCAACATGTGCTGCTAAATTTTACAGCCTTGTTGGTCAGCGTAAACCTTTTTTCTCTAAATGAGCAATTCCTGACCTGCTGACCTAAATCTCCAGCCACAACAAGTTTGCTTGAAACTTGCTTGTCTGGTATGACCACAGCTCATTAAAAGACTACCATATTCATGTTTTCTTCCTCACTTCATCAGTAAGGGAGTAACACAACACAGGTCATTAAATAAATATGAAGAAAAAGATCAACTTCTTGTATCATGATCTAAGGCTTACACTATTTTACATGGTTCACATCCAGGTAAACTACAAGCTAAATTTTGAATACAGTAAATGCAAAAATAGCAGCTGTTTTATACTGTCTGCCTACAGCTATCTGGCACAGGAAACCAAATAATGGCCATGGGGGGAAACCTGAGTTAGAGAACAATTTCAGATCCCAGATTCTGAGCTGAAAGTAGAAGTCCACTTTGGACAGCTGTCCTTACAGGACTGGGTTATATGATATTTTGGTATGATCTTTAGAACAAGAAAAAAAAAAGGTTAATTATTTGCAGTACCTAAGGATGCTGCTAATATTATTTACAGATTCAGTGGCAAAGGGGTTTATTTCTATTTTCTTTTTTAGTCTTGCTCTCCTTGCAATCCCATATCCTAGGGCAGGGGATTGTGTCTGTGCTTAAGGATTTCTGCATAAAACTAAGCGGTGAACATTATTTGTACGTTGAGTCAATCATTATGCAAGAAGCTCATATTCTTTTGCTAGCTTTCACATTCTCAATTTAGTTCAGTACAGTTTTATCCTATTCCTATGCATTTTCACCTCACTATACAATCATGGACATTGCATGGAAGATCTGTGCATGGGATTGGTATAGTTATATTAAAAAAATACTTAATTCAACATTGACAACTTCACCACATGAGGTCAAGAAGTGCTGACATAATATCCCCACAGGGCTTTTGGAAATAAAAAAGGTGAAGACAAGAGAATGGAAACAGTATGTAAGACAGATAGACTGAACAAAAAGAACAAGAGACTGTTTTGTAGAAGTGATTTCCAGGGTTCAAACAATTACTGCACATCTAACTAAAATCCAATTGTTCTCATCCATGATCTTTAAAACATTTTTGCTTCTCACAAAAAGTTACACAGAATATTTTTGTTTTCTGTTTTATAATCCATTAAATCAAAAACACATGAATGAGGTTTATGCAATAACATATGGAAGTCATTAGTGCTGCTTTAGTTCTCAACTAAGTACCCAATCCTGTATTCCTTAAGTAAGAAAAACTCTTACTGAAGTCACTGTGAGTTTTTCTTGCATAAAAGGAAAAAAAAAACCTGAGTACTAAATGTAATGATCTGTAGGGTACTAAAATTGCCCAGTGACCCCTGTGTCAGTCCCTTTTAATAATAGACACTTTTTTTTGCAGGATATAAATTCTCGCTATACAGTGAGTGATTGTTTTCTGTTCAACCGGGGACCAATTTGGTTTCCACAAAGTCAAATGCAAAACTCTCACTGACCTCTATAAGAAGCAGGATTAAGACTTTTACATAGTTCCTTTATAAGAAATTTTCTGTCTGAACAGGCTGTCACCTTCTCAGTTACCTGTAGATACGAGTGGGCTGCTGTATCAGTGTCAGTCACACATTCCTTGACAAAGAGAGTGCAGAAAATCTTACCTGGACATTGCAAGGTGAAAATTGCAAAAATCAGAGAAAATTCAAACCCCTATATATTGTTCACAGAAAGGCCCCTATTAGCCTTTTAAGAAGATAAACAAAGAAAAAATCATGGGTTGTTTTTTTTTTTTTCAATTAACAAATGCTTCAAAGTACTATTCATCTTGATCTCAACTCAAGCTCATGGAAATCAATGGCAAAATAAACCTCTCATGACCGTAAAAGGGAGTAAATTCAGAAATGTTTTTGCCTTTGTGAAGTAAAACATATAGATAAGAAATTTCATTCTCATTCCCAAGTAAAGATAGAAACGTTGTTATGTGAAGTCTCAGAATTCAAGTATTCTACATCAAATTCTGCTCACATTCCCTGTTATTCTGACTTTTTATATTTGCATATTATTCTTCCATAAATAGGTCACCTTCGTGATTTCTCCAAGCTGTAACATCTTTGACACTGGAAAATAAAGATGGAAACTGAAGACTGGAAATAATTTTTAGTAGAAAGGATTAAAGAGAAATATGAGATATCCTGACCTTCATGTATTCTCTGCTCAGCTGAACAACTGCATCTATGTGTTTGTATATTTATAACACTGTATTTGTACTATTTGTATTATTATATTATTATATATTGCATTATTATAATAATATTTAATTATTATATTATTATATATTATATTATTTCATGTTTGTATTATTTGTACTATTGTAACACTATGTATTTGTATATTTATATACACTGTAAATTTGTGAAAATATATATGCAAAAGACAAATTTTTATAGACTTACATGGTCTCTATAGTCCATTAGAGTACTTAAACATGTTTATTTTAAAAGATAAAATCTGTTCTTAGAAACTGGAAAGGAGAATTTAGATAATGCTGTGTTGCAGTACAATGATTACTTGTTCCAGTATTTTTTTTGGAACTGACTGACAATTCAACTCTCTGTGCATTCATTATCAGCTTTCTAATACTTCAGAAATTCATTGCAAGATTTGATAGAAAGCAACAGAGAGAAAAGAAATAGAGGCAGAAAAACGAAAAGGGAGATGAATGAGGAGAGGAGAGGAGAGGAGAGGAGAGGAGAGGAGAGGAGAGGAGAGGAGAGGAGAGGAGAGGAGAGGAGAGGAGAGGAGAGGAGAGGAGAGGAGAGGAGAGGAGAGGAGAGGAGAGGAGAGGAGAGGAGAGGAGAGGAGAGGAGAGGAGAAACAATGAACTGCCATGTAAGTATCTTTTATGATGTGTAACAGGAATTCAATCAGGTAACATACTGCATATCACTCCCAGTGTAAGTGTGGCCAAAAGCAAACTAATAAAAAAAGTCAGATTTCTGTAGAATTTAATATATAATCTGGCTGGTAGTGAAATAAAACAGTTGAGGGTGGGGGGGGGGAGCTATTATTCTAAGTGGAATGTAATGAATCATCACCAAGGTTGAAATAAACTCACTTGTTTCAACTTACTTGATGGAAAGTGATTTTGTAGGTTACTTCATATTATACTGATTAGATTCTTAGGAAATTCAATGCTGAATGTCAGAATTTCATGGAGAATTACATTTTCTGTATTCGCTAGCACAGCAGTACACCACAAATTACACCAATCCCAATGTGTATTTCCTTTAAAAGATTATTTTACTGTGTTCCTCATAGTCGTTTGTCCTGCAAATCATTCAATACAGTGTTCTTCTCTGATTTGTCCTTTTTTGCGAGAATCAGTTTCTGCCTAGGCAATATTTTGTAGGGTTCTGAGAACCTGCGTGAACCAGCAGTCTTTTTAATGGGCCATAAATGGCTTGTCTTCTCTTCTTTGCCCCCCTCAAATATCTCTCAACTGTGAAAAGGCAAGGCTATCAAGCAGGAATCCTCAGAAATTCTTGTATTCAGCCTTACTGAAGGCAATTCTTGACAATGATATTTCTAGCTCAGGTTGTCCAATCTAATCTCTAAGATCACAGAGAAGTTATTGCCTGCAGAAGATTTTTCTTCATACTGTATTCAATAGTTCTAGTTTAGAATATTCTGATAATAAGGCAGGGAAAAATGGAATTTTTTTTTTCTGGATCAAACAATGCTGAACAATAAGGACCTTTCATAGAGGGAAAATAGTCTGGTTTATGATATTAACCTCCAAGTATGTGTGAAGTCCGCTCATGAGCCATGAAGTCAATGATTAATCAAATTAAATTCTTTATATTTTTCTGAGCCAGAAAGGAAGAAGAAAGCCAATTTTGATTTTGTTTTCACTTTTACCTTCCTATAGCTTTAACAAGCTAAGCTACATAATAACACACAATTCAAAATTAAAGTGCCAATTACCATTACAACAAAAAATATTTCTGGTCACTTTGACAAAGCCGCTAAATCCTTTTCTATTCTGGAGTCAGATTTTAACATAATTCGATGCTGTTGTGATTACATATTTACTTAGATGTGGACTACACAGAAATCACTGGATGGGAAAAGGCCAACTCAAACAATTTTCCAGCAGCCTTTCCAAGTTAAATCAAAGGAAGTGTTTGGGTGACAAAGAGTTCTTTACTTTAGCAACCAATGCTTAACTACCTTAGGGACTACTGACTAAAAGATTCCTGTTTCCTGGTAAGTTTCTTGTAGATTTTGGACAGATGTTTCTGAAAGGTCAGGAGGATGGTCATTAATTTGCATGTGGCTTTTTCAAAGATGTGGGCATGAAATGTCTGTGATTCCTATCCTCTTTTCACTGTAATGAAAGGAAACAATTTTTTTTTTCAGGAATCCAACTAGTTAGCAAATTAGTTATCAATTAACTTGTTATTAATGGTCTATCAGTGGTGTCTAAGAGATAGCATCTCATCTGGAACTAAAAGTGACAGAAAACAAAACACATTTCTGACACTGACATTGCAAAAGTCATAGAGCTAATATTTCTTCTATTTTAATTTTTCTAGCTGGTAAGAAACAGGAGGTGGCATCCTGCCCCAGTGGATAGAATAGCAAACCTCAGCTCATTGCAGTGGTGCCAGAATTTTACCCAAGAAGTTCCATCAGAGAGACAAGGACTGCTGGATGTGTAGACTCCTTGTAACATTTCATAAGAAAATGCTATTGGACAAAGTTTACTTTTACTTTACTAAAGGTTTGCTAATACATTGGAACACTAACCTATGTTGAATATGAATACAAAATATAAAAAAATATTATTTCCACACAGTTATTTTGTTTACCTCATACATTTAAAACCACTTCATGAAAAGGGGCAAGTATAAACATTGAAAGAGAAGGTCTGGAGACCTCAGAGTGGATGTCCTGTTGTAGCTTAGGAAAAGAAGTAGACTTACTGATTAAAATGGCGTGAAGGTTGCCACACCATAAGTTCCCTTGTACCTCTAAAACTGCTGTAGATGAAATTCATTACCACTTTGTGGAAATAAAATTTTGTCCCATGATTGTTACCCAGAGGTAGTTGGAGAATGGCTGTCTGATGCAACTGGAAGTCAAAACACCGCAGTGGGAGCTGGCCCACTGTTCAAGTCTTTAGTTATCTTTCTATTTATATACATATATATATATATGTATAAAAGTATGTGTGTATGTGTGTGTATATATATACACATGTATATGTGCGTGTGTGTGCGCGCGTGCTCCCTGAAGCCCAAAGAAATTAAATTGCTCTTTCAATAATTCAGCTCTTTTTCTTGCATTTCCAGGACAAAGTCTTCAAGAACATAATTGTGTTGTGCTCTTTTACAGACTTGAGTACTGAGATCAGGTTTTCTGCTGACTGTTTAAGTAGAGGATTAAAACAACTTAATACCCAGAAAGTGAATAAAGATCATCATATCCCATGCATCATCTCTCTACTTCTGCTTTTTAAGTTGGTTTATATCCAATGTCTTTCCTCAGATTTCTTTTTCCTAAAAAAAAAAAAAAGGCAGAGTCACAGCCACAGTGAATACTTCGTGATAGTAGCTTTTACTACAAACATGGGAAGCATCCTATTTCTCACAATAAAAACAGTTTTTACTGAGTTTTATTAGATTAAAAATTATACTAGGTGAAGGCAGATAACATGGCCTATGTGCTAGCAAAGACAGAAGATGAATATTCTAAGATGCAATCAGAGACAGTCATTATATTTTATATGACACATCCTGTAGAATTACCATAGGCAAATGTCATCGGAATAAGCATATATATACAGAACTATAAAGTATCTGTCATGGCTATTGGAATGCATGACACACCCATGAAAGGATGGATTCACCCATAAACAAATGTTTCCAGTTCTCATAAATTTAGCTGAGTGCGTATGTCCAGCTCAACTAGTGGCATGTCATCGTGGAGGCTTATCCCAAGAAAAATCAGTTCATGCCTATTCTCAGAATCACGCAAAAGATATTTAGGGACTGTAAAAGGAAAGGCTGTGGCTGATAGTTGTATGTGATACATAGAAGTCAAGAAGTGACAGAAAATTGTAAAGATTTTCAGTATATGCAAAAATATGCTTAAACCCGTTCTTTAGCATCCTGGGCATAAGCATCTGTGCTGTAGCAATGAATCTACATACATTATGGCAGACAGTTTATGAGACATATGTTTTAAATTGCTTTCAATACTTACTGTAAATGACTGGAATTATTCTGTATTAATGTAATGCAGGTGTTGGATGTGTTAAAATTAGTGTTTTAGGGACAGCAGTTTCTGAACACATTCTGTCAATGAACCTAATTCACACTCAAGAGTTTCTACTGCTTGTCAAAAGAAATGGCATCAAATGTAACATCAGTATCCAGCAACAGATATTGAATATGAAGATTTAATAAAAAATTAAAATGTAACTGGTCAACATTTTCCACCTAATCAAAACCTTATTTGAAAAGATATATTGTTTAGGCTTAAAAATTATTCTTTATCAATGGAGCTGATATAAAATATTTCATCTATCAGAATTGTTTTGTTTGTCGAACTTAATCAGTTCAACATTTTCTTAGCAGCCCTCTGCCTCATAATACGTGTAATTCAAGGTACCGTTCTTTTTTGTGAGCCCAGATCCATTGAAGATTTCCTCTCCTGCAGTGCGGTGTATCCTTCCCTGCTACCAAGCCTTATCATGGGCCTCATTTGGACACATCATCTACCAGGTACCTGCAGAATCGAGAAACATTCCTCCATTAAATCTCTATAAAGGAGGAAAGGCAGTTCCGCAAGCCAAACAAAAACATTTGGAGATGTTACACATTTTTATTTAAATAGGAAGTCTATCAGGAAATGTATAATCCTTTAGTAAACTGAAAGCTTCTGACACTTTTTCTGGGATTAGCATTCTGAAAGTTCAATTTTTCAACTTTGCTCAGCATGAGAACAGAACTATAGTACTTCAGAATATCCTGGTGAAAAAAAATTTCATGTTTTATGCCATTTCTAAGTTTGGGCAAGCCATGAAGAATGCACATTTTACCAAGTCTTGCATATTAAGAATATTTAATAAAAATTATTCTTTAAGCTTAAAGAAACCCTCTTCTTCATATTATGTATAATATTTAAAGAGTTAAAGGCAAACTTTGATCAATTGCCTCCATTAAACTTTTCACTCCAGAAAGGCAAATATCTCAGAACAATTATGAACTTAATTTCCACTCCCCTTAGCCCTGTCACATCAACCTGTTGTTGATTTGGAGTCTTTTCTTTCTTTCTCATAAGCGTATTCATTCACAGTTTGGTCTCCTACTGAGTGATCCCATTAAAGATAATCCCATTTATTGAGTCTCCTTTCTGAACAACCATTTTATCCATTGCCCTCTCTGCCATGGTCCTGGAAGTATTGCCCTGCCTGGCAGGGGTTGCAGTGTAAGTCAGAGCTTTCCAGGTGTGCTACTGCTAGAAATCTCTCCCAGGAAAAGTTTTGGATTCACTGTTCTTTCCTCCAGCTATTAAGGGAAACCATCAGTAGGCAATGACAATAATCCTGGGCATAGAAGAAAATTTTGGCACTTAGGAGAAACAATTAAAACCTGAAGCATTTTAAATGAACCCAGTAATTGAAAAGTATAGGCATCAATACTGCACTTCCCAATTCAAAAATTATATAGTTAGAGGAAAATATCACCTGCTCTCAAGGTCATTACCTGTTAAAGGCTCAAATCCACTTAAATCTATGGATATGTTTTCAATAGTCTAAGGATATATCCCAATACTGATAAAATACTGGCAAAAGAAACCATTAGCATTCCTATGAATTATTCTTTAAAAACCTACACCCTTGCACTGTAGCAAACTAAACTTCTGAAATAATTGATGTCTGCTGCCAAATGCAGCCGGATGCCTCCCTGTCATGTAACAGGAAGTTTGTGTTCCTGATGAGGGGAGCCCTTAGTGGGGAATTACAGTACCCCAGCCTGCTCGCTCTCTCCTTCTCTGTGAGTTATGATCTATGAGCTGTGAAACTAATAGCTTTGTCATTCATTGTGTTTCTCCCAAAGCTGTTAAAAATTAATGAACCATTCAACAAAATTCACATGTTCACCGTCTAAGTCTCTGATCCTTGCAAATAAATCTATGTGGAGCTTGTTGGCTTTATGCCTCCCCGAGTCCTGATGGTATCAGTGGGATCCTACACGGGTCCAACAGAGCAAATTCATGTACAGGGCTGACCCTCCTCCAGCCTCTTTCTAACATAAGTCTATATGATAACATGAGTGCTTCACATGCTCAGAAAGCTGTCTGGCAGGTGTAATTCTTGGGCCAAATCCTCTTTTTTTGCCTTATACTTAGCTTCCTTAGTCTGAGACAATATTTGGAAAAGACTTCTTCGATTATTTTCCAAAATAAAGTCTTTTATGTAGTATTGTAGTTTGTTTTGATGTTTTTATGGCACAAAGCAATCAATGAAGGTAGTTCCTGCATATTTTTACAGTCAAGGAACTTTAGAAGCCTAGAAGACTATCTTGTGTCTTCATTCTTTTATGATATCTACAGATAATAAAAAATCAAATGCACAAAATAAAATGGAAGTACTACACAGTCAGAGAAACTACAGTTTCAGAGGTATCACTATCCATTTATCTAAATTCTCCTATACTTAATATGCAGTTATCTGGGTATCTATTATCAAGGCATTGCAAGACTCAGCTTCAGTATACGACATTCAGATATTCTGATAGGAGGTGGGAACATCACAGAGACTAGATGACAATGAAGAATACAGGGCAATAATATTTCTTATATCTATCCAACAGATTGGTTGAAGTGAGCTTTCAAATCTGTTAAACAAATTAAATAAAGCATTTTAAATACCAAAATAATTTTAGTCTTATAATTCAATATACCAGGCCAAAGTGCTTTGAGCAAAAACAAAGAAGGAAGCAAGAGGGGTGTTACAGGGATTTAACAGGTATTGCATAATGAATAAAGGGCAGTAGAAGTTGACCCAAGATATGCAGGAATAATTCCCTTGAAATCACTGAAGTTTGTCCCTTTTGCACTGAGATTTAATTTAATTCCAGGCGCATAACTACTTTGACACTATAACAAGCAAGCATTATTGTGGTCAGCTTGAAACGAAACTGTAGCTAGGATGATTTTTGCTTTGATATAAGATGTCATTATTAGAAGAGAATAGCTCTTACATATCCATATTTAATTACAACAAAGCAAATTAAATAATTCATTTATGATTAATTAACAAATTAAATATTGTGTTGTTATATTTATCATTAAAATCTATTTAGCTGTCACATGGAAGTTATCAGTTAGTGCAAAACAAATTAAAACTTTTTGACCTTTTAATTAACAAAATAAATAATTTATTAATACAAAAAATGACATTACAATATTTTTACCTCTCAAATACCAGTAATTAATTATTGTAAAGCAAATTAATTTTTCTTGCATTTCAGTTAATATTCTCAGCTATTTACTTCATCATGATTCTGTTGCTAACAGCTCCATCTTTTAAGTCTCTGCTGAAATTTGCAGGTAAGGCAGAAAAAGAGTCCTGCTGCTTAGTTTGGAAGCTAAATCTTTGCTAAACACACAGCGTCTTTTCACAGAACATAGAACTCCTTATGACAGCTTTAGTGTTGTGCTTACTATCTCTTACAAAGAAAATATTAAAAATTATTTCTTTGGATCATTTATTCCAATTTTCCTAACATTTATTTATCTTTTCCTACATAAACAACTTCAGCTCCTACCAGCTCCAAAAACTGTGATAGCATCTCCTGCATAGACCAATTTTGCAGTTTTAAAATTAATCACATAAGGAGTTGATCATTCGTTGTAACCTAATTGTGTTTTGTCAGCATTTCCTGGTGGGACCACTCAGATTAATCATCTACTTCTGTTTTCCAGTTCTGCCAGACCTTCTTCCTGGCTAAAAGTGAAATTTATGATGAAAAACAAAAATGAAAACAATTCAGAATGTTAGTTTCTGTTTTTCATCAACATGTCAAATTTGACCAGCTGTGCTTTCCATATACCTCTGAGGAGAAGACACAGAACCACAGGAACATCTGAGGTGTTGATCTTATCTGATAAGAAGACTGAAGGACGCTGGGACTCTACAGATAGTTTGAGATTAGAAGTCCATCACCTCTGTAGTGAGATGAAGACCCCCTTTCTACTCTGGGTCAGGTAAAATAAACCAAATTACTGCTTGTATAAATTGTGTCACCTACATCTAGAATGCTGGCCTAGCCTCATAGCTCAAAAGACCATATATTTAAGCCTTGCAGCTTTGCAACCCTTGTAATTGAATGAGCCTGTTACTTCAGCACAGTAATCACTCTGATGAGTCTTAAAAATCATGTTTCAAATTTCTTTCCCTCATTTAAACTGCTATATTTCAGGAAAATGATCTCTTCAGGCAGTGCAGAGCTGTGTGGCCTCCAGGGCTGCATTGGAGACTAAATGTTTTTGTCTCAGCACTTTGAAGACTGATAGCACTTAATTCCCTTTGAAGTAATTCAAAGATAAGGGCTGTTAACCTTATTACCTTGAAAAAACTTATTTCTGCAAGCACATAAAGGAACTTTATAGGGGCAATTATTCTCAGAGTTCAAGCAAATTGGACTATATTTATCAGTAAATAGATATTAAAAATTGGACATTGACATTATGTCTATCCACTATGAAGTTACTTATTGATACTATTTCCATTTCATTTATTATGCTTTTTTTCTTAATATTTACACATGCTGTCTTTAATACAAACTGAGTAGAATGTGTCCATCTGCAACACTATACGTAAGACCTAATATCATAGAAGAAGCGAGATACTGTGGTATATTCCTACATTGCCAAGCATATAAGCAAAGGAGCAACAGTCACCTGACACTTCCTGACAGAACTGATACTTAATGCTAAGTGTTTCTTTGTTTTTACAGCTGGCATGATTTTGAACTCCTATAAATGGAAGGCAAATATCAGCAAGTCCAGAACTCATGAAAGGAGCAGGGAGGGGTACCCAGCACTCTAAATAATATGCACCTTTGCCAGGTAATGTACTTTAAAAGGCAATTTTTGGTCCTTAATCTTGGATCTACACATGGAATTCCCACTGACACCAATAAAAGTTACAATCTGAAGACAAAGGGAAGAAGTCATCAAGATTGTCTAGTCAAAGTAAAGTAATTAATGATTTTTTTATTATTGTGCCAGATCTAAGAAAATGGAAGAATACAATGTTATTAATATAGGACATGTGGACCCAATACAGATTTGCATCTGAACTTCCTTGTACCTAAAAAGAGCCTTTGTTACTTACAATGCTGCTTATTCAAAGATATCAAGTGGTTTTACAAATATCAGTGTTATAACCTGAAAATTAGTTAAAGATGTGGAATGCATTTGGGAAGATGAGAAAGTGAGTTACACGGAATAATAGAACAAATCATTGAAAGAACCAGGGATAGAAGTTAACAATCCTGACTGTTAATCCTGTGCTCTACCAAGGTAATGCTGCTTTCTAATGGAAAAAAAAAAGTCCATTACTATTTATAACAAGTCCAATAGTTATGCTTTTACACTGAAATAAATCAGTTTACAGAAATAACGGAACATCTTCAAGTTTATAGCTGAAATAGTCTAGTTTGTAGTTTACATACAGTAGGTGAAGAGCTAACGGGTCATTTTCCAGCCTTGAAAAGCAAATGGCATTAGTATTTTTGAAATCTATCCAAGCTCCAAGTGTTTATATAGTAGTTGGTAAACTGTAACAGCTGGCCTACTGCTGAACTGAACAGGATACCTGGTCTAGACATTTAGACTCAGATGACAGAATCCTAAATTATGCACTACTATGTATGTATGTTGCATATTTCATACACTTAAACTACCTAAGCAGACTTCAGTGAGCAAAAATGCTAGGACAATTCATATCTTTTCTCAAAGAAATCTGTTTTCATAGCACTCTCTTCGTTCTAAAATTACTTTTTATAATGTTATACTTAAAGGAGTAAGCCTTAAATGCCACAGCACAAAAGTTCAGAGGGCAAGTTACTTTTCTTTTACAGTAGTGTCTTGTGACCTCTACTAAGTCCAGTGCTTCCCTCTCATGGCACAAAACACCTGATCTTCAGGTAAGGATCTTCACCAGGGTCAGGGAGCCCTGAGCACAAATCTGTGCTCTCCAGCAGAGACAGAGAGGGGAAAGAGCAGCTTAGGATGCCTTACCTCCCAGGGAACTTTACTTGTGGGCTATAGGGTATTGTGACACTCTTTCAGTTAGTTTGATGATACTGAATATTTTTTCAGATGTTTAATATAAATAATAGATGAGTAAAGAGTTAAGAATGGAGGTTGTTTAGGTCATTCATTCATGACAGGACATCTAAAATTGATCTAATGAGTATTGAATTAGACAGAAAACAGCCTATTTCCAAACATCCTATGGTGTGATGATCAGAACACTTTTCCTGAGGACGTATGATAAGGCCTATTTTCTGCCTAAAAGAGAGGGAAAGATATGAATGTTGTCCTCCATGCACTCAGTCAACCGTTAGATAAAACAGTGGGGATGTTGGCAGCAGCAGCAGCACCAATTTGGGGATTCTAGATCTTGTCCCAACATGTTTTCTTCCAGCTAGAATTATGTACTGAATTTAACTCAGCTTTGTGAATTTAACACAGCTTTTCATATCTGTCAAATTCCAGTTGTAACTTAAATTAGAAAAAAAAAAAAAAGACTGAGAAGGAGAACAGGTAGATGTGATACCTCTTACAGTCCTTGTTTGCAAGGTGAACAGTAGATCATTTTCATTCAGTTTATTATTACCAAGTAAATATTTCCTAAACAGGCTTAATAATTGCAAAGGAGAAGGTAATTGTCAAGGCTCTGAAGTAGGTAAATACAAGGTATGCAACTGAGCATAACCACATGATCTTTCTGGGGTAAGAAGAAATTAATACACTGCCTTCCCAACAGTTATTTGTTACTACCTTATGCCACAGTAACAGCCACTATAGAGCACTGTTAGTCCATTTCTGTGCAACCAGGTTAGTCTACAGTCACCTTCAAGGTAATTCAACTTCCCCCCCTCTGATTTCAAGTTGAAAAGATCAGGAATATTCACCTGTTTAGTGGCAATGACAGGTAAGAACTGGAAGAAACAAAGAGCGATGGTTATCTGTAAAACAAAAGGAATAGGAAAAGGACCATTAGAACAGGTTGCCCAGGGGGGTTGTGGAATGTGCCTCCTTAGAGATATTCAAAAACTGTCTAGACATGGTCCTCGGCAACTGGCTGTAGGTGGCCTTGCTGGAGCAGGGGGGTTGGACCAGGTGACCACCAGAGGTGCCTTCCAGCATCAACCATTCTGTGATTCTGTGAGGTACGTACATGTCCCTGAATTTAACATCCATGGGACCAAGGGAAAAGACTAAGTAAACAGATGAATGTCAGTTCTTTGAATAAAACAAGGTGAGAACAAGCCAAATTGCACACCATCAAAAAGCAGATCACAT
Organism: Platalea leucorodia; assembly: GCF_965183815.1. Classification (NCBI taxonomy): domain Eukaryota; kingdom Metazoa; phylum Chordata; class Aves; order Pelecaniformes; family Threskiornithidae; genus Platalea; species Platalea leucorodia. The sequence continues at coordinate 52,020,311 of NC_138858.1, forward strand.
CAAAACAATCTCTTTTCTTCCTATAACAGGTTAATAGCCTCCTGAGCGAAGGGAAGCACTAATCACATGTATTGGGTTTGTCTAGAAAAGCTTTTGACAACGGTGTACATACCATTATATGCAACTACAGAAGCATGAGCCAGCGGAAAACAGTACAGGGTAATGCCAAAGTGCCAGTAGTCATTATTAGCACACTACCAACATAGCTGTCTTGAGCACTCATATGTGTTCGGATACAGATATATTTATATTTATTTGTATATATTTGTGTGTATATATACAGATACCCCTATGTGTATATATGCCTATATGTATATGTGTGTAAATACATATTTATATGCATATGTGTGTGTGTGTGTATCTGCATTATGTATACTTACATATCAGCTGAGACAGGTGATTGATTTGAAAACAGATGTCATGGACAAGGTCCCCCAGAGAGGAAGAGTAATTAATTCAGTGCCATGTGATTTTCTAAATAGGAGTTGAATCAACAGTTTAGGAAGTTTTGGTCAACTCTGCAAGGTTCTTTAATTGAGTTATTAGCAATGTCTCATTGAAAGGGGAAAGGTTATGATAGATCTAGTAGATATTTGACCTTTCTGCCGAACAGATCATTACTATCAAATAAGATTAAGAGTGGTTTCCTGTTCTAGTCTGACTTGAAACTTAAACACACTGGGGAAAATATCGAAGATCATATGCTGCAGGAATTGATCTATTGTTGGAAACAAAAATACAGTGGAAACACTAATGTAGAACAAACCTGACTCCCCGCCCCCCGCCAAAAGAAAAGAATAGAAGGAAGCACTTGTGAACATGTGTGCATAATTTTCCTAGCCATAAACTAGCTAAATAAAAAGCATTTATAAAATAATATATTTAAATAGTTTACCACCTACATGTCTTGATATTGATATTCCCAAGTACTTTTTCCTGATTTTCATTCTAAACACAAATTCCAGCCTGGTTATCCTCCCATGCCATCCTCTTGCAACAAAAGGTGTAGACATACCATGAAATTAAGCTCTGTCAGAAAAAAAAAAAACAATACAAAAACCAAAATAAAAACCTGGGATTAAACTAAAATATTAGTAACCCAAAATATAGTCTGTGTTCCTCAGTTCTTATTTCTAGTGTGCAGAACTTTGCTCATCATTGTTATCCATTGCTTTGTAATTATCAGTTTAATTCTTCATTAGAGAAAAGAGTTTGTGCATTTTTTAAGGGCAACAATAAGCAGCAGCAGACATGTACAACCACAGGGCAAGCTTGCTGGCTGATTGGAGCTGATGATTAGTTCTTCATGTTACAGTCACTGTAAGTAATCTAACCAGGAAACTGGAGAGGTTATCCAGAATGGCAGAGTTAAATTATTGAATTTAAAAGTATTGCCAATTTACACATTTAGATGATATTTAGATGGTGAGACTAGCAAAGGGAAGTGAAGTAACAGGTCATGATAGCACAGAGCTTGAGGGACAGTGTGGGTGGTTACTGGAGAGGAGATTGATCCTTTTCCAGAGTTCTCAGTTTATAGCCTGAAAAATAAGTAAACAACTTGTGAGATTAATTTTAAATGTGTTTGAACTGCTTCAGTCTTCCTCAGTAATTTCTAGTGCCCTAAATTATGAAATATATGAAATATTTTTTCATGGCTGATTCACCCATGAGTCAATCCTATAAAAGCAAAATGACATGCACAGACTGACTGTACCACCTGCAGCATCTGATAAGCTTCCTGAGGCTGCCTGTGAACATGACATCCCGTCCTTAAACAAGTCCAGGTACTACATTACAGAAACAAGGCACTTGATTATTCACAGCGTATTTTTTAGGACTATGCTAATAATCAGTGCCTGGTGAGAAGGCAGGTCAGTTGGACAAATGTTGTGATTTCTTCATGTTACTGTATGTCCTTGGATTCCTTTCCCATGAATCAGTACAATAAGTAGGTCACGTCATCTTTCTTGCTTCTTAGCATCTCAATATCCCTTTCACCCAGGAGGGTAATCATCTCTTACATAGATGAAAATTACTAAAAAAAAAAATGGAAGAGTATTTTCCAATGTTCAAAACCACAAGCGAGTCCTAGCTTGTACCTTAGTAAGACAGCTATCATATGGACTATATGGTTCAGCAATACCTGGCATGCCTGCTGCATGAAAGTTCACTCAGCCTTTCAAGAGGAAGGAACTATGGCAGGAAATTAAAAGAAAGCCTCAAACAAGATGGCCTTATTATGCTCAATAGGGAATGTCACTATGGCATTACCAATTTTTATTTAGTCACGGTAGAACATGCTACTGAGAGGAATGCTCACAGCGGGGGCTACTGATAGGTAAAAAATATAGGGAGAGATTAAGTATTTTCACCGAAGTACAGAAATATAATGAACTAGCCAAACGCTTAAGAGCTCAGCTATTGCAAATGTCTGTCCTTCTGGAAGGTGTTTTCTCAACACTACCTTAAGTACAAGAGTGTTTTTCTTGGCTGAAAAAAGGGTGCTTGGAGTTGCTTACTGGCTGGCGATGTAACGCATTTATGAGTACGTATGAGGCACAACCAAAACAGATAATAAACCATCATATTCAAGTACTGCAGACTTCTAATCGTGGCTATGATTCTTTTTGCGAAGCAAATATGACAGTGACTTGTTAAATGTGTAATACGTTACTCATTAAATGTGTAATATAGGCAAGGTAAAGAGTTTCATAAAGCAGGTATTGACATGAAAGGCATCTATAAGTTGTTGAAAGAAGGATAGTTGAAATAAAAGCAAGTGAAAGACCACATGTCAAAGCCTACTTGTCATTCCAGAAATTTACAACCTGAAAACCAGAAAGCACCAAATGACCAAACCTTTCAAGTAATAAACAAGAAAAAGCCCACCCAAGGACTCAGTTAAGACCTTATTAAGAATACAGTCCATAAACAAATTTAAACTTAGTTTCTTTGTGCACTGGTATGGAAAAGCTGATGAAATACATTCAGAAATTAACAAGGAACAAGTGTGATTCATCACACAGTGAGATAAAATTACTGTCACTTTTTCATCAACAATTCAGAGAATCAGGTTATGCCCTCCTTATGAAGAAATGAAGTTGATTTCCACATAAAAGAGCAAACTTTTGATATTCATGAAGCCAGTGTACAGAAGCAATATTTCAGGTCCACATTCAATTCTATTTAAAGACATAAGGAGTCTTTCCACCTATTGAGTGGGATTTAAACTAGACCTTCAGTGGATCATAAACAACAGAATAAAGATGTTGAGAAGTGGAAAAAACATAAATGGTGATTCATTTTACAATAATTAACATTGGTAGTTTGTGCTCAACCTATCCTTTAAAAATCACTTATATGTCTTATCTACCCACTATAGGCGTGTCCAACCTTCTTTATGCTGCAAGCCATAGACTTGCTCACATGGGTGAGAGCCATATAATACATATATGAAATAAAGCATGTGACTCAGATAATTCTCCATGATGAGTAGGCCAAGGCCAGTTTAAGCACACCCTGGCTAGCCTTAACACACCCCATAGCCCAGGGGAAAATAGTCTTAGGGGAGAAACCTTTTTGCAGCCCACCCCTTCCTTTGGCAGCCTCTTTGCAGCCCCAAACCAATGGGATCTCTAGGCTTTATCTCTCTCCCAAGCCTAACCTTATCGCTAATCCAGGACCATAGATGGAGTTTCTACGTGTTACCATAAATATTATTTATTTTCTGAAACTAACACGTAGTAGGAGGTCAGAAATTCTGATCAAGCACCAGAATGTCTGAAACAATGGGGTCACAACCTGAGGTATCCCATTCATGCTAACTTGGCAACCTTTGCTCAGAGAATATGAGTGTGAAAAATTTGTAGCAAACACAGGGAAAAGAAAGAAAGTGAACAGAAGACTGTACCAAGATACACCAGTTCTCAAGGCAAACATATATAAGCAGCTGCAGGAAAATGTAAGCACAGTTCCTCTAGTCCTAGCTGGCCCAAAGAAGCCAGATCTGGTCTGGAAACTGTACAGCTGTGATGCTCAACCCATTTAACTTCCGACATGATGTGCTGACACATCTCTATAACTTCTAGGCAAACTGCTGAATTGCACCTGGTTACTGAAGAGAATCAGCAAAGCTTTTCTAGTCTACTTGCCATTGAATTATTAACAAGTTAGCAAGGGTAACACATGGTAATTCGTGAATGACTTACTTCAGCAACTGCCTACATTTACAGTCTTAAGGACACCGTGTGAAGTTGTTTGTGCAGCCAAATATTTGAATAAACACTACACTAATTAATAGATAATCTTTTTTTTCTTTTTTCAAACAACCACAGTTACCTATTCTTCATACTGTTAACAAATGCAAGAGAGTAAATGATGTTTTACCAGCACTACGCCCAATCAAATTCATGCAAGAAAAAGAAAATGTTATTGACAACATCTAGGGAGTTGCTTGAATCGAAGATCAATTGATTACAAAGCATTAATCAAAGAGAAATATATAAGAAAATAACCTGAAGAAATAAAATAATTTCCATAAATTACTACCAGTAAATGGAAGAGAGGATGTTGGGTTCCCAAAAATGTGGTTGACCCTGCCAAGAGGAACAGCTCTTGGCAGCTGTATCAGGTTTATACATTCAACTACCTCTGAAGTACCACAAAGGACACAAGATCTCTGTTTCTTAAAAGATGCAACATGTTAAGGCACTGAGAGAAGCTATACATCCCTGGCTGGGAATTGCAATATGCTGCTATACCAACATAGATTTCTGATAGTTATGATGTTAAATGCACATTATATATGCATTCTGATCTGGAATATTTAAAGAATCGTGCTAAAATCATATGATGAATTCACATTAATGCCAGAATAACTGCAGATAGTTTATAATGAAGTACTCTGAATGCAATGTCTGTGCAGGGCAGCTGTATCAATTTAGTTGAAGCAGAGTTTATTTGTACAAGTGAATACATCTTGTCATACAGATAGATCTTATTAACTGACAAATGAAGTCACTAGGAACATCACAGCAGACGAAATTACCTCAGCCAAATTAATTGTTTTGAGACACTTTTATTTGTCTGCTGATCATTTGCATTAGTTTACCATGATTGTATTTAGATGGTATTATGTTATGACTAAATCATTCTCTATTGCCAACTTGTGACCCAGATCTACTGTTTTCTTCTTGCATCTCACTGTTTACGTCTCTTTTTATTTTTTTTACTGCCTAAAATTAGAGAACGTACAGAGTACAAAAATAGGTTACCAGAACTATTTTGCAGTATACTGTAAGTTCTTCTCTATTTTTGTCATAGTTCTATCCTAACAGTCATGCTTTTCCTTCACATTTTGTGAGATTTTGGGTTGCCTAATATGGAGAAGAGCAATGAATATGCCTTAAATGCAAAAGACAAGCCCCAATATGACCACAAAGTTGAATGTTGTGCAATGCGCAGTATATTTTGTTACCATAGTCTTCTTCCTAATATTTTGATGAATGTGGGCAGTTGTTGAAAGGATCTTAAATATAATTTGAATGCATTAATCGTAATCTCTTAAAACTGAGGTCCGGAGAGATATACTTCTTTTCTTCTACTTATCCGCTGGAAAACTCTGTGGTTATATGGATTAGTAATTTCAACATAATTATGCTGTTCTTAGTGACTGTTTTGTATGGATCAAAATTTCTTATTCACACAGGGTCACCTATTCAAGTACAGCTACCTTGCTACAGTGTTTATATCACACTTGCACATTTTCATTAACAGGCATCTGCCTCAGGCATTTTTGAGAAATGAACTAGCCTTTAACAGACACTGCATATATCATGCCCCTGAACTATCTTGTTAACACAAAAGTTCTCCTGTTAAAATCAAGTTTTGTTTGTGCTACAACATCCAGAGCTCTCATGTTGTTTGCAATTATTTATCTTAGGTAATGAAAGTAGTTACAATGAGATGATAGCATGGAGTGCAATAAAGGAAGCCAAATAGAATATAAAGATAGAGCTGAAATGTACTAGAATTGAAGTGGATATGAAAAAAAAGAACCCCTCTGATGTGAACTCTTTCAAACCATTTCTATATTTTGCAGATGCAGAGGAAACACTGGTAAAATGAGGACTACAGCAAAGATGAACCATTAGGCTAATAATTCACCTCCTGCCAAAAAAAAAAAGCACCCTATTAGTCTCATTTTACCACTAGCCTGCACATGAAATAATCTTTGAAATGTCTTAAAGGTGTCAAGTAAATGCCCATCCATCATCAATAAAGATGGAGAACCTGTCCATGAAGGTAAATTTGCAGAGACATTGACTGTGTGGTCTGTACTCTGAAATATTTTCTGTCTATGTATTAGTAACTTGCATGATTTATATCCTGTTCTAAAAATCTTAAGCACTGCTACCACCTGGTGGTTAGTTTAGACTTGAATCTACTAGCTCATCAGCAAAGTAAGAAACGGAAAAAGGAGGAAAAGCATACTCTAAAATGCTTTTCAAAAATAATTTAGCTTTGGTATTCCCTCAATATATTCTAATTCAGCTCTTTCTATTGTCATAGATGAGCAATCTTAGTGTCATGAGATGAAGAATCCTTTTATTTCTGAATTATTTGCAGGAGGAGCCACTGATAGTAAGAAAGACTGGCCTGTGATATTACTTTCCTTGGTTTTCATTTTTATTTCCTATAGTACCTCTTGTAACTAGGTCACCGTTGTCTGCTGTGTAGAATCTTCTGTGTAGAAAGAGGGAAATATGCCAGTGCTCCATATTACTGTTTTAGCAGCCGAGTTGGTGTTGAATTCACTTTTACAGTGTCTGTCGTTCAGAAAAGAAAAGAAAAAAAACAGGTCTTTTGGAAAGTTATATGAAGCAGCAGCAATAATTTCTTGGTCTTAAAAAGTTAGACATAAATTAGTTGTCATGACAACTGAAGCTTGCAGGGTTAAGGCAGGAAAAGTTCTTACCCCTTAATGTTAATTAAAACTAATGCTAATCATTTAATTCCATGTGTAAAACCTGATTGCATCTACTTAGCAATTAACATTTCATATGTAAAGGAAAATGCTACCATCACTGAAAAGTGTACTGTTTGACTATGAAACAGAGGAATACTAGATGATACTATTCCTAAAAAGATATCTAACAAAGTTGTGGTATTGAGCAGTTCCATTAAATAACCACACAAAAGCAACAGAAGTCCCTGTTAAACTATCTGCTTTGGAAAAAAATCGGCCAATATTGTCTGGCAGTGAAATCCACAGGCAAAAGAACAATGATGAGTCTAAGCCATGCTGTTTGGCTCTACACTCCTTCACATTTCCTCCGTTTTCAAATCTAGGATTATGATCCAACACAGATTTCAGGTTCAGATCAGGTTGTCTCTAAATTCAGATGCTCTTTGCTGGTTCTAACCCTCTCTAAATGGGATAGCTGGTCAAAAACCAGGAAAATAATGACCAAGGATGGTGAAGCATCTTTGCCTTATTCATCACTGAAGAACTGGATCCCTGCATCTACTAATTCATTGGTAACATTAATTCTGTAACTTTTCCCAGAATTCTGTAAAAACTTCTTGATTTTGGCATTTTCATCAGGTAGAAACAAGATGCTTACAGAGACATTAGGCTAGTTCTAAAGTAGAGTTACCAGGAAAGAACAGTTTTTGAGTTCTTCTTCTCTATGTACCATAATCTAGTATTTGGGACAAAAAAATAAATCTGTGTGCTAAATGCTAAGTTGTTTAGTGCTTATGTAAGAGACTAGTGAAAATTCACCGATAAGTACTAGCCCAATCTTGCTGTAGTGTAACCAAGAGCAGAATTTGAGCCTTCAATTTTAGATCAGATTTAAAGGGGAAAATTGTGCCATTACATTCTTTCTAAATTTATGATCCCATTAAAAAAGCCCAGACCTGAGATAACAGATAAAGGTGCATTTAAACTTTACATGTTCAAACCATTTAAGTACATGTTTTATTTTACCTGTTTACCTTTTTATTTTGGTGAGAAGAGAAACTATCAGCCAACCAAAAAGAAAAGACAAAAAAAAAAAAAGTTTGTTGATGTGATCCTTCCAGTTGGGCTAAAACCAAGATATGCTAGCAACCTCACAGAAATACCTCACTGCATTTGCAATATTTCTAGACCATTTTGTAGACTAGAGATCTCTGACCAATCATCCATTTTTTTACGCTTATCTTAACAGAACTCCCAGATTTTTGTTGCATTAGTCAGTATGTTGCCATGACACTTGGGTAGCTTCTGAAATTGCATACAGTTGTCCTGCATTCCCTAGAAGCAGCAGGTCTTTTTAGGGATGAAGTATCAAAAGTTACTTTATCCATTGAATATTCCTGGCTAACAAATTTGAAGAGTAAATAAATTAAAACAGAGCATTAATCAGATGAGAGAAAAGAGGAATAATGTAGGGTCACATGAGGTATAAGTTCTACTATAGAACATGTTAAAGATAGCGTTGTCAGTATTGACTTATTTCTGCTCCTGTTGATGTCAGAGGGGGCAACGAAAGGCCAGCGCTAAGCACTTTCGAAAATCCTACCCTAAGGGTTCAAATACACTTTTAACATAGTAACCAGGCCTTTTGTTTTCTCTTTCATCAATGCTAGTTCCAAAACAATGGAATCAAGAAACAAGTCAGGGTATGCAGTTACCATGTTAAAAATATTTTTGTTATGATTTTATGCTCTGTGGCTTTTTTTCATCTGGCAGTGGCTGAATCTAAAACTGGAAGTTTCCTGTTGTACATCCACACATCTGTACTACTGAGGGATCCAGCAATATGTGGGCTACATGGGAACATGAATCACTCTGTTGCTTTGTGTGCAGAACAGAACAAACTCCGAGAAGGGAACCTTAAGACTTCAGAAGATGTTGTTCCACTGAATCTGTTGTTCCACATTTGGCTCTTCTCAGCTTAATTCCTGGGGTTGCTACTATGCATACTAACTAACCAACCATTTCTCAGCTGAGCCTGATCAGTGTGGCTTTCTTATTTTATAACTGGGGGAAAAAAAAAAAAAGAACTCCACACTTTAACAAGAGTTGAATTGTTTAGATTTGTGTATCAAAAGAGACTTTAAAAATCAGCTCAGCATATAAATGGTGCTATTTTATTTATAACAACATCTCAACACCCAATTCATTTCTTTAAATAAATCTCTCTTTGGCACAATTTGCACATATCTGAAAACCACCACGTAATTTGGCACAATGCAATACAGTTGGCAGCCTCCACTCAAGAGAGGTCCAGGACTGGAACCAAGAGGGATACCACAGGCCAGCACTGAGGTGCGTTAAAAGAGTTACATGGGGAGGATTTCACAGCGGTTACCCGCATCATGTATGATCCAAGCCATTGCTATTAGTTTCTTACTTTCAGGAGCATTGAAGTCATGCAGAAAAAATACATGTGTGTGTATCTAAGCCTTTCTCACCCCACTCAGAGGTCTTTTGCCCCTCCCTACCTCAAGCTCACATAAGAATTAGAATTTTCCATTTCCTAGAAGACATTTCCAGAACTGCAGCCTCCAGAATATAGAACTGTAAGAGTATTTTTGTTTCCAAGTAGTCAATACTAGCATTTAGCAGATTCAGGCATTTGACATTTTGCTTGGGCATTCATCACAGCCTATCTGAATGAAGTCCTATCGCATAGTCATTGCTGAAGTCATGTCCAGCAAAAGTTTGCAAGGTGTAAAACAAATTCCATTTCTGTTGGAAAAAAAAATATCTCATGTGTTTTTATTACCTTGCTATGCGGAGGGGGAAAAAAGAAAAAACAAAAACTTCATAACCGTTTAAATTCCACAGACAATTAAAAGTTCTGCCGAATAAGTTCATTTTCCAATTTGAGGGAAGAGTATTACCGTGATCCAGTCGGTTGGCCCTACCTTGCTTATTCCCGAGGAAAGCACAAGTGAAGGAATTCCAACGTCAGTATTGCAGCACCACCTGTTGTCAGTGCGGGGCTGCACAGACGTGCTAGTCGAGCTTTGATTCACAAATAGTAGCACTGCGATTCTAACGAAAGTATTTTTATTTTCTAAATTGCATCCCAAACGGCATACTGAGTTTGCTGTAGTTTGGTTCTCCAGAAAATGTTGCTCAGCTGTTTTACAAGAATCAGAGGGGAAAAAAAAAAAAAAAAAATTCCAGGTGTTATTTAATATTAATTCATTTTATATTAGTTCATTGATATTTATTAAAATATTGTGTAATATTCAGAATAGCGGGAAGTAAACTCCTTATAGATGCATTGTAATCTGTTTATTGTCACCTTTTAATATGACTCCTGAATCTTCACTTTGATACTATGGCCGACGGCAGCATCACGGAGAGTTTTAGGACCTTTTGAAAGAGAGAGGATTTTGAAAAGGGTAGACGAAGGACAAGGGAATAAAACCCTTCCGTCGGCAGTTCGGTGGAGGCTCCAAAGGCTGCTGGGAGGGTGGGATAAGGGCAGGGAGGCAGCAGCAGGTGTGGCTGGAGCCTTCCAGAAATGCTGTCAGCCCTGTCGCGTACCAGGGCTTGCCTGTGCAAATCCTGTCCCAGGACCGCTATGTCGCTGATTGTAAAACTTGAACATCCCTCTCAAATGCTGTGGTAGATGATTTGATTTCGATTGTGTGAAATTTGCATTTCCAGTTGTGTTTTGGGGAGGGATGTTAGGTATCCTTGAAAGATGAGATTTCCTCTGAAGGCCAGTTGGATGACCCTGGAAGTGTAGTATTCACCTGGAAAAGTTGAATGAAGTGTTTATATCTTGCTTGGTTAAATTTGTACTTAAAAACAAGAAGAGAGAAAGCAAAATTGGTTAAGATTACATGAAAATTAACGTATTCTCTACATTATATACTCTCTACTAGTACTCCAGTGGAGACACTACACTTAGCCCACCCTTAGCCATGTAGAATTAGGGATCAGTATCTCTCTTGCACCTTTGGAAATACAGATTCAAGTCTCAACAGAGACATGCAGGAAAGGGAATTGTGCTAAAGACAGTGGGACTCAATGTGAAAGGCTCTGCCACCTCCTCCACTTCGTGGAACTAATAAAAAAAACTTGCCAAAAAATTTGAGATGAGGTGGGGAGCCGTTTCTAGCTGACTGAAATTCTGTTCCTCTTGGAAAATGTTATGCACAGAAGCACACATCTGTCAAGATATTCCTGCTTTTCCTCCAGAAAATAAATCTTGCCAATTATAGACCTCTGAGGAGACACTGACACACAGTGAAGAAGAAGAAAAAGCAACATGGATGCCCATTTCTGCCCCTTCTGCTTATTCTTGAGAAAGTGCTTGGTATTCCATGGGCTTTCTGACAAGGTGGGATTTCTATTCCATTGACTGCACAGTTTTTATGGGAAATAATTTCTTACCTTTCTCAAGAAATAGTATAACGTGAAAAGATGAGCTTCTTAACTGCATCAGGGCAAGCTGGTTGCCTGTCATAATTAGTAAGTGGTTCCTTGTCAGTACAGGGAATGGGAAAGCAGCTTATATTAATCCAACTCAATAATTGCACATCTTCAGGGGAACACAATTTTGTTTGGTTGTTTTTTTTTTAAACATATGGCAGTCTGTGAAGGAAGAAAAAATGCCAAACCATGCAGTTCTTAAGAATCCATGCTCCCCTTACAAAGCAGTTTTGAAAGATTTCTCATGTTTACCTGCTCAAAACAGGACTGTTTTGATGAAGTATGTTAATTTGTTCATCACTTCTCACCTTTACTAACAAATCATATCCGATCCTGTTCTTCCTAACTCTAATCTTACCAGCCACCTTTAAAATAATTTTTCTCTCATACTGTTTAATTTCTGAATCTTTTTATCAGCATCTACAAGCTTTCTGCCACAACTTCTGGACTTCTCTCCAAAAATATGCATTTATTTGTGTATTTGTCTTACTCCTATTATTACTCCATCAACACCTTCCATGCCGTGTTTTTGGTTTTTTAATTCTCTAATCCTGGGCATATCCTCCATCTGCTGGAGTACCATAGAGATATCTTTTCAATCAAACATTTAGCACAAAGCCTGTCACTGAAGGAAGACATATTTATAAGTTGCTGCATAAGGCACTTTATTTCAAAAAACCATCTTCCCGATAATATTTGCTTCTTGGAAATTGTCATGTTTGGGGATTTGGGGTTTTTTTTAAACACATTTGAAATACAAATTCGTAGTTCAGAAACCATGTCTTTCTCTAAGTTTTAAAACTTGTTCAGCCCTGTTTTTTCAGCAGTAAAAAGAGCAAATCAATAAGGGTGGCCACCAAAATATGTTTCTTCACAGGTTCTTTTTATAGTAAAAGAAGGTTGCTTTTAGGGGAAGAAAAGGCCTTATGTAATACTATAGTAAAGTCATGAGAAAAAGCAAGCAACCTGTGCTGTGTAAGTAAAATGACCTGAAAAAAAATGTGTAAGGTGACAGCTTGCTGAATAAACTTAACAAATCTGTAAGGACAAGGGCCAACTGAAGAATGGCAGAAACACCTTATTAGATCCATTGAGTGGACAACAAAACACAAGGTGAATGAAAGCCAGTGTCAGTAAACACAAGGTGATGTATACTGACAAAAACAATCCCAACTCCACTTACAAAAAGGGAGGCTCAGAAGTGACCATCACCACTCTTGGAGTAGGACCTTGAAGCTACAAATTCAGTGAAAGCATTACCTTCTTGTCAGGGCCCAAAACAAGCAAATAAACCAGAAAACATTATGCTGCCTGTATATAAAGCCCTGGTTCACTGCTTCTCTGAACACTGTATGCAGTTCTGGTCCCCTCATTCCAAGCAGAACATATTAATGCAGAAAAAGCTTCAAGAAGCAGTAAGGGTGATCAAAGGCACAGAGAAGCTTCTGTGTGAGGAACTCTGGAGAAGTTTAGGACACTTCAGATGGGAAAAAGGACATTTGGGGATGAGGGAATGTCACAGATGTCTACAAAAAACAAGGCAGCCTAGAGAGCATGTCTAGGGACCTGCGGTTTACTGTCCTTCCTGATACAAGAAGTGGCTGGCAGCAAATAAAACAGTAAGAGGAGAGTTTGAAACCACACAAGGAGGTGGTTCTTCCTGGTACAGAAGGAAGCAAGAAAAGGACCTTTTGGATGCTGTAATTTATACAGGGTGAAAGGAAATCTGGACGAGCATGTGGAGGAAAATCTACTGAAGCTTTAATAAAGACAGAAACCCTCATCCACCTCAGGAAATCCATTAAGCTGAGGAAAGCTGAAGATTGGGAAACTAAACAAATACATGCCTTGTTCTTATTCTTTTCTTGGCCTCCTAAACATCTGTTTATGGCCACTGTTGGAGTCTGACTACCTGCCTAAATAGGCCTGTGGTCTGGCTTTGTACAGAATACATTTATATTCTGTCTATGGGGCAGTAGATGCTACTATCAAAGTCCTACTGCTCCACCATACCTTTAGGACATACATGCAGAAGAGAGAGGTCGAACTGAAGGTTTCCCTCCTCTCATAAACCAGGAGATAGTTTCTTATCTGAACACTTTCTCATCCCACTTAACCGCACACAAGGGTAAGTGATATCTTATTTTGTTAAGAAATGAACATACCTTCCTGTTTTCGCTTTCAAGGATATTATCATCTAGTGCATTGGCAAGTGTGCTACTGTCTTACATATTATAGCTGGTATATTGCATTTTGGATTACAGATGAAAAGTCTGTAAGCTTTTGTAAGATGCAAAATGAAAAACTGAAAAACTACTGGTTTCTAAAAATTGACAGAAAGAACATGGAATGGATTTGAATTCAAGATTAAAAGAGAGTTTTAGAAGCTGGAACATAAGTTTCATCACCCAGTTTGGGGGGGCTGGGGTGTATGGACATAACACTTCTTAAACTCAACAGATGTGGATCATACTGAGGCATGTATTAAGATGGGGAAGCAGCTTATTTTACACTCTCATCAAGTAGATGGGTTTGCTTACATTCTTTGCAGTTTTCAATATTTAATATAATTAAATGATGTAGAAGGAGTCTTCTCATGAGGGAGAGAGAGATGTATATCATTCTCAGAGTACTAAATCCCTAAACCTTTGATGTTGTGTATGAAGTGTATGGATTAAGCAGCCTTTCTAGTCTTTTCTGGTGATTGACTCTTCCTGATAAATCAGCAAAAGTGAAAGATCTTAGTAAAGACTGAGAATGTAAGTCTGTATGCTGCTCATATGCAGTCCAACAGAATAATGAAATCAGGCATTTTGTAGGTTTTCCATTTGTTTTTTTTTAGTGGGGAAGGAGAGTCTTGTAGAGATTTCTTCCTCTCAGCACTTTGATAGAGATTACACTCTTAAGACAGATCATATATGGTAAGATCAGCTTAATATCAATCCCTCTTTAGAAAGTAGGTAAATATTTCTCATACTAGTTCTGTGCTTTGTACAACACAAAATGGGTTTATTCTGATGTTATTGCAAGCACCAGCACAACTCTTTTGCCAGAAGCCTTCATTGGCAGGTGACCTACTTTTTCTGAGGACCAGTGCCCATCTTCCATTTCCCAATTTAAATGAAATTTATTATCAGATTCTACTAGAGCATCTCTTTTTCTGACAGGTTACAATAATTATGTAGGTATTAAATTGGATCTTGTCTTACAAATGAAAAACAAATAGCTCTCTAAAGGAGACAGAAAGAAAATAAAAAGTAGCAGAACTCAAGATAAACTTCTGAAATGCCCCTAAGACCTCCCACTCCTTTAACTGCATTCCTTAGCGGATGCTTGAAACTCCCCTGAAAAAGTGCAGTTCTTATTTCAGTGTAACATGTAACCAGTTACTTAATATTAAAAAAAAAAACAAACCACCTTCTGGATATATTTCTCCCAAAACAAAAGAAGTATCAGGCTATTACTGGAACAGTATGCATCAGGTTTACTAGAAACTATTCAAAAACCAAAGCCATAGGAAGTTTGGTTAAGTTTGTGCCGATTAGTCCTTGGTAGTTACCATTAGAAAACTACTAATAATACAAAGCAGCAATAATTAACACTCAAATGTTTCTATGTTCTGTTATCTCATATTAGCAAAAATATACTTCTCATTTACAGATACCATTCTTTAACCATTGAAGACCATGTGATTTGCATCAGTCTGTCATAACACTGCCTCTTTGTCACCTGTGTCTTTGGTTTAAACAGATCCACAGATCTCTATTGGTGAAAACATTCAGGTATTATTTGACTTAACCTTTATGTCAAGCAGTCATACCAAAGAAGGGGCAAGACAAAGGTCTTAATGTAGTGAGGTATATCTGAGTGAAATAGCTTCTCACCCAACAGGAGCTCTGCAAATGCAAAATTTAAGTGTACTCAGTACATCTAGCTAAATTTCGGGGATAATTTAAGCCTCTTTAAATGCAAAAGTTAACTTTTTGCAGCAAAGTTTGCAGATAAAATTTTACCTCAAATCACTGTTTTACCAAAATTGGCAGAGGAAAGCTTAGAACACTCCCCTTTGAGCAGCCCTCGGAAAAAACATCCCCCCAGGCTCCTTCTTGC
The DNA here is from genome assembly GCF_965183815.1 of Platalea leucorodia. Classification (NCBI taxonomy): domain Eukaryota; kingdom Metazoa; phylum Chordata; class Aves; order Pelecaniformes; family Threskiornithidae; genus Platalea; species Platalea leucorodia. Next base: position 52,035,870 of record NC_138858.1, read on the forward strand.
ACCATTTCCCTCTTTCTCTGCTAGAAAATCCTTCTTAGGCTTCTGTCTGGCTCATCTGTGTCACCATGAAAGTATGGATAAGGCTTTTATTTCTTTTTTTCCTAGGCAACATTAAAAGAGGGATTGCTGTCACAGTGTGGGTGGCCTGACCCTTGGCAGTGATTGCAAAGGAAATAGGTACGCTGGGACTGAATGCCCAAAAGTCAAAGCCATAGCAGCCAGGCGGCTGGCAGTACAAGGCACACTGCTAGTCAGGTCTCTTGTTTGACAGAGACCAGATACATAAATATACATTGCACAACACACATTAAAAATGTCAAGCCTTAAAGAATTTGTGGTATCTGTTCTTTTCCCGCATACCTTTATTATCCTCACAATAAGCCAAGCATTGTTCTCACCAATGTATCAATTCAGGCACTATTCAAATGGAAAAACTTTACTTTAGAGGCTTTTGATACCCATTCTGAAAACACAGAGGAAGTAATCATCAAGACAGTTTTATAAGAGTAGCTTGTTTTTATATGCTAGCTTTTTCTTTAGGGGATGTCTCTATAGGGTCCGTAAGCCATGGTACACAAGTAGAATACTTACTTTAAATTGTTATCAAGGTTTTATGGTCTCTGAAATACAGAGAGAAGTCAAGGTGCTTCACATTTCTCCAGCCTGTATTTACCACCACACTGTAGACTGATTTCATCTTAGCAATGAATATATTGCTTTTTACCAGTATTCCTTTGCTAGGTTAAAAGTTAAATGCTTCTTGGCTATATTTCCTTGTAACAAATTTCACAGAGAGAACCTCAGCAATTTTCTAGTGAAGGTCAAGCATGGTGATAACAAAAAGTAATTTTTTTCTGACTTTTCTTTTATTTCTTTTTTCTTTTTTTTTTCTTTTTTTATTTTCTGACTTTTTATTTTACTTTTTATTTTTATTTTCTTCTGTTTGCATTAGGAAAAAAGAAAGAGTATCCTTTTTTTTTTTTTTAAAGAAGTCACAGAAAACCAAACCAGCACAAGATTATAGACAGAGCTCTTAAAAAATCTGAAAGTAAGATTTTCTCCAAATATTAATCAGATCCTATTTCTTCAAATTAAGGTGTGCTACCAGATTCTTCACCTTTTCTCAGCAGAAAAAAAAAATTAAAAAATTCTAACATTACAGGACAGAACTTAAGGACTGGTCTTCTCTACATGTAGTCACTGTTTGATTGTGGATCCACTAGTCCTTAATCACAGAATATCAGAAATCATACTTTTACATCAAAAACACTTGTGTTTTGATTACTGTACTTCACATCAGAGCTCCAAATCTGGCCTTTTTGGCAGGGTCAGCTATAAAGATGCCCAAACTGAGCTCCTAATGAGAACATCCAGAAATCACACTGGTTCATATGTAAATACAGATGCTTTGTAAGCCTGGGCTGGTTCTACCTCTGAGGGTTAAATATATCCTATAAAAGCATTGTCCTCTGAATCAAAATTTAACTCCGAGGCATTGCCAGATTTAACTGCCTCGTACTTTGCTCCATCTCCTCACCTTTTCAGCATTTAATGTTTTCCAAAGTACTGCATGTGTCTGTTTCCACAGTGATTGCTCTACCATTCACATGGTTACTGATTAACCTATGAGTAGAGTTAAAGGATTATCCTGAGACAAGACACTTTCAAGGCACTTGTGGTTTTATTAACTGACTGCAGTCTTCCTTTGAGTATCACAGTCCAACTGTAGTTAATTATGCAGCTCTGAGCATGTTTTTTTTACTTCAGTAAGTGTGTGAGGAATAGCTTTCTGATTGTCCAGTATATATATAGATTTCACTGTATCACAGCAACTATTTGTTGAAGTAACTTGTTATCTTATTTTTAAGCACATAACACCCGCTTTTCAGACATGTGTACAATCTAGATTTTCTTGATGAAGAGAACATCAAGTGCTCATTAAATCATAACATCCAACCCTGTGCATTACAGACGCAGCACATACATACAATCCTTACAATTAAAGAATGTTCTTTAAATTGTTGTTTATGACCACTCCATCTGAATTTGGAGACATAACATTACTTAACAACTTGCTGAGCATCTATTAATCAGTCGGCTTGAAATACCTGAGAGCACTGTCAAATATATTGATAAAAAGAAATATCACCCTTAAATTCAAGAAGTTATGGTAAGTAAGTGAGTTGCAATGACTAACTGGAGAATTAACACAGTTGTTTGGTAGTGAGTTCAAGTGACTGTTTACAAAGTAATGAGCAAAATAAAAAATGGTGATCATGAGTCCCCTCTCCATTATCATATTTAACCACATTTTGTGAAGAGATAACCCCATGGCTACCGGTCTGCTAAACTGTGACTTAAACACAACAGCTATCTATCTCTCCCATGTTAACTCCTCACATGCTCCCTCTGGCTAGCTGCTGAGTTTCCAGCGCAGCGCGCCATGGAATCTGGCAATAGGGGCAACGGTGCATTCCTTGTTTTGCTTCTGCTATCCAATGCCCTTAAAAGATCATGTTTTCTTCAGGGTCAGCCCCAAAGCAGATCTCTTGCAGCCTGGTGTGTATCTATGTCTTCCAGCTGCCACGCATCTGACTCACAAGTATCATCTCCTCTGTGTTGCTCCCTAGTGAAGATGGTCAGAATGAGCTATTGTTAAAATCAGCCTATGTGGACTCACATTTTCCTTGCTGTCACATTTTCCAATCAGTTGTGCTTCTGTAAAGTCAGTAGAAAATACTGTCATCCTCCATGAGACCACAAAAGATGCGTTAGCTTGGAGGCTGCAGGCTACAAGTGTGTGCAGAGGGTGAACCACTGTGAAGCACCAAGCTGTAAATTGTCCCCAGACAGTCTGCTGTCATAGTCATGCATGTAGTGTAATGCCACGTTAGAAAACAACGAAGATGATGTGAACTTGAACAGGATATGGAAAACAGAATGTGTGTGTATTTAAACATAAAGATTTATAATAGGTGTTGAGTTTTTTAAAAGGTACTAAAGGCCATATCATTAAGTTAAGTTGTTAAGAAATAATTGTTATCACTCTGAAGATACTGTAGTTGAAAGCTAAGCAATGCTAATGGGACCATCAATCATGCAAGTTAAGAGCAAACTACACCAGGGATTTGCATCAAGGTCTTTGTGCAAAAAGCTATGAAGTTAAATGAATAATCTATAAATTGTTGGCATACTTGTGGAGGGATACTGGCTTCTGTTGCTGAGATGTTATAGAAGTAATGAAATGCTATGGAATGTCAGTAAAACCCCACAGTTAAGGCACATGAGTGTGTGTGTGTGCACTTGTGTGTGTGGCTGGAGGGATTGAAAAATAGAAGACATGGGAGTTTTATATTTAATCTTGAACACTCAGAGGTTTCAATTCAGGATTGCCACAGCAAATAGTTTTAGCACTAAAGCTAAAGGCTTTACCTATGTCAATTATGCAAGCAAGTTAAGAATGAATGGAAAGAATAAATTAATTTTACACTTTCCTATGTGATAAACTACACTTGTCATGAGATGTCCCAAAGAATCTGTATTACTTACTGGAAGTGTTCAGGAGTACATGTACTTTTGGAATATGAAAAAAAAGGGCTGAAAAGCAGAATACCTAGAATTTAATCGGCTTGCTTTCATATGACTGAAGACATATTCTGCTGAAAATGAACACTTTTATCTAAGACCTCAAAATGTGACACCTTGATTTTATGACTACATAACCCTACAAAAAATACCCCAGAGACAGTATCATTGTAATGTCATGGGAAAGAACATATTCAATGTAATTCATTGTTACTCTTGTTGAAATACAGCTTAACTTTCAAAGATAACACTGTTTAACATAGTTTAAAGGTCATAATTTAAATATTAGTTAAAAGTCTTCATTACAAAGCAAGCACCAAGCAAGCACGCAAACTCTTTCTTCCTTTTAACTCAGATGCTTATAAAATAGAAGAAAGATTGAATAGAACAGAACTGATTTCTGTTTTCCTGCATAGGCCTATAGGTACAACTGTGACTGAATTTGTCAAATGTCATTGTACTTTAATGACATGCTTCAGCCTTTAATCAACCTTGCCAGTTTAACCAGTTTTTCCAGTCTATAATTTCCTGTCATGCAGACATTTTCCCCAGGTTGAATATTTATTAATTTCAATTCTCTTCTTCTCAGACAACAGTAAATAATGCCAAGAGCCTCAATCATTAATAATCAGTAATGGGGCAATATGGAGGAACTAACGGTAGACTCAATAGAGCTAATCACCCTGGGAATAGGAAAACATTGCCTCCTTCTTTTGCCATTGTTACTTGCTTTCTCACAAGGAAAGACGAGAGATCACAATGCAAGAAGTCATTTGCCTGTGTTACTACATGGGTGTTCAAGGGCTTGTGAGTTGGAAGGTAAAAGACTATTTGTCATCAAATTCCTTGTGTTTGATACTTGCTTTTTTTATGTATGGTATGTTGTAAATGTCTGATTACTAAACTTGTTTTATTAGGTTATGTGATAAAGCTCCTCTGCACACCCACCAAAGAGCAAAGAGTGACAATGGCAGGAGGAGGACCCCAAATAATACCCTGTCCTGGCTGCTCCCAGGCCCACCCCAGGGCCACCAACCCATCAAAGGCCCCTTGCACAAGCCCTAAGGAGACCAGGGACAGAACAGCAGGCGGGAACCCAAATCAAAGGCTCCTGAGGAATGAATCACCTTGCTATGGCCCTCCCAGGGCTGTCCCAGGAGAGCTCCAGCCTGCGCCCAGCATGAAACCCACCACCAGCAGCCATTGGGATCACCCCCAGGTCACACTTCTGACTGAGGGGTGTTGCTGCCCAGGTCTGGGGAACACGTTGCGGGTGCAGGGGAAGAGCAGCATGGGATCCCATAGGATTTATTATGGGATGTTTGGGGAGGAACCAAAGGTGCGAAAAGGGGGTTCAGGTGATCTGGGGAGGACAGGAGTGGGAAAATGAGGAGCAAGGGGGCAAAAAGGGCTGGTGGCAGGTAAGTAGTTGGCTGGTGGGCATGCTTGTCAGCCATGTCCTGCGCCTGGCCAGTGCAGCCTGTTGGCTGCTCGCCACAGCCCTTCCTCACTCTGTCCTGGGTGACGGCTCTGTGTGTGTGTGTGCATGTGTGTGCGTGCATGCAATGGTGTGTCGCAGCTGCTGGCGTGGGGCTGCAGCCTCAGGGGTTGTATGTCCCAGTGCCAGAAACTGGGGAGACTGGGATCCAGGAGCAGCTGCTGGGCAGGCTGAGGGTCTGGGCTGGCTGCCAGAGGGACCCACCTCATCCATACATGTGTCCATGCTGTCACTTGTTGACTCCATTCTGCTCTGCCATAGAGGGGAGCAGGATGAGGTCCTCAGTGCTGCCTGTGTCTGTGTGAGTGCTCTGGATGTCTGTCTGATCCGTGTGTCCAGACACGTGTATAGGTATGTACGTGGTGTGTACGTGCGCTCTGTGTGCGTCTGCCTGCTGGGAACGCATCTCCAGCCTCGTTGTTGGTTGAACCCAGGGACATGCAGCTGAGCAGCCTCGCCTCTTCCAGGCTTGTGGATCTGGCAGGATACAGTGTCCTGCAACTTAACTATATATGTTAAAAAAGTGATAATAGAATTATTTCTGTGTAAACAGATTAATGACTTATCTGTCCATATACAAACAAAAGTTTATTTGTAACTTTAATTTATTCAAGGATAAATCTTGAGTCTATTAGGGGACTTGGATTCAGCCCCCAGACTGATTTTTTTCTCATAAAATTCTTATAGCTTGTTGGCAGTTTTGTCTGAAACAGTGCTGGCTGAGGGCTACAGTCTTGACCCACTGATCTCAGTGTGACTGTGAGTAGGCCTGCCAGGCTCAGCTGGTCTGTGCAGATGCAAAGTGCTCGTCTCCATGAAGTGGCAAAGGTGCAGAGTTTGGCTCACCATTTAAACTTTAACCAGCTCCCCACTATATCTTATATTCTTGTTTATTAACAGGATTTGACACGCAGGTTACACATGCAGATTCTATCTGAAACTAGTCAGGGTTTGTGCCGCTGTTTCCACTGAAGGAATATTTCAGAAACACATTCTTCTGATGATTTGCAAGTGTCTTTAATTTCCAGCCTGAAGCCTCCCCTGGCTGATCTATTTTTCTTTTGTAATTATAACTCTTAAGCTCTGATGTTTCTTTTTTTTCCTTCCCTAGCATTTATCTCCTGATGCTCACATAAAGAACAAATATACCCTTTCATTCCACTAGCTTAAATAAGCCAACCATTTAAAAATTATGGTCACACTGCATATTTGGCCTGTGCCTGAGACTCCTAAATTTTTACTGCATCCAAAATAACACACAGCCAGGCACCAGCCTCTCAGTTTGAAAATAACAGCTAACAACTGGAAAGCAGTAAGGAACAGCTTTCTAAGCTGTCTCTCAGCTGTGAGAGATCTCCATTTTCATAGTTAAACCTAGCCAGACTGGACCCTTTACTACACTGCGGCATATAGGAAGCGAATAATGCCTGTCCATCAGCTTCCTGGGTTCCCTTTTCACTGATCCTTGAATACTATCATTTTTTTTCCAAGGATGGGATCAAACGCAGTGTGGTAACACAGAGGTGACCCTTCTGTCTTACACAGCAGCAACAGGTAGCATTCTGTACAGAAGAGTTTACTCCATCAGGTATTGAAAAAGACTAAATGTATAATCAAGTCTTTGCAAGGTTGCATGCAACAATGAAAAGAAAGCAACTATCACTTTCAGAAAAAATGCTTTTGGTATTAATAATAATTACTAAATATTAATTATTATTCTGCTGGTGAGAATGTGCTTGCTTCTGTTTATCCCACACATTACTCAGGCATGTAAGGATTATTTACTCTTCCTAGGAAAAAAAAAGGCCGTATGTAATTTACTATAAACTGTGGAAACAGTGGAAGTTCTTGAGGATTTGTCATGAGCAGTAATAGAGAGTATTTTAGCTTGTTCTATGGAACATATGGTTAAACTACTGCATCCCATGAAACTGTTTATCTCTTTGTAATCAATGAGATTACTCATGAGTTTATCAGATCATTAACCTAAATAAACTGGGATCATAATCTGGATTCCAGAATATAATCTGCAAAGGAAATAAGCATCAGCCTAGCTATGTCCAGCAGATTCAATGGGAGGTAAGCAGCCAACAAGGAGACATCTTAATTGCCTCTTAGTTGGGAACAAGAGATGACATGAAAAGAAGTCTACTAATACAGACATACACTTGTGAAATGGCAGAGATTATCAAAAACATTTACTTGTGTGCATGTGCTGGTAATAGACTTATAATACTGATGACCTAGACAGGATCAGCCCAAAACTGAATAGCTTGAAATACCCCATGTTTTTTAAACTACTGATTGAATTTTTTAAAGCGTCTAAATGAAGCAACTTTCCTCATCTGTAAAGTGGAGATTTTCAATAAGTTCTAGTATGTATTTGGACTCAAACTACGTTTGAAAGTACTATCCTAATTATCTTTCACTCCATTTATTCTATTGTTATTCAGAAATAGGTTGTGGTGTGTGGTAAAGCTGTGGATGCTGTCCCATACTTTACCTCAATGCCTGCAAAAACCCTGGTGGGAAGAATTAAGTCTCTGTGCACATTCACATTTTGTTTCCAAAATACCTTTTCACGCACTCTGAAATTTTTGGTTTGTTTGTTTGTTTTTATTCCAGGAAAGAGTAATCTTTTATTGTTCCCTACGCACACAAAGAAAAGAGAAGACACATTAATTGAAAGTATTTACGGGGGCAGGAGGTTGCATCAGGCACCAACAACATTACAGTGGAGTTTCATTAAGAACTTTTATTTTGTGTGAATGTCACTGTAAAGTCACCTTTACTTCACACTTTTTCCTCACTTCACATTAATTTCTTTCTGAGGACAAATTAGCCAAGTATGTAAGTAGTGCATTATACTGCTAATGGCTGTAAGGGACCACTGGTACTTGGCTTTGAATTCTGCACTGCCCCTATTCTACTCTATTTGAGGTGTACTTGCATATCCTGGATTTCCAACACTCAATGACAAAACTCCATTTAAGCTTTAAAATGTGAAATGAGCAAGGATATGATACCAGAAATTCTTACCATTTCTATGCTGATATATACTTTTAAGTTTTAGCTGCAGCAATTTCAACCGTGTATACTTGTTGCATGTGACCAAAAATGACAGCAATTTCCTCTTCTGTGTATCACCGAAGTTTTGAAGGAGCACCTTAAAGTAGTGCAATACAAAAAAAAAATCTGGTGCTGTGCCCCACTTGAGCCCCCAAATTCCACTTTGCCAGCAGATCCCATTTGGGAACTGAACATGTTTTTTCAAATGCATAATGTCAAGCTGTAAGCAATGTCTTTAGCAGTCATCTCCTGTGTATTAGCTTGGGAGAACAGACAACAAGAGAACTTTTAGAACGAGAAGAGGCAGAAATTCAGCCCCTAACCATTTTTTTTATAGGCATGTGATTCAGAGACGCCTGATTGCTGTCTCTTCTCAGTCAGCAGTATATGAGTTGTGTCATTTCAGAAGCTGCTCAAATGTCATAGCTTGGTCCATTTTACGTGGCATCTGTCACAGACACGCTTCTGCGCCAGCAGCTGGACTTAGAGCTAGCTCAGAGCTCCCTGGCTCAGCTGTGCAGCACTGGTGTGGGACCGCCTGCCTCTTGCCGTGCCATCAAGAAGTACATTACATAAAGCTGTGATAGCCCGTGGCAGCCCAGACCCCAGCACCCAGGGACTAGCCAATCTCTCTGTCTCAAATCACAGCTGACCCTTGTGACTCTCATCAGTACACCAGTATAAAAGTGTGCTGAAAGCACACGTTGAGAAAATTTGAAGTTTGTGTTCAAGACTAGTGATGTTAAAAAACATGATTGAAATTCTAGTTGGAGCACAAGTTATAAATGATGCAGAAATTATTTCCTGAATAATGGAAATTATTGCTGATGAGCAATGGAAATATAGATGATCTACTTGAGCTAACCTAGCTTGGAGAAAAAACAGTCACCTTCAAAGGCTGATTTAAACCACCTTCAAATTATTGTACCTTCATTGCTACAATGCATATCCCCGCAGGGTGTTTGTTGTCTTGTTACACACCCAAAATTGCTTCTACCGCAATGCATTACAAAAAATATTTTCTGTCATCACTCTTTGCATGCTTAGAACAGGTTTTTCACAGACAAAATTACTTTAGCACAGCACTTCAGCTTCTGTTAGTCAGTTTTTCACTGGGAATGCATGGATTTTAGTTAATGAATAAAGTGGAAAAGAGCTACTGTCACTCTTCTTATCATATGTAAAGTATGAAATACTATATTTTTGTAAGGAGATCACATTAGCTGTCCTCACCAGAAAATCCATTATGTAAACCTGCTATATGTTACCCAATTGTTTTAAACTAATTATAATAGGGACGTCATTTTTAATATTCAGAAATGAAAAAATATACTAAAATATGCCATTCTGAAAGAAATAATGATACTGCTTACAGAAGAAATCATGTTTCATGGATATATGATTAAGGACAAGCATTTAAAAGAATACAGTGACCCTTGCAAATCATGGCTTTTCAGGAAAATTGTCTAACCCTATCTCATTTTACAGACTGGAGCTTGGTAAATCTCCAATATTTCTCTAGTGTGGGACTTCGAATTGTCATGCACCACTGGTCTCAGCCCCTCCGGCAGATTGCTTGGGTATCCTCCTGGGTACTCATTAAAATAAAGTAACTGCCTGAAACAATAAACGTGCTCTTCTGGAGCTTTTCAGTTTCAGCCTTTTGCTCGACCTTCACATAATTGCGAGAGGAGATGTTTATCACTGAGGAGGGAAGAGTGGTTCCTTAGCAGGCTTCAGCCTCTCTTCCCTTTAATGTTGCCCCAGTAGAGACACATGCATCTAAGCATTCAACTATTTCTGCTTCCTAGGAGGAAATCTACTATTTTGCTCTCACAGGCTTCTTGCGATGTTTCCCTAGAGTGACTGATACTGTGCATTGCAAAGGTCTGTCTCCTGGAGCTGGCAAAGCCTGCTCTGAGCCTTTGGATGGTCCTGGCACTGACACTTCTTATCACCTCTTGTCATAGCCACCCATTACACCATCGAGTAGCTCACTGTACTGGACCAGGTTTACGATATATGCTATTCAATGGTAACAGCAATGTAATGGATTTATGGCCTGAATCTGACTGTGATGCAGATTAAATCAGATTCTTCTTCCTCTCCTGACATGCTTTAAGCAAAACTCTTCTACTTCTTATGCTGGGAAAGGAAGGGGGATTGTTAACGGAGGGGACAGGTGGAAGGAATATCCTTAACTTTAGAGACACACTTTTCATTCTCAGCTTGTATCCAAAGTATATCCCACTTAGTTTAGTAACAGCAGATACTACCCATCAGCTTCTCGACATGGTAGGACACTGATTTCCTTTTAACTGTAGGAAAATTAAAAAACATATTCCACGTAATACCTATGTGTGGCAGGCTACTCAGAACCCACCTCGTTGTTATTAACAGTTAATGAGTGTGTCAGGATTTGCCAGAAACCAGAGCAGGGAGGAATCAGCAGCACCATCGAGCCAGCTGCATCAGTCCCAGCAGAGGGCAGAATCCTGTCCTGGGCTTCAGCTCAGTGGTGCTATGCCAGAGCTCATAACGGCTCATTTCCAATCAAACACAGAGACTGACAGCCTATGCCATTGAATTAAACATATTCCCATATAGTACATGGGAGTGAGATCTTACCCTTTTAACTATTTACTTACCTTGGAATTTTTAATATACTAAACCTTGCACTAGAAGATGCAGAAATACAAGTTACAAACTTTACAACGGGTTCTCTTTTGTGCAAGAAAACTTTATGCAGCAACATAATAGTCTAGTCTACCTGGTTAGCACGGTCTTAATAGATTGTGAGTAATACATCTCCTGTGATGTGTTGTTTCTGGTGATTTTACTAATTTTAGTGAAACTGCTCATTTTAATGACACTTACCAGCCCAAACATGTCTACTAAACACGAATAGAACTGTGCAGGTACTTTACGGTATTTAGGGCACAGGATTCAGAAGTGATGGCACCTTGAGTATTAAGTCAGTATGCACAAAGAGCAGAAATCTATATTTACCATGCTTCAGTGATAACACTTTCCTGTATAGCATTGTTCACCCAATTTTAGATTGTCTTTCTCCTGTAAGGGTCTTGCAATAGCCTTGAAGTTGCTAGCAGATGATATGGTAATAATCCTTTGGTTCCTTGGATAAAAGGATTTTGACTAGCAAGACCCAGAAGGGTTACTCAAAGTGAGAAATGCACCAAGATTTTCGGTGCCTCAGTACAACTGTACCAAAATTAAACAATGCCACTGTACATATACACACACAGTTGGTGTTTTTTTAAGTTAGCCAGAGACATTAAGTGGAAACACTGATGCCATGAGTTGGTTAAGCACTCTGGTGAACAGTTAGACAGCTTATTCCCTGGTTCTTCCCATCAGCAATGTTTCCTACTTTATGACCTGGGAGGAAATTTGGATGGAGTCTTCCATGTCTGCAGCACCTCAATTCAAATCCCATTGAAATTACTAAGATACCCAATGAAATCTTTAAATTCTGGATCAAAATCTGAAGGCCAGAATGTCTGATGTGTTTTATTGGGACACAAATAACACAAACAGGTACATATTGGAACTTCAAAATAATGGCAGCATTACCCTTAATTTTAATAAGCTCCTACAAACTATGGAAACAATGTGCTAGCCAAACATCTGCTTTTCCAGGTGCCTGAATGATATTTTAAAATCCAGCTTCAAGAGTTCAGCTGAACTAAGGTTTTACCAAGAGCTCTGTGAACCTCAACTGGCAAATCTTTCTGAAAAAATAGTTCAAATATCCTCATTTGGATTAATTGCAAATGTCTGCTTCCCTATGACAGCACAGCCAGAGGCCACCTCTAATAGATTTTGGCTCAATCTAACAATCTAGCCCCCTCCCTACGGTGTGAGTTGAGGGGCACCAACTTAGTTCTAATGCACTTCATTTCAGGTGTACAAAGATCTTTAAGCTGCAAAATTCCATGTCCTAGACAGGTAAAATCATTCCAATTATGATGAGCTATCTTTGTTTTCAGAAAGCTTTTAGTTTGTCCAAGTCTCGGTTGTACATATTCCTGTTCTTGAAGCCACAGTGCAGGTAACAGTTCATACCTGCCTCGCGGATGTCAGTGCTGAGTATGTGGTGATGTTCAATCTTTGCTCCAACACCTTCCCCTTCTTTTTTATTTTGATAACAGAATATTTACCCTTCCAGTTGACAATTTTTGCAATACTCTGAGGTAAAAAGCTCAGTCTGCTTTTTGGACAGTTTTAAGGTAATGAAAACAAGGTAAAAAACAGTCCAGGAAGTGCACAGCAAGACAAAAGCAAGGACTGCCGTGACCTACTCAGTTTTTGCACACTTAAGGTATGTAATTCTATGTTAATAAGTGTTCCAGCTTAACATCCCCATGGAAAAAAAAAATCAGTAATAATTAGAAAACAAGTTTTCTTTCCCATTTTGCCTTTGCACTTCACCATCTATTCTCCATTAACTGCTCTCTTCATTTGTTTGCTCAATCTTCTCTCTTGAGCAGATAAAAGGGTTTCATTAAAGCAAAGCCTAATGCTGTCAGTGGCAGGAGAGCTGCCAACCCTGGCTGTTTTAGTAAAGTCTATTAAGCTGACCTAAGCATGCTAATACTTAATAAATTCCTTCTATTCACAGCAGTCCTTTGCAAATATTCCTTTATCTCACATGAAAAAGTTATGCAATTCAAATGAGTAATAAAAGACCAGACCCCACACTTTACCTTATCTATTTTTTTTTCTCCTGTCTTCTCTTCTAAGAGAAACAGCAGCATACTATCAATCATAAGCTCTGCTGTTCCAGAACCAGTTCTTGAGATTACTGAAAGGTCTAACAACAGCTTCATGAAAGTATTCCGCTTCAGAGATTATTAAGAAGAAATGAGCACTGGACAATCAAAACAGAACTTTTTTTTCAAGGATTTCCTGCCACAGCCCATTTGCAGAGCAGATGTTCTAAATGTATCTGAAGGACATCTGTTACACCCATCTAGTATAGGTTATCTCCAATTTATCCAGAGGTCAAAAAAAAAAAAACCCACCAGATTCTACAAATCACTGACATCTTCTGTCACTGCCATAGCACTTAATATGGTAGAAAATACTCTGAAGACGAGCAAGTGAACTACATAACAGTACTAGTTGGCATCACCACTTATCAAAGTAAAACCCTTTACCCTCCTTAATATCATTTGCCTTTATTCAGGGCTCCACAGCTCCAGCTATTACTTCATGTTTAATTGAAACAAAGTCTTTAAAGCAACAAAGTATTGAACGTTCATCTCTTACATAAGAGAACAAATCTGTAGCAGTAGAAGAGTTTCAGTTCAACAAAAATCTTGATCCAAAAAAAAAAAAAATCTACGAGGCTTCTAAAAGAAAAAACAGAGTGCATACATGAAAAACAGAAGATTGATCTTAATTCTTCTCTCCTGAAAGATTAATGTCATTGTTTAGGTAATGTAATAAATATGGGAGGGGGGGCCAGGAGAGAGAGGGCACCGTCTTTATGTCTAATAGAAAAGATAGTCAATAAGTAGCATGATTTATTTAAGTGCACATTTACCCAAGAACTACTGTCAGGCAAGTGCAGAAATGATGGTGGAGCAGTCCCACAGCATCATTTCTCCAGCCATCTGTGATGATCATAATAGAAAACACTGGCTAGCAACAGCTGATTTTTTATTCCTTCTTAATTTTCAGGTTTTGCAAAGGGTACTGGAAACCTTACTTGTTTTAGTTCATACAAACTTATCATACAGGTGGAAAACTAATAAAAGGACCCTGGTTCTGTGAACAGACAGGATCATATTTTAAACTCAAAACCTAAACTGTCCCAATAAGAAAAAAATCACTCATCTTTGTAAGAGTTTAGCAGAGAAAAACTAATCGCACACGTCTATTATTATATTAATTGTAGAATTTATACACCAGCTACTCCAGTGAGGCTAGCAAAACATCAGCAACTTTGCACAGAAGCAGAACACCTACCAAGGAAAATAAACTGGCCTTCTCCATCCACGACTGTCTTTCTGCTTCCCCAAGGAAAGAGAAATTGCACTGAAGCCACGTACAGCAGGTGGCAATCATGTTGCTTAGCCATAGCTGTGGTAAAGCCTTCAAGTAAAGCACAGCTTGGCACTTAGACGGTGACGAATTTGGCTTCTTCACAATCACCTGAGTAAACCCCTAAGCAATTCTGCTCTGTGTTATTTCATTAGTTCATTTCATATCCTTGCAGGGCAAAACAGTACTTACACTAGATAATGCAACAGCCTGCAGACCTCTTCTCACACGGCTCAGTTCTGCTGTTCTACTGCATGGGAACACCCACTTGTCAGAGAACAGAAAATACAGATAAGTTAGAGCATGAAGCTAAAGAAATTCTCTCCTGTGAATAAACTTACTTTATGTAAGAGAAATATGGCAACACTTTTTCTATTATTTTTAAATAAACACTCTTAGAATCTCATCTGAATGATCCACGTGATGCTGATTAACGCACCCATCTAACGAAGGAGAAAGATTTCAATCGTTTTGCCCCAAATTCAGAGAATCATATAATCGTTAAGGTTGGAAAAGACCCTTAAGATCATCCAGTCCAACCGTTAACCTAACAGTGCCAAGTCTACCACTAAACCATGTCCCTAAGCACCACGTCTACCTGTCTTTTAAATACCTCCACGGATGGAGACTCAACCACTTCCCTGGGCAGCCTGTTCCAATGCCTGACTACCCTTTCGGTGAAGAAGTTTTTCCTAATATCCAACCTAAACTTCTCCTGGCGCAACTTGAGGCCATTTCCTATCGTCCTATCGCTTGTTACTTGGGAGAAGAGACCAACACCCACCTCACTACAACCTCCTTTCAGGTAGTTGTAGAGAGCAATAAGGTCTCCCCTCAGCCTCCTCTTCTCCAAACTAAACAACCCCAGCTCCCTCAGCTGCTCCTCGTAGGACTTGTTCTCTAGACCCTTCACCAGCCTCATTGCCCTTCTTTGGACACGCTCCAGCACCTCGATGTCCTTCTTGTAGTGAGGGGCCCAAAACTGAACACAGTACTCGAGGTGCGGCCTCACCAGTGCCGAGTACAGGGGCACTATCACCTCCCTGGTCCTGCTGGCCACACCATTCCTGATACAAGATTCACATCTAAAATACAAAATTCACATCTAAGAGCTCCGTATTATAGCATAACACTGGGTATTTCTGCATTCTTATTCTTCAAGCTGATGGAAAACCCCCAAAATTAAAGACCTTCACAAAAATCTAGTTTGCCATAGAAGGCTGTGCAAATACTGAAAAAAAAAAACCCCGATCATCATAGAGAATATCAATGTAATTTACTGATTCTTCTCTAGTGCAGTCTTGCTACCAAATGATTCCTCTTGTTGTAAAAACCTTAGTTAGGAAAGGAAAGGACTGCGTGCAAAGGAACTTGTGACATCTGTCCTCCAACTTATGTTTGTATAAAAATGGTAAATTTTTATAACAAATACAGTTATCTCTTAAAAATCCATGTATTTGTTATTGAGGAAATTGATATTGTTCCAAAAATAAATGTGTAAAAAGCCTGTTAACATTTTTCTTTCAATTACTAACTCTAGGTACCATCAACACGTAAAGGTGAGAAAGCAATAAAATCATTATTTCATAAGAAATTTATAGTATTTTTGTGCACAGCTGTTGATTTATATAAGTGGACTTTATACTGCTAGGCAACGTGATTAATATACCAGAAAAGACGGTAAAAAGTAGGTCAGTGATATAGGACAATGGTTCTTCAACTCAACTCGCCTCCCTGCCTCCGACATGAAGCATAATGTTCATTCTTCATATTTTGGAGCACTAAATAACACTGTAACTAGATGCAGAATAAAAGAATTATTAGACATTATCCACCCTTGACCTTTACACAAAATTCCCATGACATCTGTAGAAATTCCACAGCTGCACAAAACAGAATAAGGTCCATGGCAAACACAGCTCTCAGGATTTGCTCTTCAGTAAATATCACAAGCGTAAGAGAGACAGCAAATGTTAACATTTTATTTGTTTTGAACATATAAAGGTTATAACTGTCTGAAACAATTCTTTTAGAGCCATCTTGTGGGGAAAATAAGCAATTTAAAACAATACATGTACTCTAACTGGTTTTCTACCAAAAAGATCAGTGTTCAGTATGACATCTTCTAGTACTCTTTTAAAAAAATAAATGTCTCAGTCACACTGTAAAATTTATACAACATTGTTTAAACCACTGGAACATGAAGGAAGTGCCTTTATGAACAATCATGTTAAAAGATTGGTTCTAGATAGAAAATATATATATATATCATTAAGTTAAAGATGCTATTTTTCTGAAGAATGCTTTTAGGCCAGATTCCATTCAGACTCCACCCAACTGCAGCCCACAAAAAAGCGCAAAAACCTAGAGAAGCTGAGGTTTCTTTCAGAGCTCACTTGGCCAAATGAGTAAATCAGATGGAATTATTCAATCCAACTATAATGGGGTAAAAAAAAACCCACAAAAAAACCCAAAAAACAACAAAAAAAACCCCAAAATAAATCTAAATATAGTAGTAGATTCAGCACTCGAAGCTGAAAAGCTTTTGTTCTTTAACATCCTTAATTTATTTAAGGTTTTGGTAATCTGCTAGAAGGACTTTACACAGTTGTTTATAAAGAACTCATTAAATGACAGTTTTCTCGTTGTGTATGCTTAAGTGAAGTACAGGGATGGGCAGTCAATTTCGGAATAATCGAAAGTCATGATGCAGGCTTCAGCTACCTAGAGCAATCAAACATCAGCTGCTGCTTGATCTATCTGTCTCGTCTACGAAGCAAAACACTTAAATTTTATCCTAGAGAACAAAAGTGCACATGTAGTCCATATATCTTACTCAGTTTTAACATATGCCCTATTAAAATACTTCATTTACATAGAACATTAAAGCATATCACATCACATTTATCCAATATGTAATTATCTTCTATTAATACAAAAGTAAAATAGAAGATCACAGAACGCTGTTACAAAGTGCACAATCAAGAGGTGTCACAGAAACACGCACTTTTTGGAGCTGTTACAATCAGCGTATAGTATAGACTAGCAGGCACCTCTGTTAATCTTTGTTTTTTAAATAAATAAGGAAATTTGACAACAAAAGGGTCCTATGGTACCCAAAGCCTCTGACAGCTGTAACTAAACAGAACATACTGGCACCCAGATGTATAACCAGACAATTTTGCTAAGGCAAGCATGAGCATGTCAATTTTTCATTTTATGCTTCTACCAAACTTTGAGTGAAAGAAGGTGTACATGTGCGCTTACAGCATTCCTTCCTCCTTAAAGATGACAATGAGATCTGCTTCCTCCACATCCTCTTTAAACTTTGGAAAGAAGCCCTGACTCAGGAGCACTCGCCTTAATGAGATTCTGGATTTCTTTGAATTTTGGATGTTCTTTATCAGCTACCAGTTGGAGCAATATAGCTTCGCTAGTAGTAACTATAATTCCAGTACGAGCAAGACGCTGAAAGAGAAAAGAGCAGAGGGAGAATAACGTGAGATACTTGCAAATGTGAATGAGTATACGTTTTGTAAAAAAGATGGATGGTATTTTCAAAAACATCTCCTATTAACAAAGCATTGCCAGTACCATTCCAGCATTTCTTAGCGGTGCCATTTACAAAGCTAGGAAGGGAAGTGACTGTTTTTAGACTTTACTGAGGAAAAAGGATGCCCTGGATTACAAATAAGGCTTCCTACTTGGACTGGATTCATTCTCCATGTCAGATTTAATACGCAGAAGACCCACCCCTCTTATATTAACAACCCTTTCCCCTTGCATGGTCCTGAGGATAGCTTTCTTCACTCTCATGCAGATTTGAAAGGCCTGGGGAAAAAGAAAATAGCAAGGTCCAAGCTAAAGGCATTAAGCAAGAAACTTAATTTTAACAATTTCTGTTTCAGGACCTGTTATGTACTAGTACTTCGCTCTTCAGACTACACTGCGCACTAGTACTAATAATCTCAGGAGACAGAACGAAAAGCTTTTCTACAGACCTTATAAATCACACTGGCACAACAGCAGCTCCTTTTAACCGACATCTCGTTACAGCCTCAGTAACTCCTGAGTTAGTTCTCACAGGCTACAGAATAAAAAGCATCGCTGCATAGAAAGCAAAACTGAAAGATGTCTGCTAGATCTTGTAAGTGTGCAACTAAACAGAGCAATGCTTCACGTAGCCCAAGCCACAGGACTTATTGCAAAGTTTTTGGCCTTCTAAGACTATGGTTGTTGCCTACATAGCAAAATTACCTTTAAGTAAAGGCTGACCACCCCATGCCCCCCATCAGTTTCCCAGCAATCATACAGATGCTTTGGCAGTAAAACTCTTCATGGATCCAGCTTTCCCTCCATCATCCTCTACTCAGCTGCATGCTCCACCAAATCTAACAGGGTCCTGAATGAGCCAGGGGAGGGCAAGAGGCAGAAAATACAGATATATATGCCTTCAGACAGGTTTCAATTGTAATTACTAAAGGAAAGAGAAGCTCCAAACTTTCTAGGGCAGACATAGATCACTGCTGTTTAATTGTTCAATTACAAAGCAATTGATGGGGGAAAGTTACTAATTTTAGGGGACCGGTAAAGTATATGTAACTACAGTCTATATGGTGACAAACTAACTAGGCTAGATTTACTCAAGTCAATGCTTCCTGCTTGCAATAATAGCAGTAAGCTTTGTGATATTCTTAAGTTGAAACAAACCAGATAGCTTCCCCAGCTCTCCTATTCTGTACAACACCACATTTGTTTAAACCACATACAAAAGAGAAAAATAGGAAAATCAAAATGAAATATTATGGCAATGTTTTCAAGATACACTTCTCCAGGAATAAAAAGTTTTTGCTTTTAACTAGTATGGATGAGAGAAAAACCAGACTGTTAAAGAACCTTGCCCTCTGAGAAATGTTGCTTGAAAAAAGAGAATGTCTTCTCTTTAGAAGTAAAACATACATGTCAAAGGGGCTGGCATCGGCTTACACTCTACTTCTAGGACTAAGTGTAATTTATATAGTTTTGAGATTAGTAGGAATGGAGAGATGCATGGGCTAAGCATACTGGATGATTTTCAAGGAAAGGAAAAGTTTTCTTAGAACACAGTCTTTCAGACGAAGGGAAGCAGCAAGCATGTGTTCCCTCCACACCGCAGGAACAAGCAGAACAAATGCAGAACAGGAAAGAAATCCAGCAGGAACAGACTAAACTGTCTCAATCTAAGACCAAGCAGTGACACAAGACATCTTCATCAGATAGGGCAGAGATTCAGAAGAGCCGCAACCTTGGCCAGTTGGGTTGAATTATTTATCAATGGAAATTTAGAGGGTTTTTTGGCTTCTGGGTTTTTTTTTGTTTAATTGCAAGTTTTTGTCTGCTGTCATTTTTAAGCGCACAACAAGTGGAGATAATAACTCTTTAGGGTCATCCAGGCAGACATGAAAGCTTTGGCTATCAATTAATTCAAACTGCACTTCCTTCTACACCTGTTCAGATATTGGCATGTTTGTCATCAGCACCATCAAAACACATGCTATGTGAGGGGAAATGTGGAGAACTGAAGGGGCGGGTGGGACCAGAGGGGATTTATTTGAGGTTGCTGAGGAAGGTGATTGTTATCACTGCAGGATCACTCTATCATCTTTGAAAGGTCACTGTGAACAGGAGGGCTGCATTACTGGGAAAAGGTGAATGTTACATCCATCTTCCCAGAAAGGTAAGAAGAAGGATCCAGGGAACCTGGATCAGTGAACCTCACCTCAGCTCACCACTATGGAGCAAGTTTCCACAAGAGACAATGTCAGACTCACTAATTAAAACAGTGTGACTAGGAACTGTCAGCTGTATGTTGAGACTAAACCACGATTACCCAATGCTTTAGTATTTTACCAACTCCCCTAAGAAACGTATTGCCATGGTCAATCAAGATTACTGATGTGCCCAGCGCATATGTCCCTTTCTCCTGGTCTCCTACTCCCAAGCATGCCCACCTCTTGCCCACTCTAGCCCACAGCCCTCGGTAGCATTTTTAAGAGGCTCCACAGCAAAAAAAGGAGACAATGTTGGCATGCACGGCCACAGAGGAGGAGAAGTTACTGCCATATAACTGGCTAGCTCATCACAGCAAGCCAGCACACGTTCCCTGAATTGTATTTTAACGACGACTACTTAAGGGACCACAGCAAAACGTTTTCTTTGTGCTTAGTGAGACAACATTGCAAAGATATATTAAAAAGTTACCTAAAACTGACAAATTTGCCTGGATTACAGCTTTTGCAACCAGCCATGCTTTTAAGATGATTGATAGCTTTTTGACTAGAAAGAAAAGCAAAGCTAGCTAGTCACTGCTTTAACCTTTATTACACTGAACCAAACTTCTGTGCTTGCAGACAGTGTAAATGATAATCAAATGTACAAAGACATACACAATAAGGCAAACAGATTTCAGTTTTGCTATATTTGTTTTGATTACTGCTGCTGCACCACATTGACTTAGGAAGTCCATGATTTCAGTCATTCCTGCACGCTGTGTGCTTCACTAGGCTTTACATGATAGACATTAAGCTTCCACTTAATCAAAGCCATGCATTTCATCAAATGCTATATGCTGGTGATTTCCCTTTAGCCTTTAATTCTCTTATTCATGAGAAACAGAAGAAATTAAAAGTCTTCTCCAATTCTGTGAAAAAAGTATAAAATGCTGTAGTTATTATTAGTTTCAATTACCAAATAATTGTTAGGACCTGAGGCAAAAAATGCAATACTTAACATATATATCAGGTTTTGATTTCCAACAGTGATGCCTGTAGGCAAGTTAGAGTATACTATCAGAAAATCGTTTCCATTAATTTGCCAATGCATAGCTGTATGTGCTTTTAAATCTTCTTGTTACATTTATCTCCACTTTCTCAAAATTTAGTTAGACTAAGCTCCTGGTGCGGGGGGGGGGGGGGGGGGAGTCTTTACTATAATCACAGAGTCTTGAGATTAAGCTTTAATTTGCATTGATGAGGAAGAGCAGAGGGAAGGATAGACATACAAGAACGAGCTTTGAACAGGATCACTTACTACATTCCATTGCATTTCAAGGAATTTCAACAGCAGAACAAATACTGTTTGGAACAACAAAACCAAAAGCTCTGTAGCACTTTTACTCTGCTGTACAGATAATACTCCATAAGAAAATATCCTAAAATGCTAATGGTTACACAAAGTAGATCACATGAAACAATCACTTTTAAAACCCAAGTGTCCCAAACCGGGTTCTACATATTAAATCATAATTCAGGGAGGAAAAATATGGCAGTAATCCTTCTCCATCCTGGAAGCCATCCTGAGAATCAGAGCATCCACCTCTTCTCAAGTCTACATTTGTCCACTGCTTACTGTCTTTAGAAATTCCTTGTTAGCTTACAATAAGCAGGGAAATTAACATACAAACCCAAGGTGGAGAAAGCCTTGACTAAGAAACTTACCTCAAGAGCAAACATTCTGTCCATCATACTTCTTGATGAGGTGGCATCAGCTACAATATGAACTTCCAGACCTCTGCCAATTAATTCCAATGCTGTTTGCTGGATGCAGACATGAGTCTACAAGGGAGAAATCAAAGGCAAAAACCGCACCAACAAACAATTACTACAAAACATGAGTAGCACAATGCCAAATTAGAGTACGTAATTAATTAGGGTTCAAACATGTATTTTTCTACCCCTGACATTACTAGGAAACTCAACGTGGGTTTTAAATGCCAACCAAGCTTGAGACAAGAGCCTGTAGTTTACAAATACTTCATTTCGAATTTTATTATGAGATAATATCAAAGATAAATAACACAAGAGTAATTTAATCTGTAGAGGATATCTGAGCTCCAAGCAATAAAAATTGACTTTCTTTCTAATTAGAGAAAGCAATGCTTCATACTATTGTGGGCCAACAGATATTACCATAAAACAGTACAAGAATGGCAAGGCACATACTTCTACTCCAAACAGGACAACGCTGCGGACTCCAGGGATCTCTGCTAATGCTGCTTCGACTTCTGGCAACACCATTGAAAATTTTGTTTTGGGAAGCACGAGTTTAGCTCCTGTTAAATCAATCTCTTGCACAGTGCTGCCAAGACCTTTGGGATACTGTTCAGTTACAATAACTGGAATTCCTAGGAGCCGGGCACCTTGGAGCTGCAAGGGGGCAGGGAGGAAAGCGTAGAAGAAAAGGAATTATTAAAGAATGATAATAGCAAAGACATTGTTAATACCTGAGACTGAATAACCAGTAAACTGGCTGTGTATAAAGTAATAATATACATGTGTTATCAAAACTCGCTACAAGAAAAAAAAAGCAAAAACCATACCAGTCGCTGGCCCACGCTGATGATATCACCGAAGTACTTGATGGCAGGCCGGAATCGCTCTTGCATATCACAACAGAAAAACACAGTGCTTGAGGGTGTCAGGTTGCCCAAAGTAGTAATCTGGAAAACAAAATAAAGATAATGTTTTCCGTGGCAGTGAAGACCCTTTCAGAAAAGCAGCAGAATGAAAAAGAGTCTGCAATGCCTCTGCCATCTAACAGCTGTGTGTTACTGTAAGTCAAAATAGGGGAAGGTTTTTCAAGCCTGATTTTGGTATGTTTCTAAATTCAAATGAACGGCTGATACTGAGCAGTACAGCACAGTCATCAATAGATAATCAAGATTTTATTAGGTGGGAGACACAAGTTAATGTAAATGTGCATGGAAACTTCTGAACCCTGAAGGGGAGCAGAGGAGCATACTGCCTAAAGTATTGTGAAAAAAAATAAAAAGTACCAACAGCAAAATTACATTCCTCAAATTAATTTTTAAATCCACAACTCTTTGAACAGATATAAAATCAGGATAAATTAAAGTTAAAAAAAAAAAAAGTCAGACTTCCACTTGCTTTTCACATTGTATGTACACATATTTTCAATAGTTTCATTGTGTGGTCAGTTTGTTTTGTCTATGACATCTTTTAGCTCAAGTCTGATGAAAATCCAAAGGCTAGAACAGAAGCAGAGAAGCTTGTCAGTATTACGATCAGAAATTGAACTGAATACATTTTAATAACGATAATCTCCCAGATTTTCCCTCGTACTATGTGGGGCAGAAGTGGGAGTAAGAAAACAGATATCAAAGATTGCATTTTCTCACCCTTTGAGAGTGCTTTGTATTTGTATGAAATTACTTGCACTACCTGCAGAAGCAGAGGATAAGGCTTCAGCAGGAGGCTACAGAGAAAGAAAGCAGCTACATACTACTATTTAGTTGTAAGGCAACTCAAGAGAAATTACATCCATTCAGGAGCTTTTCAGCAGACTGATAAATTGAATAAACTGCTTCTGGGAAGTAGCTATTAATTGTACACACTTCATTTTCTGCAAACTGAGGTTGTGATGTTTTAAACAAAAACAAAATTACAAAATCTGTTAAACAGTATGTTTTGGAAGAGCAGGGATGTATTGGGTTTATGTGGCAAGGTTTTGGTAGCAGGGGGAGGCTGCAGGGTGGCTTTTGTGAGAACATGCCAGAAGCTGCCCCATGTTGGACAGAGCCAGTGCCAGCCGGCTCCCAGTCAGATCTGCTGCTGACCAAAACTGAGCCCATTGGTGATGCTGGCTGCACCTCCGTGATAACATATTTAAGAAAGGGTAAAAAAACCACTGTGCAACAGCAGCTGGGAGAGAGGAGTGAGAGCATGTGAGAGGAACAAGTCTGCAGACACCAAGGTCAGTGAGGAAGGAGGGGGAGGAGGTGCTCCAGGCGCTGGAGCAGAGATTCCCCTGCAGCCCCTGGTGAAGGCCATGGTGAGGCAGGCTGTCCCCCTGCAGCCCATGGACGTCCATGGTGGAGCAGATATTCACCTGCAGCCCATGGAGGACCCCACACCAGAGCAGGCGGATGCACGTGAAGGAGGCTATGACCCCATGAGAAGCCCATGCTGGAGCAGGCTTTTGGCAGGACCTGTGGCCCCATGGAGAGGAGCCCACGCTGGAGCAGGTCTTCTGGCAGGAACTGTGATCCCACAGAGGACGCATGCTGGAGCAGTCTCTTGCTGAAGGACTGCGCCCCGTGGAAAGGACCCACACTGGAGCAGTTGGTGAAGAACTACACCCTGTGGGAAGGACTCACATTGGAGAAGTTCGTGAAGGACTGTCTCTTGTGGGAGGGAGCCCACACTGGAGCAGGGGAGGAGTGTGAGGAGGAAGGAGTGGCAGAGACGAAGTGTTATGAACCGACTGCAACCCCCATTCCCTGCCCCACCTGCACCGCTTGCAGGGAGGAGGTAGAGAAGTCAGAAGTGAAGCCAAGCCTGGGAAGAAGGGAGGGGTGAGGGGAAGGTGTTTTTACATTTGTTCTTATTTCTCATTCTTCTAGTCTGTAATTGATTGGCAATAAATTAAATTAATTTCCCCAAGTCGAGTCTGTTTTGCCTGTGTCAGTAATTGCTAAGTGATCTCCCTGCCCTCATCTTGACCCATGAGCTTTTTGTCATATTTTCTCTCCCTGCCCTGTTGAGGAGGGGGAGAGATGGAGCAGCTTGGTGGGTACTTGGCAGCCAGCCAAGGTCAACTTGCCACAAAGGAATTGGGAATCCTTAAATATTAGTCCCAAATCTTTCATTGATTCACCATGTCTCCTGAGTAAAACACTTTTGATCTCAGTTTCCAAGGCTAAAAAACTACAGTAATGGCCACACTCAACCATACCAAATGGGCTGTTCACACTGTTATGAAAATTACTTGTGTGTTATAATTGCAAACGCTAAATTCCCACACGTCTCAGATTCAGTACACTACTACTGCCAAAACAGCAAATGTTCATAACCGTAGTTCCTCCAGTCCTTGTAGGCGAAACAGCAGTATTATTAATACAAGCAGTTATGAAGGCAAATGCACTAACAACCATAAAGCAGATGCTCTAACTCTGGACCCACTGATGCCATGGGAAGACAGAAGAGCATCACAACACACATCAGGGAAATCTTTTTCACTAGGAAGGTACAGCTGCACTGAAACTGGTTACCATGGGTGGTGGGATCTCCATCCTCAGAGGTTTTCAGCATTCAGCAAAGTGACAGCTGATTTGATCAAGAATTGGCTTTGCACAGGAGTTAGGGAAGGCAGCCTCTAGATACCTCTCCCAAACGACACTTCTGCGATTCTACACCATGGAATAAATGAGGCCTGGGACCAAGAATGCTGGAAAATAAAATTAAATATTGAATAACTGCCTGGTTTTTGAGCACCATCCACGTGCTTGAACAATGCAAAAGCCAGTTGGTGGGAAGTACTAACATACAATTCAACACCACAGTGAGCACCTATCGTGACCCATTCTAACTCTGGCAACTTATACCATCAGAGCAGTCAATCATGACATTTAACTTTCCTATTGCTCAGCAGCAAAAATAGAGTAATTGGAATAGAAAATATTTATAAGTATGCCTCCTACTCAGAAAATCTGTCATTTTGCCTTGGCATTTATATGACAAGCAAAGACCAGTATTTTTCTTCTATAAATCATTCCACCACTTTAATTTTTTTTAAGATCATTTTGAACCACTGCAAACCATCACGGACTGTAGAGTGACCTACTTGGAATTAGTCTACTGCCTTAGTATACACCTTCCTATAGCAAGGCAGTGGATGGCACTACCATCCTTAGCAGAGGAACAAGTATGAAAAGACTAGGAAGGCCTTCAAGAAGCTGCATAGTCTGCTTCTACAGAAGGATCAACCAAATGCAAATATTCTTTACAGATACCTACGCTGGTCTGATCGCTCAGCAATACACAATTTACAGAGCTCCTATACAATCCATCCCTCAGCTCTGTTATCTTTACCTTGCAGTGTTTTCTCACCCACAGCTCCTTTGTTGCCATTTAAAAGCATTATTTCCATTTCTCTCCATGGTGGATTTGAAACACAAGAGCATTACCATCCTCCTTCACATGCATAACCATGCACAAACACCTATCATCATACCTCAAGACTCAGATCTGGTCTCCCTTTAGTCCTTCCCCTCCCCTCCCTTATTCTAAAACATATCTAATACTTTCAATCTTTCCTCCACAACTCAAATCATTTTCATTGCCCTCCCTGGGGTGCTTTTCAAACTGCAGTCTACAGTGAGGCACCCAATACTACTGTAAAAGCAGTAATTCTCTGCCCATAATACTTTGCAGCACTAGGAGAGCCCCAGAGAAGATCACTCAATTCACAGCCCTTGCAGGCCCTGTTCAATTTGTACTTTCCAGTATGCTATTTGCTCTTTTCATAATTGATGATACTCAGACTCCTGAGATGCATTTTAACCTCAAAATCATCCCTTGAATTCTCCCTCATCTTTTATTTGCTTCTCTGATTATTTCTACCTTAGCGTAGGAATTATATCTACCTTTGTTTCTTCCATTTTTGAACAGCATCTTACTTCACCTTGTTTCTCCAACTTGTCACGAAAAGCCTGAGTTCCACTCTCTCAGATGCTTGCAGCTCCTCCCAGCTTGGCACCTTCTACAAAAGCAGTATTTGCCCTAAATTTCGGCAATGACATAGACGACGGAATATTTACAAACAGTAGATTCACAACCGATCTTGTAGAGCCCAATTCAATATTATTCTGATTTGACAGTGAAGCACAGAAGAAAAACAACTGCCTTTCCAGCCAGGGAGCATCCTCATTACAGACTTCCACTGAATCCATAATCCCATGTTTTTATGACAAACATCACAGGGAGCTGGAGCAAAAGCCTTACATCTGCTTTCCTCTATTATCAAGTTAGTTTAATATGATTTAATTTATGCCTTCAGTTTAATACCAGTGGCACTCTACAATAAAGTCAGGTCAACTATATATTTGCTAAATAAAAGCTTTTACAAAATCTAACACAAACAATTCCTATATTGATTTTCATATTAATTTCTGATTAACTTGCAGTCTGAATCGAACCATGCAACCTGTGGCAGAACAAGAAGAAACCAGCAGAAATAAACGGCAAGATCAAAAAATCAACACTTGCTGGTGTTACTTGGAATAGCAGATGTGGGGGAAGCACAGAGTGCACCAGAAAGCAGTTTGAAATTAAGTTTCATCAATAGTAGCTAATGCAGTCCATAAATAAATTCACAGAAGTATCTGCTACATATAAAGGAAAGTTTCTGTTTACTGGTTCTTCAATGTGCCACATAAATCCTACCACTCACTTGCTCTCAAAGCCGTCCTCCCCTTCCATGGCCACACCGCATCAGGGACATGGGACACCTCCACCTTGCACATCCCGACAGCAAAAACCATGACTGCCTGCACTGCTCCAGTGCCGCACCCTACCAGTGAGCTGGAGTGGGGGCAAACCTACACCCAAACAGCAAACCCTGGACCGGCACGCCAGCACTTGTTTGCTTTCACTCCAAGGAGAGGCAGGCTGGGCAAGGATGGTGAGCCACTGCAGCCACACAGTACCTGTCCCAATCCAGCCCGAATATGACATCTACTCAGCCACGGTATCCTTAAACAACCTAAATTTAAAAGAAAAAATAAACAAACAAAAAAACCCAAATCACTTCAAGTTCCCCATGCAGCATATAAGCTTTTCCACTTGTTTTGCTTCACCTCTCTCAGTCAGTCACCAGGACTTTCTTCCCTCCAGCTGGAAGTTATCCACAGCACAACCAGAATAGGTACCTCCGATGCACACGTAACCTGATGCAGCTCTTTCACCCAGCTAGAGAAGTCATCTCTAGGACCTTGTCCAGACCAGGATTTAAAGGTATGCTGTCGCGAGTTTCATACAGCTTTAAATCCTGCTTTAGAAAAGGCCTAGGTGGGAAAGGACAGGTGTTTTTTCACACCTATTTCATCTCTGCCGATTATTATTAATCATACAAAATGTGACTGTGATGAAGTACTGTAATTACAGAATCAGCTTTACAAAAATATTCACATATACTGGCTCTTTATCTGTACTTGCCCTGTTCAAAATTCAGGGAACCATTATACATACAAAATGCAATTTTCCCCCAGTATTTGTAATGAACGAGAAAATGGAAGCAGAGAAATAATCCCACGTGACATCACTAGTCACCTCATAAATCTCTTGACAAGGTTACCCACTAAAAGGACAGAGCAGAGGACCTCACAGCCTTGGTATTTCAAGGATGGCATAAAAAGACAACAACAAAAAGAAGATGACTAGCATATTTTCTTCTCCTTTATTTCTAAAAGGAAATCTGTAAGATTCAGTTTTACTTTGCTGCTTATCTTTCAAAGGAAAAAAAAAATTGAAGAAATTCCATTTAACGTATTTCAAGGGAAAAATAGATTGCAAGTGGTTCAACTTAGGAATATAAATATTTATTTTATGCTAAGCCAAAGTGCAGCCTTTTATATGCAATTCAGCATTTAAAAAGGACAGATTCAGTTAGATAAGAACATGATGTTCATATAATTAAGACAGTACAAAATTCTTGATCAAAATCTAAAATGATCAAAATGCTTGCTGAGGAGTAAAGATACAGCAACAAGGAGTCTGGATTTGAAGAAACCTCTCTTTCAATATTTTCAGGCCTTTTTTTCCCTTCTTTAAGGTTCCAAGCGCTGCTTTTTAAAAAATTTATTTATTTAGAAACATTGTATTTAATTATAGCACTAATGTATCACAATTTATAATTGCACCTTTGGGGGAAAAAAAAAAAAAGGCAAATAACTCCCCTCACCTGACTCATATCCTGCAATTTATGCTTTGGCTTTTCCTGGTCTTCAGAAAACGGACTTAGGCTCCTGAGTTAATCTTACATCTATTTCCAAAGCATCTGAATGTAGCAATATTAGATATGTGTAAAAAGAGTGAAAATCTGTGTATAAATAGTTCTATTTTATTTACCTTTTCTTTCAGCTACAATTAAGTATCATTCTGCGAGAAGCTTTCTGCAAGAGACACCTGAGACACCAACATGTCTTTTAAAAAAAACCAGCCTGAAGTAGAGGTGCTTTATGCAATGATTTCAATAATAATTTTACCCTTTTAGCTCTAGCATCTTAAGGTTACGAGTTTGTAAACACAGAGCACAAGTACTGCTGAAAAGAAGTCACCTTGAAGTTATGACAGCGACAGTGAAATAGCCTCTCTCGGGCACATATTTGAATGCTGCCTGAACTCCTCTATTACATGGCTGTAGCGAGCATAGCTGTCTTGTCTTCTGGTATCTCCAAAGTGTTTTTCCTTACTGCTTCTCTCCTCCAAAGGCAGCTACGAAAGTTACAGCAAAACGTAATAGTTTTAGTAGCACGATTTCACTGCATTTAGAGTTAGAAGAGGTTAAAGTGGTCCTGCATTCCCCCACCCCGACTATAAATACTATTCTGTTAAAACTTTTAAAACCCGTAAAATCCATGAAAAGCAGACGTCTCCTTTCCGCTAGCACTCAGTCCCTCAAGTTGCAAGCAAATGCCCTCCTCACCAGCTGGGAGAGGCCAAAGGAAAAGTCCCTCCTCACTGCAAGTCTGTGGTTGGGGAGTTTTGAGAGTAGCAGCCAGGCTGAACATCAGGGTTTACTGCATCCCACCGGCCTGCCTAGCACTGGGTGGCCATTAAGAGTTCAAGTGGCTGTTTTGCGCCAGGACAGCTGAACCAAACGAATGTACATATGTGAGCACAGTAAAAAGGCACAAACATGACTGCAGAGCAAATGTCCCTGTGCAGATCGAGCCTTGAATTGAGCTGCGTGGAGTGGCTTTCCGAGGGCAGCATATGGTGATTTCTCCGTGAGATTACTCCCCCCCTCAACTACAGGGACAGGAGATTGAAACAGCCCAGTCAAACACTATTTGGTGCTGACATTTCTTAAGGTACTGCAACAAAAGGCATCCTTCCATGACAGGTCTGCACAGGAATCAAAATGGGAGGATATCATTCCAGAGCTCACGGGTACTACCACCCTAGGAGTTAAAATGCCATCCCTAACGAAATGCATACAGATATTTTATAAAGCACGCACATAAAAATACCGAAATTATTGTCTAGGGATACTGATGCTAGTATCTGTGAATCTCAACTTTAAACCAAATATATATTTCCAAATATGCAAGTCTAATCAAATCAGTGAGCAAAGGTTGTCCTTCTTGAAAGACACGTTCAAAATGGCATTTCAACTGACTATGCCACATGCAGAGTTGACAAGCCTATGTCAGGTGTAACTGCAGATAAAACATTGGGGCAGGGAGGAAGGGCACACAATAGTGGTAGTGCATAAATCAACGTGGGGAAAGAAAGTATAATCTTCCCATCAGTAAATCCTAACGGTCTTAAAAAGCACAGCTGTGACTGTATCAGACTAAATGTTCCCCAAACGAGTGATCTCTGAGCACCTGCCGGTAGCCTAAGGCAAGCTGACTGACATCATTGTGATGTCTCCAGCTCATTCTCAGCTGCTGAAGCACATCAAGGAGGCAACTAAAATAATACATAAGTACCATCCTTTTCATATCAACAGTTGCTATTGTCAAAGAATTGCAACAGTAACAGTGAAAGCAGCTAATCAATTAGGCAATTAATGCATTAAATATTGGTTCTTCCTGAATCCCTGTAGTCAGTTAAAGCCGCGTAGTGCATCTGCACCCTGGGAATGATGTATCCTTCCATGTCTCGACACTGACCTTTTACACCAAGATGCACGTCCTGCTACGAATGCTCAGGATGCATTTATAGTTTCAGTGCAGAAGTCATCTGCAAGAGAGCAGTGATCTGCGCACACAAATAAACAGAATTCTGACCTGCGCCACTGTCACACGCCTGGATTACACAAATTCAGTTTTTAAAAATCCTTGCTTGAATTAACACCCGTACCAACTCTTTTTGCAAGTTGGAGAGACTACCCTTTCCAGTTTCTCTGGCTGGGCCCCCATCCGTTCTGTTTCCAACATACAAAGGAGAAAGGCTTTAAACTGAATATGATGAGTGATGAATGACGAAATGACTAAAAAATGACAAAATAAGTTATTACACTAGTTTGGTCTTCTTAACCACTCTTTCTATACGTAGGGCTAAGGAAAGAACAAAAGACTCCAAAGGCATCCTTGATGTACAGTCTAAGCAAACACGCAACCTTGAGAGCTTATGGGTTCAAGACACTATGATTAAGCAGAGTTTACAAACAGTGTGAATTAGGCTGTTTCTGGAATCATGAAGAGAAGACAAGCAATGTTTCAGGTTTTATGACATCACTTTTTCAACTTATTAGTAATGTTGGCTCAACATACTAAAACTTCTTAATTATAAGTTAAGAAGAATGTTCTGAATTAAAAAAGTAACTGTGTGTTTTGTTTGGTGGGGGTTGTTTTGATTTTGTTTTTGTTTTTTTTTAAAGTTGACTTCTTTGATGCTGGAGAAAAAAAAAAAGCAATTTTGCTTCAAGTGCAACTATTACAACACGACTGGCACAAATCTCCAGTGTGCATAAAGGTATCTTAGCATGAAACACACGTACTGTAGCCGTCTGGCAGTCTGGTTTCCTGGTTTATGGCCACAAAACTAGCGAGTTATGAACCCGTAAACCGGAAAGAGCTTTTCGGGGCAAGAAGGGACACAGAAATGCCAGGGACCTACGAGCCATGAGATGGAGCTTTGGCAGAGCCCTCTTTACCGGCACCCTTTGAGTTTCCACCTAGCAGCATTACCTCCGGTTAGGGCTGGGTAGCACCAGCCGCCTGTTTTAAAGGAGAAGTATTGGTTATTCCAGCCACCAGGCTATTTTCCCATTCATGGGGCCAAGTAAGTTCTGACGCGCTGAAGGTAAAGCCCGGTTACCCAACGCATGTGGCGCGGAGCGCACCTGGCTCCCCGCCTTAGTAAAACAAAAGTTTCCACGGAGAAATAAGGCACGGCGGGCTTGCGGGGCTCTGCCCACGGCTCCAGCCCGCTCCGGGCTCCCCGGCCGCCGCCGCCGCCGCCCCCCCGGTTCGCTGCCGTTTCTCCCCGGAAGGGTCCGGGGGAGGCCGGGCAGCCGCCCCGGCGGCGGGACGGGGCTGCCCGCCTGCCCACGGCCCCGCACACCCACCCCCACGCACCCCTGCGGCGGCCGGCGCTGCCCCGCCGTCGGGTCTCACCTGTATCTGCAGCGGCACCAGGCGCACCTTGCAGCGCTCGCTGACCAGGAAGCCCTTGGGCAGGTCTATGTACTGGCTCCACTCCTCGGCGAAGAGCTGCACCACGAACTTGCGGTGCATGTCTATCTGGTCCCCGTAGAGGCTGAGGAACTTCTGGATCAGCAGCTCGTAGCCGGCGCCGTGGGGCACGCTGGAGGGCCGCGCGAAGACGGAGAAGCAGAAGAGGACGGGCACCGAGCCGCCGCCCGCCGGCGAGCAGCCCCCGCCGCCCGGAGCAGCGGCCGCCTCCGCCGCCGCCATCTTCAGGGGCAGCCGCGCCGAGCCCAGCCAGCTCGCTGCGGCCCGCGCCGCCGCTCCTCCTCCTGCCGCCTCCTCCCCCCGGCCGGGCGGGCGGCGCCGGCGGCCCCCAATCCCGGCTGCGGCCGCTCCTGCTCCTCCTCCTTCTCGCCATGGGGCGCGGCCCTACCCCGCGAGCCCTCGGGGGTGGGCGCGCCGCCGGGGCGCCTCCGCCGGCCGGGCACCGGCGCTGCCGCCGCCGCCGGCCCTCCTCGGAGGGCGGGTGCCTCCCCCTCAGGCGGGCGGCGGGAGGAGCAGCCCCTTATCCCAACCTCTGCCCGCCTCCGGGGAGAGCCCCGGTCCTCCGGAGAGGGGCAGCAAGGGCACGTCGCGCTGGGGCGGCGCCGTCCCTCGCCGCGGCGCACCCCGCTGCCGTGACGGGGCGGGGGCGGGAGCCGCGGCGCCCCGTCGGGCGGGGGCGGCGGCGGGGAGCGGCGCGGGGAGCGGGGAAGGCGGCGGCGGCGGGGCGGGAGGGCGGGCGGGAGGCGCCGTGCCGGTCCGCGGCGGGGACGGGCGCGGCCGCGCCGCGCGTAGGCTGGGGAGGAACCCGTCGATAGAGCCTGAAAAATGCTCGGCTGCTTCCCAGCGTGATCCCGCCCGATCTTGGATCGCTCTCCCGGTGCCGAAACCGGCTGTGGAGTTTAACACGAGGCTTTTTTCAGAAGTACCCGTTTCTGAACAGCGGGAGCTGCTGCACGCCGAGGGTCCGAACCAGCAGGCGCATCCACAGATGAGAAGTGAGCAGGGTGCAGTGCATCGCCACATTTTAGCCTTCCCGGCTTCGTGTTCCCTACAAAATTTGTAGATTCATCAACTTTTTTTTTTTTGGTTGGTTGGTTGGTTTTTTTCCCCTGCCAGGAGTGACTGGCAGCTGGAAATGTTCCTGATATTTTTGCCATACTTGCCAGATTTTCTGTTGCGCTTCAGTGTGCTTGGGGGGGAAAGGATCTAAGTAGTGTGTTACACTTGTAGAAATAAAATACTCTCCGTGAAAAACAAGTGGACGTTTTCATGCGCTATCCAATCCAGTGGCACCACCATCAAGGTTAATGGATGCCTGCCTGGCTAAATACCAACAGGCTGAAGTTCAAAGTTGTTGTGCTTTACTGATGTCAGAAATCTGGAGCTGCCATGTTAAATGACACTATTATATTTTCTCTAGTGTGTGTTTTTTGGGGGGTTTATTTTTGTTGTTCAGAAAATACATTGCTTATATGAACTGATTTAAAAATTGCAAGCGTAAGGAGCCTTTCACTGTTACATATTTACGCACTTACATACGTACTAGGCGCTGAAGCAGCCTGAAGTGATTATTTTATACACTACCCAGGGAGCAAATGTGCAATGCATTCTGAACATTACAGGGAAAACATGCAAATTTTACTATGTCTCATCAGAAAATAGACAAAGTAAGGTTTTAAAAGGATTCAACTGCAAGTTTAAAATATACATTGATTCTGCCTTCTTTTACTGCCAGTGAATTCAGTGGATTTATAAAGAGTTTTCACCTTCTTTACAAAGGAGGTAACGTCAGTCTGTTTGTATTCAATGTAACAGAACACATCTCTGTGATTAAAAAATACTTTTTAAAGAGTGAAAATGCAAGAAATCCTGTCCACCTGGGTTCTGTTTAAACACTTTGATCCTGTCCTCTGTGTGACAATATTTAGCTGGGAAAAAAAGCAATTTTCACCTCTAGAAATACATATATAAGCGTGTTCAGTGAAGTATATACAACTCTGTTCCGCTTGCCAGCTGTAAAAATACCCAGCACCCAGGGTTGAGAGCTTACTTTAATTATTTGTCTATGCTTACTGTTCTGCTGATTTAATTTATGAATACAGCAGGTCATTAATGCTGTTACAGTAGAGGCATACAGGGTGAACAATTTTATGGCCCAGTCATTAGCTCACTTGAATCAGTTCCAGTTTTCCAGAAGAAAAGGTGACAAATTGAATACTCAGCGAATTCTATTTATTTTCTGTGACTTAAATTGTTTTCCAGTTCTTAATTTGTACTTTATTTCAATTGAGTGCAGTTCTAAAATTCAATATATTTTTAAAACATAGCATGGGTAGTGGTTTTGTTGATTAATGGTGTCTTAAATGGGCTTCCTTTTTCCATTATAGCAAGATAGGGCTATCTGTATTAACAGAATATACCATAGCAAATTCTTACCTCTCTACAATTGCTGTCTACAATGAATACATTTGAATACAAATTACTCAGTTATTATGCAGAATACATAACTAATACTTTGGTAAGTTGGCCAGATTCAAGCTTGTTTAACTAACAAAGATTTTTGCTAACAAGGTTAGATTTACACAAGGGCAAGGAAGCAGTACTCAGATGCATCCAAAATCTGGACGAGGAGGGGCTCCTCTATTGCAGCTGACTATTGCTCCCCTCTATCTTAGGCCAAGGAACAAGCAGGGAGATGGACGCAGACATGCAGAGCGGGGTCCGCTCCTCCCGCCCTCCTTGTCCAAGGTCTCGCAGGCAGGGGAGCACAACCGCTAGGTCCCTCTGCACATTTGAGGGTAAAGGCTGATAGCTGCTTTCTTTACCACACAACCCATCTGCCAAGTGACACCTAACCTTGGTCTTTATCTGCATATTAACTCCACTCATATCATACTATACCACCTTGGATCTTTTTGCATTTCGAATTCTCTCTCTTCCCCCAGCAACTCCATGGTCAGTCTTTTCACATGTGGTTTAATTTTGCTTCTGAAAGCACTTAAGTCTTTTTGAGTCGCTGCCTGCGCTTGGATGGTACTGTCCCATAGAGGAAGACACTTCTGATGGAAGCAGATCTCAGACTATGAATTTTTCCTCCCCTGACTCTGGTCATCTTCAGTTTTTAAAGTATCACCCTGAGACACGAACTCAGGAGGGGACACTGTCCAAGCATCACCAGCTGGATGTAAGTTAGATCACTGACCTTTCATGTGTCTTTTAATTATACAGCTCCTGTGACGGCAGCAGATCAGGCTGCTTTTCATTAAGTTGCAGAGGTATGGCACCATCACAAATATGAGGCTTTAGCCCACCTAGAAAATCCAGCATAGCATTTTTTGCTATTTTGTTTTATGTCCAATGATCCACATTACATTGGCCTAAAACAAAGATGTACTTTTTACCCAGTTTGAACAACAGAAATGCATTTGCAACACATCTCTTTGGCACTTCACATTGGAAGTAACGTACAATTGGTCCTCGTACTCAATAAAGAAAAATATAACTTCCACTAGCAAGTCAGTGTTACTGATCTCCAACTGTATTTTTGTAAGATGCTGCCAATCTCACCCTTACAAGCTCAGCATATGCCAAAGTCATAAAAAAGGGGATATAATCACAGCGGATATGCCTCTTGGGTGGTACATACAACAACACACTATAAAGAAATTTATTGAAAACTACTGAAGTATCAGATTCTGAAACATTTCTGTCTTTAGCAAGTCTTCCTTCTAACAAGTCCATTGGCATTCTGCTCAGACAGAAGACTCTGCCTGCCACATGGGACCTTCCTTTCCTGCAGCAGAACTGAACAAGGTCATCTGCTCCATAGCCTCTGGAAAGCATTTGTTTGTTTGTTTGTTTTCAGCAGTTAAGGAGTGCTTCCATTGAGAGCTAGGATGGATAAGGTGAGAGAGATGGAAGCTCATGCTATGTCCACTTTAAAAATAGAGGCATGTGTTAGGTTTCAGATTGAATGTCGGAATTGAGGGCATTAAGATGTAAACTTCTTAGTATGTAAAGAGAAAAGAATTTATATTTTTGTAAGACAAAACCAGTTCAGTATTCTAACTTGTGGATGAGGGTTTATCAGTTTCTCAATTCAACGTTTTAGAAGTATATTTTCTGCCTGATTCACTTTACTTGTTTTTTTCAATCGGCCTGAAAGCCTATTATATGGTCATCTTCTGTAGAACAAATCACAGTATCGAACTGAATCTACTAAAACTGTACACTCCCCAAAGTACTCCACTGAAAATTACAGTAAAATCATGTATAGACTAAGCCCTAGAGAAAAATATTTACTGCTCTGGTGATGCTCTATCAGTGAGAAAAATGCAAATTGTGAGGCATGTCTTGCCGTTCACAGTTTTGTGCCTTGGAAGTCCAAAGTAAGCAGGTAGCTTTAAAATCAGAGAGAGTTGACAGATTTCTTGTAGTTCAAAATCCACTTTGGCATAGCAACTGCCCCAAATTTACACAACATCTGCAACAGGAAGGAAGTCAAGGAAAAGGGAACAGTCATACTACTATATTTCATCAACTGGCATGCATAAATACATTGTCTTTCTGTGCAGTTTCATTGATTTTCTATTATTTCAGTGTTATTCAGTTCCCCATGATATTTCAGAATTATTTTCATCTCACATCCAAATTGCTGCTTTTATTCCCTATGAGGGCATGTCACAGATTACATTGTTAAAGCAATAGTGTTACCACAAAAACCTTTGTTAGATCTTGCATCTTTTCCTGCAAACCTGTATTAAGCTACCTTGGTGTAGCTATGTAACCAGATTAACACGCAGCTCAGCACAGATAGCTTAGTTTTGCAGTCCTGGCTTTGCAGTGCCAGCTGAACTCTCTGTTGACTTCAATATATCTGGCTAGATCTGCATTGTATTTTTTCCAACTACCCTTGACACTTGGCTTACAGCCAGATTTACTTGCTATCATCTATGTTACAGACCTGAGATAATGCCCCTTGTGCTGGCTCGGTAGTTGTTCTGCTGATAGTGCTGGGGAGAGGGCTTTGCAGGTGCGTACTTTGCACTTCAGAGTCCTGCCAGCTGCAATGTGGACTTGCCTCAGCACCCCATACTTGGCCCAGCCATTTCCATTTATCTCATCTGCACTAACTGTATTGACATCGCACAAAATCCTTTCTAAGAGATGTCTATATTTCTGCTGCAGTTACCTGTAATGGTAATCTGTGTATGGCGTGGTGGAGTCTTTGGGCATTCTGGATGTCAAACTGACCGTGAGATCAGGTGACCCAAGTGTTGCCCATGTGTGAGCTAATGACCTTACAACTGTGTTGATGCTGCATGTTCGAACGACAGGTTTTTGCAGCAGTATGGATGGAAATAGGTGTGACTGGCAAAGAGCTCCTGGAATTTCCTGGAAAAATAAAACACTCTTCACCCGTTGGTTTTGCTTCCTTGCAAGGTTTGGAAATGAGTTAATACTGATAATGTTTTTAGCTTTGCTTCTAATGTCATCTGCCCATGTCACCCCTTTTATCAAGAATTATCAGACTATTTTATTTCTTTATTTGTAAGATTGCCCATTACATAATGATACCTCAAAGTAAAAAGCACATTATTGGCACAAATCTCCATCCACCATCTCATTTTGCAGCTTGATAGGTGTTTTAAAGCTCCACTGTTAATTGATTCAGTACCATGTCACTTAGGCTGTGTTTTGATATCGTAAATTCCTTTCATGTATAACAGCAGTTGGAACAGGATAGTAAAATGTGACAATAGTAACCATATTGATAAAATATATAAATATAAAAGATAAAATATAAAAAAATAAAGAGTTTACTCACTGAATAATCATATGATTGTTTTCGCTGTGATATGTGAAAATAAAAAGTCTTGGATTCTTTTTCAGATGTGGTAGCCCTCACATTTCTACCAATATGAATAATTACTTCCTTCTTCATTACTGGCATTAAATGTGATATGGTAATTCTGTTAAAGCACATTCTTAATGATCTGA
Source organism: Platalea leucorodia (assembly GCF_965183815.1). NCBI lineage: Eukaryota > Metazoa > Chordata > Aves > Pelecaniformes > Threskiornithidae > Platalea > Platalea leucorodia. Next base: position 52,074,293 of record NC_138858.1, read on the forward strand.
ATCCTTCGTATAGCAATTATTTCTTCAAGATCAAGTATTGCTGCCATGTCTTTTCAGAGCACAGAATTACTTGGAATTACACCAGCTGTTGGTCCAAAATTTCAGTTAAGTTTCCTTTTGAGACAGGTTTATTACGAAAAATTTTTTAAAAATATTAATGTAAATGTATAAGCATATGCTTTGCCAGTCAGACAGAATCTCACCAAGTAGGAGAGGACTTTTTTCACCCCCTGGCTTCAAGGTGGCTAATGACAGCTCTACAGTTGTTAAGTCATACCTGGTAGAATCCATTTTGTTGACTGAAGGTTGATGAACCTGAAAACTTACAGCATTTCCTTTATGATATAATTGATCTGCATCTCTTCCAGTCACTCTTCCGTCATCTTTATATGGATTAGGTTTTGTGGGTTATTTAAATTTCTACTCCATTTTTCCTTTGAATCAATAATGTTTGGTCACATGGGACACCAGTTGCCGTAGTGAAGTTGCCATAGTTTTGAGTGTTTGTACTGTGCCTTTTGCTTGACCCACAGTTTATTTTTACATCTTTGATGACTGCACATTTTTGGATCAAATAAACATTAGTCCCAAGCTACTCTTGAAAGAATTCTCTATGCAAGTCCTTCTTTGGATTGTGTAGTTTCTCTCCAGTTCAGCAGAACTCTTCTAGTTCCTGTAATCCTGTCATATATTCAGAAGTCACTTCATTTGTTTTTTTTATTTTGTTTATAAGGCAGAAATGTTTTATAAACAGTTGTGTTTGGGGGATCTGTAGAGTTTCCACAATCTCAAAAAGCCTTTGTGCTCATACTTGGAAGAGTTCGTCCACTACCCAGCAGGCAATATCTTTTCATGTAGTCACATGTCTAAAGTGGCACCTTTTTCTCTTCATTCATGCTGTTAGAAATTATGGACCTTTCCAATTTGTCTAATTGGTTGGACAAAGATCTAGAGAGCTATTAGACAAGTTTAGGTTCCCCGAGTAACCAGGTTTTTCAAAGTTTGAACATTTTTTCTCCTGCAAACAAGTTGTTTATTCACAAATGAGTGGCTGCCAGTTCAGCTTGCTTCCCAGTTTTGTTGCCATCTCTGCCGTTACACTCTGCTTTGTTGACTTTCATGCTTTGGCATCCTGTCTCTGTCCCCAGCTATTGTGGCTTTTGCTTTTTTGCAAAATAGCTGTAATAAATGTATACATGTGTGTTCATATTACTAATATCTAATAGTACACACTTGATGTCATATTATGTGTATATTATTACATATATTTTAAGATATGTACACATACATATATTATATATATATTATTATGTTATATATATAGCTGCTGATTGTAGCTGTGGTAGGATGGGCAAGATTTTCTGAGCAGTCGTTTGTGTGGAGTGTGCAAGCCATGAGTGTATGGAAGTTCACAGGTGACTTGCAGGGGTGTTAAAGCATCACCCTGGAGGAAGGGCTTCCCCCAGCAGGAAGAAGGATTGCATAGAGAGCAGGTCACGTTTAGGGGTGGAAGAGAAGAGTTATGGTGAGATGCCTCGTTCCTTGCAGAAGGACTGGCCTCTCCCCATCAGTACAGTGTGGTAGCCTTTTCCACACTGGAAGGTGTATGTTGTGTTCAAGGACTTTTGGTAGGATGTGACACTTCTTCCACAAATAGGACTAGTTCAATTTTTTGAACTGTACCTCCTGGTTTGTTCTTCGTAACTGATGTGCATGGAATCACAAATGCTACTCATTTTCTCAGACGATCACTGTTTTATTGTGTTAAGACCTACTTTACTTCTAATTGTAAACTGTATGACTTTTTGTAATAACTGAAGCAGTAGTTTACATTTACTCATAAAAAAGGAAAGCATTTGATGCATTTTAATAGTCAGGACAATGAAACTTCTTCAGCTATTGAAGATGAGTTGAAATTGTCCGTGTTGTCATATTCTGAGAACGGAACTGAGCTTGCAATAACTGTCCTTTTTCCCCTCCGGTTTTACATAGTTCTTAGTCAGTTCCTTGAAGACGTTCAATTCAGCCAATGGCAATATTTAAATTAAAAGAAGCCTCAAGGAATAGTAACTGGCATTATTTTTCTTAATGCACATGTCTTTATGGGCTGCAAAACCCTCTGAACTGTCTGTTTCAGGATCCTAGAAATAACTGAATGCGTGTGAAGGGTTTGCTCTGTACAAGTGGGCTATTCCACCAGGAAAATATTGCCTGGGAGCTGGGGGGTGGTGACAAGCCAGCTGGAGGCAACCCTTTCAGCGCCAAGGATGTGGTCCTGCAGCAGTCAGACCAGAAAAGCAGAGCAGTTCAGGAACAGCCAACTCTCTAGCAATGAGGCAGATCCAAAGTCAAGCCAGGCAGGCTGGGACAGCTGGTCAGGGTTAGGGTCAGCAAGGTACCTGTCTGGGCTCAGTGATACCCGTAACAAGCTCAAAGTCCTGAGGTTAGAAGCAGCTCACCGGGAAAGGCGGGAAGGGCCCTGGCAAGGCACCTCACAGCTCTTCCCCTGCAGCCTGGTGCAAGCCCCATCAGCTGCAGCGTGCCAGGACTGGCTGCCAACACAAGCAGCCAGACCCTCGGGGGGCAGCTTGCAGAGCCTGCTGGTGCACGCAGGGTTTTGGCACGAGGTCTGTAATTGGGTACCATGAAGTATGAAGCCTAGCTTTGGCAGACACATCATCAGGTGAACAAGTTAGCCTTTAACCTTTAAAAATACAAATAGATTACGTAGAGCTAAATTCTGTAGTGTTAATTTAAATACAACTGAATTCTTGCCCTCTCTGCTCCTTTCTCTGTGTGAATAGCTACCCGAACCAACAAGGTGCTTCTATCACATTTTGCCTTTGCATTTTCTTTTGATGTGCTTTCCTCTTTGGCATATTTCTGACCTACATTGGAAAGTGTAGCTCCACTCTTACAAGGTGTATCAGCAAACTGTAACACAGAGGAAACTATTAGAGATTTTTAAGGAGAAAAGAAGTATCTTCTATCTGGTTTTTCACTGTCAGCATTCATCTCTATTGTATCTATTTTTAAATCAATCACCCCAGTCCTCAGTTTCCCAGTTCTAAATATTTTATTTTGAGGATGTAATTTACTAACTCAAGAGCTCTTTCAAAAGCTTTCTAACTTGATTACTGTCATTTGGAACATCTGCCTGACAAACTTCTGCATTAGCAGCTACTGAATGAAATGTGGTTTTCATTCCCCAGGAGATTCGTAGGTTTAATTCCAGGAATCCTTAATCCATGAGTGATTTTGCATTAACTGAAGAATTATCCCTTGCCTCCTGTATCCTTAAAATTACCTTGTGGCTTTTTTTTTTTTTTTTTTTTTTTTAATGGAGTAACAGAACATAGGAGAACGAAGAGGTCTAGAGCACAGATATTTTTAGCTAGAATCTATTGTCAGTATCTTTGAGAGATCAGAATGAATAGCCTCATCATCACTCCAGGTCTGGCAACACCTACACAATTAATATATTACATTCATAACAGCAAAGCTGAGCATCAATTGACCAATTTTGCAAACAAATACATAAATGTGTCTGAGACATTTAGTAGTTACAACACTGTTTCTTGAGTCAGGCTTTAGTGCCATAGTATCCAAAGAAAAGCAAAAGATGAAAAAAAGCTGAAGCAAAAAAAAAGGTGCTTTTTCTTTTACTTAAAGTTCTTTGTCTTTTTGGGGATTTCTACTACTAGGAGTAGGGTTTGTGTGACTATTTTTTCAACGATGGGCTGTAAAATGAATAGTTGTTGAAAGCTAGGGCTAAAAAATCAGTACTTTGGACAGGGTTTTATTAATAAAGAATGATGCAATGGAATATGCAGGGCCAAAATTATTCCTTGTGTGTTTTCTCTGGGTTCAAATGAATTGCATTGGCAGTGTTACTAAGAGTTTCAATAGCTGAAATCCTTTCCCTTTTTCCTAATAATTCTTGGGGGTTACTTCAAAGTGGAATGACCATATGCATTATTTGGGGTTTAGAAAAGGAAAGGGAAAGCCGAACTCCAGTGCCAACCGCAGGATCATGGCTTTGAGCCATCTGTGTTGCTAGGCACAATGCCCTATCCTCTGCAAAAATTTACAGTTAGAGAAGCTCACGATGACCAGCAGCTGCCAGATGTGTGAATTAGAAGTTCTAATACAAATTCTAATTGTTCAGAAAAACTTATAGTAAGATTATAAAAACCCTGCAATTTTGGAAACTGGACATAAGTTTTTTGAATAACTGCTCCTGGGTGACTCCAGTCTTAATGTCACAGCAAATACATAATTCTCTTGCAGCTCAAGGAACACCTATGTAGAACTATTTTTTCAACAGAATGACACGAAAATGAGTCATTTGTGTTTTAATATTTAATTAAATGCAGCAGGCCCTATGCTATCTAGTGTGTTGCTTCAGTTGATTTCACTGTACATTTTCAAGGTCCTGACAGCTACTGTACTGAGAATACATAACAGCTTTATTTATTAAACAGAGACGGTGGTGAACACAAGGCAAGAGACTGTGATTTATGGGATGCGGAACGGATGATTTCCATTTAAATTCTGCAGATCACGGAATATACAAGTTCTGAACATAATTGTGGGAATTGCCAACAGAGCAAGTACAGCGCAGCTGTCACGAGGGCAATTGTCATCCACTACCTGGCTCTGTAAATAAAGACTCATCTGAAAAAGCTACTGGTAATTCATTGATGGTCCTCATTCAGTCCTGGAAACTGTTTTTCTCTGGAAACAGTTTTTAGAAACTCCTTTTCTGACACTGATCTTTGTCTACCAAAGCAAGGCAGAGATTATCTTAACTAGGTCACATGTTGTCTAACAAGAACAATACTTGTACTGAGCATCATATGAGAGGTTTGAGAAAAATACAGACTATAGGATCAACACTTTAGTTAGGGAGGGCTTCTTTTCATTTAATGTTATGAGCTAGCTGAACCAAGTGAGTGATCTCAAAAATATTTGACAATATTTTGCTTTCTTGCATGTCACATTTCTCTAAAGAATTTTAGAATCATAGAATCATAGAATCGATAAGGTTGGAAAAGACCCTTAAGATCATCCAGTCCAACCGTTAACCTAACAGTGCCAAGTCCACCACTAAACCATGTCCTCAAGCACCACGTCTACCTGTCTTTTAAATACCTCCAGGGATGGGGACTCAACCACTTCCCTGGCAGCCTGTTCCAGTGCCTGACTACTCTTTTGGTGAAGAAGTTTTTCACAATATTCAACCTAAACCTCCCCTGGCGCAGCTTGAGGCCATTTCCTCTTGTCCTATCACTTCTTACTTGGGAGAAGAGACCAACACCCACCTCACTACAACCTCCTTTCAGGTCTCCCCTCAGCCTCCTCTTCTCCAGGCTAAACAACCCCAGCTCCCTCAGCTGCTCCTCGTAGGACTTGTTCTCTAGACCCTTCACCAACTTTGTTGCCCTTCTTTGGACAAGCTCCAGCACCTTGATGTCCTTCTTGTAGTGAGGGGCCCAAAACTGAACACAGTACTCGAGGTGCGGCCTCACCAGTGCCGAGTACAGGGGCACTATCACCTCCATGGTCCCGCTGGCCACACTATTCCTGGTACAAGCCAGGATGCTATTGGCCCTCTTGGCCACCTGAGCACACTGCTGGCTCATGTTCAGGCGGCTGTGAACCAACACCCCCAGGTCCTTTTCCACCAGGCAGCCCTCCAGCTACTCGTCCCCTAGCCTGTAGCGTTGCATGGGGTTGTTGTGACCCAAGTGAAGGACCTGGCACTTAGCCTTGTTGAGTCGCATAGAGTTGGCCTCAACCCATTAATCCAGCCTGTCTAGATCCCTCTGTAAAGCCTTCGTACCTTCAGGCAGATCAACACTTCCACCCAGCTTGGTGTCATCTGCAACCTTCCTGAGGGTGCACTCGATCCCCTCATCCAGATCATCAATGAAGATATTGAACAGGACCGATCCCAACACTGAGCCCTAGGGAACACCACCTGTGACCGGCCGCCAACTGGATTTGACTCCATTCACCACCACTCTCTGGGCTCGGCCGTCTGGCCAATTTTTAACCCAGCGCAGAGTGCACTTATCCAAGCCGTGAGCAGCCAGCTTCTCCAGGAGAATGCTGTGGGAGACACTGTCAAAGGCCTTACTAAAGTCCAAGTAGGCAACATCCACAGCCTTTCCTCATCCACTAAGCGGGTCACTTTGTCATAGAAGAGGAGGTTAGTGAAGCAGGACCTCCCTCTCATAAACCCATGCTGGCTGAGCCTAATCCCCCAATTGTCCCACATGTGCCGCGTAATGGCACTCAAGATGATCTGCTCCATGACCTTCCCTGGCACCGAGGTCAGGCTGGCAGGCCTGTAGTTCCCCGGATCCTCCTTCCAACACCCTTCTTGTAGGTGGGTGTCACATTTGCTAACTTCCAGTCATTTGGGACCTCCCTGTTAGCCAGGACTGATGATAGATGATGGAAAGTGGCTTGGCAAGCTCCTCTGCCAGCTCCCTCAGTATCCTCGGGTGGATCCCGGCTGGTCCCACAGACTTGTGGGCATTTAGGTGCAGGAGCAGGTCGGTGACTGAAACCTCTTCGTCAACTGGGGCTTCATTCTGCATCCTATCTCCATTTCCCAGCTCAGGGGCCTGAAAACCCCAAGGATGACCAGTCTGACTCTTAAAGACTGAGGCAAAGAAGGCATTAAGTACCTCAGCCTTCTCCTCATCCTTCGTGGCAATGCTTCCCTCCGCATCCAACAAAGGATGGAGATTCTCCCTGGCCCTCCTTTTGTTGCTGATATATTTGTAAAATCATTTTTTATTATCTTTAACTGCAGTGGCCAGTTTAAGTTCTAAAGTTAAGTTCTTTTAGTTTTAATATAGCAGAAGAGGAAGCCAAAAGGTCTTAAAAAATAATCTGTACATCTGGAGAAAACTCACTATGTCAAGATATTTCAGAACATACCTGAGAAATGGCATAGGGACTCCTCACTGTAGCAGAGATATGCCAGTATAAAAAGAGACTAAGACAATGGTGAGTTATCCTTATATGTTGTTTTGAACTATGAATTTCCCAACAAAACCAGGTTGTTAATGGCAGATTACGGGTATTTGGGTAGACATAAGCTTCTCTTCACAAAAATTGGATTTTTGTGGCCAGCAAAATGGAAATGGAGTCATATTGCTTATACTCCAAAAGAGGGTTTCCTCATTTTATGACAGAATAGGGCTTTGTTACTGCAGTGATATATGACTGATTACAGTGCTTTTACATGCCATCAAGAAATAATTTCCTCTCCTATCTTTAATGTATAATTCTAATGAAATGCTTGGATAGAAACTGAGCTGAATGTATATGGCTATCTTTTTGCGGATAATCTGTAGAATTACAAGCATTTGCAAAAAAATTGTTTTTGTGTAATTCCAGGAGAGAGCTCAAATATCTCTGTGCTCCCAGTAAATGAGAGTTAGATTCCTACGTGCTGGCAGGAGATGGATTTAAGACGTAATTCTCTTCTCACTGTTGCCCACTAGCCGATTTAGGCAGATCTTGCTCTTTGAGCTGACTTTTGTGGGTCCTGTTCTCAGGCACATAACTCTTCCCTTACTTTTTTTAAGGCGCTGTCATCCAGTGCAATGTCTGTGAATTTCACTAAGCATTTGAGCTCTTGTGCTAGGCACTGAAACAATGCCTGCTGCAACTCCGTTTCCTTCAGCTGTTCCGCTTCAAAGATGAGCAACATTTGCTCCTGAACCTGATGGATTCAAATGAAGTAGGAACTTAGATCTCTCTTGTTATAGACAGATATAAATAAAAATATAAATATATATGTAAAGATACAGGTATGCTTAAAACAATAAAAAAGATGGTAAAGGTGGAAGGTTATAAGTGGAAGAGCTTCAAGTAGTAGGACTTCAAAATGTGCCGCACCCTTGGAATTTAATACAGACTCTTCCAAAACGATAGTCTCTTAGTGACTTTCTATCCAAGATTTTGATTTGGATTATTACAGAAAGAAGGATCCACTTACAAATCTGGAGTACAGTCCAAATTTTTTACATCTAATGTTTTGATTCTTGGTTTTTTAAAGAATTTTCACAGGCTAAGGACTTCATCCCACTTTCTTATGAAACCTTACATGGCCTTGAGTAAGGCTAGTCTCTACCAGAAAATGGTAAGGGGTTTGAAACCGTCTCTTTCCTCCCTGTATCTCACTCTATCTGATTGGCTTAATCACCTCCGGTTCCCTAAATTGCAATGGCTAATTTGGGATATACCATGTTTACTGCTAATCTGCAGTTTCTTTAGCAACTTTATTTTTAAAAATATAGGAAAGCTATCAAAAGGTTGCACCATGAAATGCAGCTAATGGAGATATTTAAGAGGTGGTTTTTTCAGCTACACACATGGTGTTCATTTAATTAGAACCACAACAGAATTATACTCTAAAAGTATTGAATTTCATTGTAATGTTAGTGAAGTAGAAAGCAATCTACAGTTCCTGCATGCTGTTTTTTAGAAGCTGACAGGCATAAGTACCTTTTAATTTTAAAGCTCTATGTTGTGGTTTAACCCCAGCCAGCAACTAAGCACCACACAGCCGCTTGCTCACTCCTCCCCGGTGGGATGGGGGAGAGAATCAGAAGAGTAAAAGTGAGAAAACTCATGGGTTGAGATAAAGACAGTTTAATAGGTACAGCAAAAGCCACACGCACAAGCAAAGCAAAGCAAAGCAAAGCAAAGCAAAGCAAAGCAAAGCAAAGCAAGGAATTCATTCACTGCTTCCCATCGGCAGGCAGGTGTTCAGCCATCCTCAGGAAAGCAGGGCTCCATCACGCGTAATGGTTACTTGGAAAGACAAACGCCATCACACGCAATGTCCCCCCCCTTTCCTTCTTCTTCCCCCAGCTTATATACTGAGCATGACGTCATATGGTATGGCATAGCCCTTGGGCCAGTCTGGGTCAGCTGTCCTAGCTATGCTCCCTCCCAGCTTCTTGTGCACCTGGCGGAGCACAAGAGGTTGAAAAGTCCTTGACTAGTGTAAACTCTGCTCAGCAAGAACCAAAACATCAGTGTGTTATCAACATTATTCTCATCCTAAATCCAAAACACAGCACTCTACCAGCTACTAAGAAGAAAATTAACTCTGTCCCAGCTGAAACCAGGACACTCTACTTCTTTGACATTTGAATGAATGACATAATTAGCTTTTTATGCATCCACTAAGGATGATAGCTGGTAGTTTTGCTTGGTAAAAAAGTTTAATGTCAGAAGACAATTTTGATGTTCATGTCAGTTTTGCTGTCTATGAATATTCTTAACTTACTGAGAGGTCTTATCATTCAAATGTAGCTGAAATATAGCTCTGAGAGGGCTCTTATTTAGTAATGCAAATGTGTATGATGTGTAGCACCCTGTTCCTGCATACCTTTAGGACAAGAAGCTGGTAGAACGAGCTAATGCTCAGGCATTCCTCTCCAGAGATGTATGTTCAAATTCGTGCTTATACAATACCGGTAAAAATGAATCTTCATACATGGAGAGTACAGTTTGGCACAAATTAATCCCTCTTCACAGTTTCCTCATGAGCTAGGACTGGTATAGCACAGGTGTTTCTGCCTGAGCTGGAAAAGCTGTGTAGTAAAGTATGTCCAGTGGAAAAAACAAAACCAAACCAAAACCAAAACAGTAGTATAGATCAAATCTCTTACTGTTAAAGTGCAGTCCACTCAGTGGAGAAAACTATTAGCATGTAACAGAAGACAGGTGTGTTAATACATTGTTAGAATAATACTGCAAGGTGCCTAGTAGCAATGACTTCGGGAAAAAAAAGTTTTGGAAATACCTGGGTAGCTAGGTAAGTGTTTAATGATCTTATAGCTACCTATATTTTATTTAATTATCTTGGCATTCAATATAATTTTTTAAAATTGGTGTGGTTATGTATGTCCTGTGTTGGGAGAAAAATTTAAGTCATTCACCAGGTTTTCAAAGGCAGCTACCTGGTAGAGTCTGCATGTTTAATTTCTGTGCTTTCAGTGAGGCCATGAACCTAACTAGTCTAACCTTTTTTTTTAAAACCGCTGAGTACATTTTCACACATCTAGTATAAAAATGTGTCCAGATTACTACAGCCAATACTCATTATTGCGTCCAAGAGAATTCACATGTAACACGACCGGTTTCAGCATTAGTGTGTTCTGTTCCTAACTTACTACTACCAATTTTTTTAAAAAAATTAAGACTGCAGTATATTTTGTTATTAGCAAGGAGAAAAGAATGAATGAGAAAGGAAGAATAAAGAGAAAATTAAATGGAAATTGTGTTAATCACTACATGTTTTTCTTGAATCACAAGTAACACTCTAGTTGGCATCACTCACAAAGTCATCGGTTTTAGTTTCTCTGCCATCCATCATCCTGTACAGGCACCTTTTGCTCTTTACATTTGTATTTGTTTAGGATGAGTAACTTTAATCAGAAAATATTGTCTTGATGCCCATGAACAGTTTCATTTTTAAAACTGTAAAGATCTGCACCTGTATATAACCATCTGATTAATTATTGTTAACATAGATAGTGTTGATTGCAGAGTTTGCCAATTACAGATACATAGAATCATAGAATCATAGAATGTCCGGAGTTGGAAGGGACCCACAAGGATCATCGAGTCCAACTCCTGTCCCTGCACAGGACAACCCCAAAATTCACGCCATATGTCTGAGGGCGTTGTTGATACCTTCCACGTAAACTAGATTAGATTAAATGAGCTTGTCTGATTTGGAAACCAGTGAGTGTATTTTGGCCACATATAGTTAATAAAGATGCACAAATACCTGGCAAAAACAGATAAGTAATGAATTTTACCAAACAAATAACTGTATAACAAAATAAGTTGTCTGGTTTTGGATCAAATCTGCTTTTTTAGACAGTGTTTTAAAACCAAAGATATGTCCTTCCATACAGTAAACACCATAAAAGACTGGCATCTCTGTTTATCTGTACTCAGCAGGATGCACTGAATAAGCAGGACTCTTCTCATATTAGAATTCCCATCCTTTCTTGCAAAATATGCTTCAAATAATTGAGTTCTCAGTACTCAACTTGTTATAATGGTTTGTTTGTTGTTATTGTTTTTTGTTTTGTTTTGTTTTGTTTTGTTTTGTTTTTAAGTGAACTGAGCCATTTAATTGAGTTCTAAACCCAGAAACACCACAAAGAGCAACTTACCAGACTTGGCCAGTCCTGGTAACACTTGTCTATACATACTTGCAAGAAGTATTAGTTTTGCCAGCATAGCAGTATCAGTTACTTGAAGAAAAGGAGACAACAACAACAAGTCATTTTTTTGCCAGTCTAAGTGCCCTTTTTACAAGTAAGACTTATTCCTGTATATGGTGCAGTTGACATAATGCAAAACGCCCCAATTCTAATGCAGGACTATGTAATAACAGGAACGATGCAAACCTCATAGTGCCAGGAACAGCTCCAGATGGAAATAGGTCAGTGTATCTCCTGCTGCAAGGCAGCAACGAAGACTGCTTTTTTATATTGCAAAAGCAATTCCTGACCGTTTGATTCGAACTGTGTCTGCTGCAGTCTTTGGAGAAACTGAATGAAGACTATTTTGGTAAAAGATTCTCAGACTGTGGAGAACTTGTGGATTTGCTAGTGATACAGGAATTTCATTTCACTCTGATAATGACCTAGTTTATTTAAAACTAGCATTGCCATCTACATCATATAATATATTTGTCCAATTAAGAGCATAATGTGTAAGGTATTATGTCCTTGTCTTCTGATGTTACCCTTGTGGCGAAATTAATTATCAGACTATGCTGTCAGTTTTTGACTGTACTGCTAATATACATCACACTGAATTTATTCCTACAATTACTCCATGTGCAACTTCCTTTGGCTGTCTGCTGAATCTTTGCATCTAATTTTACTGCAAATAGCATTTTTTGAGATAGCAAATTTTAAACAGGACATTATTTGCTTGAAATTAGTTTTGACTTAATGAATAAGTTTCATAAATACTGGTGTGTGTCTTATAATTTCTGCTGTGTGTGAGAATGCACATCAGATTAACTAGTTGCATTGTTAGCTGGGGACAGGGTACTGAAAATGAATCATCACCTTTTTTTTTTTTTAAGTAGAGTGTCTTTTTTGTCTTTGTCTTTTGTCTTTCCTGCCATAGCCATCCAGTATTTTTTAATTTTAAAAATGCAAACAAGACTGCTTCTCCCGTAACCTCTTTTTTCCTCCACAAAAAAAAAAAAAAAAAAAAAAAAGCAAAACCAACAGTGGAAGCTGTTTTCTGTATGTCATCTACAGGGCATTTGTACGTCAATTGAAGTAGATTCTTTATCATGGCTGTTACAGGTATGGGAATGCTGGTGGGAGTGTGAGGGACAGTTCAGATGCTTCATCTCTTAAAAAGCTGTGTCCACCTGACTTTGGCAAGGAGGATAAAATTCAGGCCATGATCTGCTTAGGAACTTTGCATTTTTTTACTGTTTCCTGGGGATCCTGAGAAAGATTTATGAAAACTAATCCAGACTATAACTGTATTAACTGTACCCGATTCACTAGAACAAGACAGTGCATGTGTTTACCCTCAGAGAATTTTACCTTTCCTAAATGATAATTCCAATCTCTTTTTTTTTTTTAAATAAACATTTAAAACATCATTGACCATCCCCAGTTGCAGAGGAAAACTTCAAGGTTTATACACTAAATCTCAAAAATAATTACCTCTATTTATTTTAATCTGTCTCTCTCTTCTTTTTTTAAAACGTGAGGTTAGCAGTGCAGCTCTTCATCGACATTCCAGCTACCCTCAGCTGCTTCTTTACCTTTACTACATCAAATGAAACTTTCCAGGCAAGCACTGGGACATAATATTGCAGTGACACTCAACCCCTCAGCCCTCAGCCGTGCCACATGTTGATCTGGGTATGAAGGTAGGAAATGAACAGGTTTGTCCGCATATTTTCTCATTCCGAAAGGAAGGCCCTTCCTGGTGTTTGACATGAACATCATTAGCATTTAGCCTAACTGCAGTGCCAGTTCAACAATTTACATATCCATGGGAAATGTGACATTTTGCTGCAACATGCTTCAGTGTATCTGCTGGCACTTAACCTACTGGATAAAAAGAAAGAAAACTGGATAGAAAATAGTATACTGTTTTCCCCTTAGGAAATACAGAGCTTATGGTTCTGTAGATATTCCCTTTATTGTTTTCTTTAATGTTATAAGCATCCTATCTCTTGAGATAGTGCATGGGACAGGACTCTTTTTACTAGCCTTTGAAAACAGGCAGATTTGCCCAGGCTGTCTTGGTTACACTACGGAATACAGGGGAGTAGCTGGAATTCTGTATTTCTCTAGTGGCCACAACTGGGAAAAGAACACCTGTAGGCTGCTCAAGCTAGCTACGCTAGAAGAATCGTGCTGCTGCTGAAATGTACCGCAGAGCTCAGAAACACCAACTGGCTGCCCTAGGAGTGGACAGAGCGTGAAAGCTGGCACACGCGCGTTTTTCTTCCTCCAACGCTCTCTCTGCCCTAACCATTCCACACAGAAACAATATCTTCTTCATCTTAGATACTTTACAGAATAAGCCACCAAATGGTTACACTCATGAACAGGCTTTTGTTTCTTTTTTTTTTTTTTTTTTTTTGGTATGGAAAGGTATTTACTTGTTTCCTTATTTTTTTTTTTCCATGTTTTTTTCCCCCTCCCATTTCTGTTGCATCTAAGTGGTAGAACCTTTTCACTAGTCATAAATAGTATCAAATATTGTAAAGCAAAATAAATCAAATATTGTAAAGCAAAAGTGGTAAATCTGAAACCAAATCTAAGCATTTGATTTCATTACACTCATTTATATTCTATTACAAGATTAAACATGCTACTGTGGATCTCAGGGTACATTTTTTTGAAAATTATTTTTAAAATGTATTATCTGCCATAGGAACTGCATAATTTTTACTGTTGTAATAAAAGAAAAGGGATCCTGAAGATTATTCAGTACACACTTATGGTAAGATGGGCATAAGAGATAAAATAGTTTTGATTTCAACAACCAATCCTTTGCTCAAAATTATAACCTAACTTGCAAAGTTGGGTTTAACTTTATGGTAAATACTTGATTCTTAAATTTGCAGTTCTTGACTAGGAAAGTACAAGTATCTTCAGAACAGAGCAATGGCCCTTCCATCTGTCTGAATAAACAGCAATAACCCCCCAGCTTTCTGTCATAGACAGCCATTTTAGGAACTACATAAAGAAACAGCTATAAAAAGTGGGACTGCTCAGGAAGTGCTAGACCGTAGTGACCCCTTCCATCCTTACCCAGAAGTCCTCTCCTTTCCCTGTTACGTCCTTAACAATTACATTAACATCTACCATAAAGCATGATGTTGGTGTAAGTACTGTTTGGTCTTGCTGCTTTGTAAATTGCAGAATTGCAAACTTGCTTATTTATACTGGCAGTCCCATAAAGAATATGGTATTCAGAAATATAAGCAAGCTATGAATCCTCATATATTTTTTACTGCATCCTTGGTTTGGGTTTTTAAGGAAAACCAATGAAAAGTGACCATCAGAGAATCAAAAGTTGACACAAATTCTACTGTCTTGTTAGATGAACACAGTAGAAAGAAACAAGAAAACATAGTTAATTTTTCAACTATATTACATCCTACTCTTTTATGAGCGCCTGGTTTCATACTACAGTTATGACAGAAGAGAGACTTATGATGCCCAGTGTTGAAGAGAGTTGCCCTTTCAGTATTCTACGGTACTGCTTCTGGCTGATCAAAGCTGGCATCACAATCCATTAGAGAAGGACACTGTGCAAGTAATGTATCAAAACAGACCACAAAAGAGACTTAATGCAATCAGACTTAAATCAAACTGAGAGAGTATGGAATTTGGTTTAAATAATCTTTATTTTAAAACTTTTAAAAAGCAATGCATTAGAACATTTGATTTAGAATTTTAAAATTTCTGCTATATTTTATACTCATAAAATAATAACCTCTGGCAGTCATTAATAAGAGTAAGGAAGCTACTTGTTAGTCAATATGCATGACAAAATGTTCTAATAATTCTTTTTATGCTATATAAGCTATTTTCCCCATTAAGTGTGCACATTTTCTCTGCCTATTGTCGATCTGCTGCTAAACATTTCACAAAAGTTTGCTCTGTCTTCAGAATCTGACACTCTAACCAGCCAGTTTAACAAATGAAAGAACACGGATTATGACAAAAAATCTCAGCAGTGATGTTAGTATAAACCTCTTCGTTTTGGGTTTGTTTGGAGGGCTTTCTTCACCTTCATTCTCTTTCATCTTACATTCCATCAGAAAAGTCCTCTGCAGAAGAGTTGTTTTTTCTTCCAACCACTGTCAAGTCTTTATTTCTTAAAATATACATTCAGAAGTATATATGAAAAGTAAACTACATTAAAAAAAAAAGATGTTACTGGCATATTTTCTCTCTCTAGAAACAACAACATGTCACAATATCTGTATGTTGAATCTTTTTTTACTATGTTTCATAACACATATCATTCATGTTCATTTAGTACTAAGAAAAAATATCAGACTCAGCATTTATATTCCAAAATTAAGATAAAATAGATTTCAGTCATGTTTTACAGGTCATTTACTTAGAAATTGGTCTCAAGAGGTAAAAAATGATTAGTGAACAATAATGATCAAGTGAGGAAAGATACAAGACATATGTGAATGTAAATATCAATATATAAAATATTATTCTGGATAACTATGTATAAATACTGGTAATTGATGTTACTGTTTTCCCATACAATAGCTCATATAGACTGTCCCTTAGTAGCCTATTATTAGGTTAATCAAAGTTTCATCTTCCCAGATAAGATCATCTCATGTACTTCTTTGGTTAACAAGACATATGCTTTCTTAGAATTATCTAAAAAATAAAGAGGATCAGTAATTGTAGATGGATTAAAACCTTCATCCACCAGTCGAAATTTTTGTTGTTTGAATGTTCCAGTCATTTCCATTTTTTCCTATAAAAGAGAGAAACATTTATTATTCAATAGAAGAGCTTCTTTTCTTTTGCTCACATTCACGTTTGCTTTTGAAAAATCTTACATCAAGTAAGGTTAATATTGTTTATTCTCATTACACTGGAAAACTAGAAGTTTTGTGCTGCTATGGACAAACACCTAGAGACATGGTGGAAAAAAGTTACAGCCCATTGCTTTCTGCATTGCTGTTCAGTGTCTCATCACAGTGTCTCATCTGGTGTAGCCCCAGCCTGCCTGAGACCATCTAGCTTCTTAATTTGTGTGCATTATAAGACTACACATCATAAAGAATCTGAGAGTAAAAACTGGCATTATCAAGAACTTCTTACTGATAGAACTCAGGAAGTTCTCTGTATCTATGATTATTGTTAGCTTAAATAAAGGGCTGAAAGAATCACATACTAAATCAGCCATACTCATACTCAGCCAGGTCCAAATAAAGGCGGATCTTTACCATACATTTTATAAAGTTTTTAAGCTTCTTTTCAGTGTCACTGTGTCCCTTGGAAAAAGTAATGGCAGGCATCTCTAGTGAGACTCTTTTCTCTGTCCTCCCTACCTCTTTTCAGCCCCACTTTATGACCTCTCTCCATTATCTTCTCTTCTGTCTTTACATTTTTATATATATGCAAACAATCTCCGAAAATGAAGAATTAAGTATTATCTCCAACAACTCAGAGAGCTATTGTATCTACTCCAGATCTACCTTCAGATTGCATCTACCCACTTGGTTGGTCTAAGAAACATTCTGACATCTTCTAAAGTATGATTACATGTCAGATCAAGCTCAATAGGTTTTTAATTTTTCCCTTAAGTTCCACCCACTACGTTCTTTCTTGGTTAATTACAGCAGCACTAACAGCAATTCATCTGTAAAGCAGGCATTTAAATTCTAAATGCAGTTCCAGATAATTGATATCTAGTCCAGGATTCAGATTCCTTCTGCCCAGCATAAAGGCTTTTTTGCACATCTGTATAGCAACAAATCTAGACTAGGTTCTCATCATGTTGTAAACTGACTACTGCAACATTCTCAAGTGTAATCTTGCTTGCTTGTATCAGAATGCTGCTGCAAATGGTATCTTCCTGGATGCATAAGACACTTATACATACATATACACATACTTCATTTTCAGGTCCTTCATAGCCTTTTCCTTTTTCCCTTTTTATTCTGAATCAGTATTCAATCTCTGATTGGCCCAGGGAACCAACTTCCATAACTTGTCTTATCTTTTCAAACAATGATTATTTTTTTCATCTTCTCCTCAGACTTAGGAGACTTCCTTCATAAACATCTTAAAAAACATTTTTGTTTGCCTTTGTCATGATGCTTTCAAAACACTTACCAGAAATGAGGATACTCATCAGACTTCATTTATCGTGATGACCAGTATTGTACATTTTCTATATTCTCCTGTATTTTTCTAGCCATTTGTAGTCCGTTATATTACATTTACATTTTTAACTCCCTGGGGGAGGGATTATTTTTTTTCCCAAATTGGACAGTTACTACAGCAAAGCACTAGTACACAGATAGGGATGACTTTGATGACTATGGTGGTGACAATAATAATGTAGATTTTTAATTCATCTTTTCAATTTACCTAGTATCTTTTCAAGTGCTTTAACTTTTGTCATTATATTACAGAGCAAATAACATTTCATTTATTGTACACAATCAGTGTCTCTTGCTTTAGCTTTACCTTTCTCTTCTCTCATTTTCACCAAATAAAATGGATTTTAGATTACTTTCTCCAGATGCAATTGTTCACATTTTACTAATCTGAATCTGTTTTCCCATGTTCATGCTTCTAATCTCCCTAAATCCTTCTGTATGATCTCTATCCTTAGTCATTTGTACAATTTCTCCCTTTTTAACATAATCTGCAAATTTTATGGACTGTTTGTGTAATTCCTTTCCCAGGACTCCATTAATGAAGACAGCAAATAGGACCAGTTCTAAATCTAATTAAGTGATATATGAAGAAGCACTTCCTGTTATTCATTTAGCCATCTCTGTATTCAAATGATGTAGATGTTTGTATGCACCATGCAATAATGCAGCTTACCTGGACTCTTAAAAAAAGAGGACAAGCATAACTTGGTAGATAGGTCACTACTTGCTTATACATTTGCTCCAAGTCTAATGACGTATTCTGCTTTAAAATAAGAGAGGCCATTCCTGCTTTTCCTTCATGATCTGGGGGAAAGGAAGTGAGATGAGAATTTTGAAATATGAATAAAGCTGACACTTTAGTGATGAGCCTTACAAAAAAGAACTGTAGTGCATTAATAAACTGCCAGTCACATATCTCCTTGCGAATTTCAATAAAGCTGGAAGATTACGTTCATATTTTATGTGGTATTGCATATATTTGGAGATCACTCAAGTGATCAATTAAGCAATAATGCTGTAAATGAGTTTGGCCGGTAAGAGTAAATGGAGTCCCACGCTCAGTATTAATCAATAAATGTGGATAAATATCAACACCATTCCTCTCTCAAAAAAAAGAGTGCTGAGCCTCTTTCCTGGATTAGCCAGTTACGTCTTCTCTTCAGTTCTAGCCTTTCTCTCTTGCCAGTATCTTCTCTCAAAACTGTGCATCTGAATGTTTTTAACAGAGAGACTAGAAGTTCTTACTGGTTTATCTGGAAAGAGAGAGCACTGTGGGTCTATGGGAAAGATCAAAATGGGTAAAATATAAAAGCAATAAACTTCAGCAATCAGAAATAACTGCATACTTTAACCATCAGCTAGTAATAACAGCAGAGACATTCTGCCAATCTTATCTTTTGTCTTCTTTCTATATTTTTTTGCTAATGCTACAAAGTCTATGAGGAACTTGATTTGTTTATGTTTAAGTGCAATTACCAAGACAGTCGCATAAACTGGCTAGGAATCTGCAGGTAAATGTATAGGAAATGAGAAGCTCTCGTATTTTTGAGTCTGATTTTCAGTCAGTCTTCTTTATTATGATCTTTCTTGTTGTGTGGCTTTAAACTATACGTAAGTGACACTTTTTTCCATTTTAAACTCTTCTGTGATTTTGGTGGGTTCACCCTGGCCAACAACCAAACACGCAGCCAGATTCTCACTCACTCCCTTCTCCTCTGGGATGGGAAGGGAATAGAAGGAAAGCAAGAAGACTCATGTATCAAGATAATGGCAGTTTAATAGGGAAAGCAAAAGCTGCATGCGCAAGCAAAGCAAACCAGGACTTCATTCACTATTTCCCATCATCAAGCAGATGTCCAGCTACTTCCTGCAGGGCAGGGCCTCACTCAGCACATGCAGTGGTTGCTTGGGAAGACAAATGCCATAACCACAAACATCTCACCCTCTTCCTTTCCCCAAGCTTTTATTACTGAGCATGGCATCATATGATATGGAATATCCCTTTGGCCAGTTTGGGCGTGCTGTCCCACCTGCGTCTGCTCCCAGCTTCTTGCCTGTCCCCAGCATACTCGCTGCAGGGAGAAAGCCTTGATACTCTGCAAGCTCTGTTCAGTGATAGCCAAGTGTTGTTATCAACACTGTTTTACCCACCAGTGCAAAGCACAGCACCATATGGACTCCTGTAAAGAAACTTATCTCTATCCCAGCCATGCCTAGTGCACATTTTAAAAAAAGATTTAGCATGAATGGGAACCAAGCCCAGATGATCTCATGAAAATTAACAAAAAAAATTATTAAAAAGAAATTAATATATTTTCTTTTTTAATAATTTATTTATTTTTCTCCTTGTTTTCTTTTTCACCTTGTTTTTGGTTTTATAATATGTTTGTTTGAAGAGGGTTTACGAGGCTAAGTGAAAAGTGAAATAAGACAGAATGTCTTCATACCGTTTCCTTTAGAGATACTTTAATTCTTACCTTGTTGACATTTTATTTTGACACATGGATGTGTGGATTTTCCACGGATATGAATTTAATAAAACTTTAAACTTTAATTTAGATTAT
Source organism: Platalea leucorodia (assembly GCF_965183815.1). Classification (NCBI taxonomy): domain Eukaryota; kingdom Metazoa; phylum Chordata; class Aves; order Pelecaniformes; family Threskiornithidae; genus Platalea; species Platalea leucorodia. The sequence goes on from NC_138858.1 coordinate 52,094,330, forward strand.
GCAGCTATCACAAATTAATGAAAGATAACTTTTCAAAAATACACATCACTCCATACACATAAAAATACATGATTCACTGGCTCACTCACAATCTGGTGGTATATTCATTATCTACATCTACATTTTAGCTAGGTATTAAACAAATGACTCAATCAGAAGTGATTCATAGGTTTAAAACATGCAATAAAAGAATTACTAACCTAGGGGAAGAAAAACATACAGCTAAAGCTTCTTTTACCTGGCACAGATACACCATACACATTTGCTTCTTGTATGAAGTCCAACATTACAATGACATCAGAAACTTCCATAGTTGCAACATTCTCCCCTTTCCATCTAAAACGTGAAAAAAAATTTAATCCCATGAAAACATATGGACACTTCCTCTCCAAAAAACATTAACTTTAGTAGGAACTCCATTTATTTCAGACTAACAACACTTCAAATTTGTTTCCACTTGTCACATATTGATCTGATCACCAGAAGACAACACTTGCAATTCAAATGGTACTGGATATTAGCTGTCACTATAAAGCGCAATGAAAGCTTATCATAATCCGATATAATGGTTTTCAAAATTTTCACATGTATCTAAAGGTATCAAATGTGACCAGTCTTTACTATTTGATACATTTTTCTCCAGTATCCAACTTCCTTGCTCACAGCAAAACCATCACTAGTTACTATGCTTATTGGAAGGACTGTTCAAAGAGCTGTAATTCCTACAAAATATTCTGGAAATGAGCTATCCAGCACCACAGGAACACTTTTTACAAAATTAAGCCCCTATCATCCACTTCAAGATCATTATAAACGACATCACAATAGTAGTAAACTGAACACTTCTGGTTGAAAACAAATAGAACAATATTATTCTATTCTGCATGTCCATGTTTTTTAATGAAGAAATGTGAAAAGAAACAATGATTATACCTGAAAGTATCTCCAATCCTATCCCAAAAATAGAGAAAATTCTCATTGTCTTGAACCATTAGATCTCCAGTATTAAAATAAACATCTCCCTTCTTAAATACCTCACAGAGTAATTTCTTTTCTGTGTGTCTCTTATTGCCAGCGTAACCAAAGAAGGGGTTCTTCGCATTGACTTTGGAAATGAGAAGACCAGCCTCACCTATACAGAGAAGTTGAAAGAATGTAAACCTAAGGTATCATTGCACATTTCCTGTACTTTACATTAATATTAATTTGGCACATATGATTTTACAAGACCAGGAACCAGGTTTGGAAGGGTTTAGTATATAAGAACCAATAATAATAACTTACCTCTTTCTACTGCTTATACAACTCCTGTGGTCACTTCTACAGGCAAAGTGACCATAAAGACACAGTACTATATTGTCCACTCAAATTCCCAGCCTTTTGTATTTCTTCCTGATGACTCATCAAACAGTTTTCTCCCAGAACTGTCATCTATCAATTGTGAGTACACTAGTAGGTTTAATATCCTCTCAAAGTGCACACTTCAAGTGAATATTATGTCCAACTCCCCACACCTTACTGAACTTCACCACCTTCCTACTGAAAAACTAGTGTTAATAAAAAGCAGGTGTTCAACCCAGGCATTAAAACCCTATTTAGTCTCCTGATTCAGAAGTTCCGAGAACACTTCTTAAGAATTTTCATTAATGTGATATAACCTCATTGCTTTCTTTCTGTAGTAAAATGAGAAAGTTTTAATATAATTTTTTTCCTTAAAAAATAGGGAGAGATGAGGATAGGATTATCTTGTTATGCATGTAGAGTATCAGTGTGTTAGTTTGCTGAAAGTGGAATAGTTGTATGAAATCCTAACCTTTTTGGAAGCACATTCTGAACAGTAAAGCTTAAAAGTGACATTACTTTGTATCAGAGACAAGAATTATAAATATGAAAATATATAAAAATAAAACTGTGTCCAAACGTATGCACAATTTTTAATTAAGGCTTCCTCCTCATGAAAGAGCTGTGCCTTTTTGCCATAAATTGGTAGTGTTTAAGGTGACTATATTTTCCTGAAAGTGCCCATCTTTAATTAAGACCTGCTAGAGAATGTCTTAACTCCTTTGAAAAATCTGCTTCAGCTCCCTGTTAAAGCTGTCTGCCTGACTTTTAATATGAGTTTTTCTTGCTTCAGCTTCCAGGCATTAATTACAGCTGTTACCTTCCTACAGTACAACAGAGATGCTTCAGTATCTGATAAACACTTTGAAAATAGGTATAATAAAGAGATACCAGATATTTGATAAGTATTTTGAAGACAGCTATAATCAAGCAACCTCTTTAAAAAAAAAGCAAAAACCAAAACCCAAACACCTGATAACCTTAATCAACTCACTTAGTCAGGAACACTTAACCTCTCACCAAAAAGCATCTGCTCTAATCCACCAGTCTTTCTTGTAGATCTCTTAGGCAACCATCTCACTATGTTAACCTCCTTTAAAAACCACAGATGTCACTATCTACATATTCAGAGATAACATCACATCATCACTTTTGAACATTGCTCTTCTGTGAATATATTCAGGGATGTCCTAAGTTCTTCTGGTGTCAGCACTGGTATGTTTAATAATGTTCTGTCTTAGATCAAAAATCATATTGCTTTTGTCAGAGCAAAGAGTAATAGCTGATGCTGGCATAGTACAGTAACACAATAGCAAGACTCCTTATAAAAATTCTCCGGAGTATTTGTATTACAATCAAAATGCTGTTATATCCTATTAAAATACATACTTACCTTTCTTAACTTTTTCACACCAACCATGCTTATTTCTAATTGGTTCATCTTTTTGGAAATCATACTTGATTAAATCAAATGGGAAAAAAAGCTAAAAAAGGGAAAAAGGGTCATCAGTTATTCATCTACACAGTGACATCTGGTGGCAGCAAATACAAGCAAGGCAACCTTTACTCCAGTCTTGCTCACCTAAGAGTAGAATGTAGTTTCATATAAAACTGAAAATACTCTGTATGTAAACTTACACCATTTCCTGGAGGTAAGCAACATCAAAACATTTTTATAATCTTGTAACTTTCAAAAATACTTGGTGAAGACGCAGAACCGTAATTTTGTTAATTTTCTTACAAATAAGTTACGGGATCCACATATCAGTGGAAGAGCCTACATGAGTCAGCATAACAGAAGCATATCTGGAATTTAACTGACATTTAATGGTGGTGGCTGATATGAAAAGTGTTCTTGGTGTCTTCTGGCACCTAAAACAACTGGCAAAGCAAAAGCCTAAATCTCCTTACAAAGGGAAACCTGCTTCCTGTTGGGCTTTACTCTTGCTTAACTAGACTCCATTCTTCCCTCAAGCTTTCTCAGGCTGGTGTATGGTGGAAAGTCTTATCACAAGCACCAGCAGAAGGATATGTGCTGCCATGTCATTTGACATGGCTATGTAGCTGTGCATGTTCCACAGTTATGTCAGGGTTAGTTCTGCATTTTACTGAAATACTGTGAACCCTTGAGTCCTGACACTGCTGACCTAACTGACCTCCTAGTTATGTTTTACAACTAACCTTCCTTTTGCAAAAGGATCACAGAGAATGGGGCTCTGAGTAAGATGAAGGAGAGGGCAAGATACTCTTATCAACACTAGAAATTGCAATACTTTTTTCCTCTAATATATAGGGTCTGACTTGTATTTTGCTTCATTTCTCTACTGTGATATAAATTCAAATTAGACCTTTGAGAGGCATTGACAGATATCACATGCCTGATACTATATGGACCACTGTGTTTGCAGTTATTATCCTAAGGCTTCAGTTTGCCCCACTTGGGATTCTGATTTCCCTTTTCATAAGGAAGTATATCAGCAATCTATTTAACAACTAGTCAAACCAAGGATATACAATTTTCTTCTCCTGGAGAAGTCTTGGCAAGCAGAGAAAACAATTTAAAAAACTTAGGAATATATACTTGCAGTCTTCACAGTAAGGAACTGCAATATAATTTAAGGATAATGTTATGAAAGTGCCTGAAGTAAAGGGTAAGATGCTAAAACATAAACGCCTTGCTTTTCTGCAACTAATTTGGCTGAAGAGTTGCATAATTATTTTATCCTAATTGGAAATGTTGCTGTAACTATATCACATGATTTTGTTTTCAGGGAAGTCTGAATAAATAGCAACTTGATTCAAATATCAAGCACACAGTATCAGCCTCATATGGACAAACTTATTTCACTCAGTCTTTTCAATGTTCACCACTCTGTTTTCCTTATACCCTAAGACTGAAACAAAAAGATATTTGTAACAGTTGATGAAAGCAACAAGGTCATGGCGTGCAAAATCAAGTCATGTTCCAAGAACTGGACACTTTTTGGATAAAGTGAAGGGTATTTTTTAGTAATAACTACAGACTATAGCATTTACCAAAGTCAAGAATTTGAGAGCCAAAAAGTTCACATTAATTAGAAAATAACTGTATTATTCTTGATGAACAGAATGGGAGGTATTCATAATAAATACAAGTCATTTTTTCTTAGAGTCTTTTCTTTTGGCTGTCTACATTTAATTGCCATTCTCTTTCACTTTCTTTTTTACCTTGATATTTACTACTTTCATACATTTCATATGACAGACCAAATGCAATGAATAATATAAAGAATGAAATGGTATAAAATGAAATGTTATTCTGATATTTTTGTGTTTGATTAGAAATGCAGTGTGCCCTGTTCAGTTCCATCTTTATCTGTTCATTCCTTCAGAGCTCAATAGCTGTATCTTTTCAACATAGTAGTCTATATGATGCATTATTTTAAGTTGTTATAAATACTCGGAAGCTTTAATTTAGTATCTGAGATCATTTAAAAACTGTTGAGACTTTTATTATTTATGTTGCTGTATACATCTTTCAGTGCCTGCAACTTCAGAGTATTAACTATGCCTATTCCAGTTAGCTCTTTGAAATAATAGTCATGCAAACACATAATTAAAAGGAGAAAACACCACATATTGCATTAGACGTGCATAATGAAACTATGCCAATATATATTCTGTGCAAACAGCTGTCTCTGTGCAAACAGCTTTCTTTTCATATTCAATACTAGAAAATGAAAGCTCCAGAGCAAAGCATTTAGTCTGGGTACAGGCCTACATGTGTTTTCTCTCATTATTTAAAATTTATTGGAAAAGAGGGCCTGAGCTGTTGAAGCATTACCATATTACTTTCAGAGTACTGCGTGCAGCATTCATAATTTTAATTTAAATTTTACTCCCTAAAGCACCACATAAATGTACCAAACAAAAAGCATAATTTATCTAGCTGAAACTTAAAATGAGTTAAACTGCAACATTATTGTCTGTTAATATGCTGCCTGAATGTTATCTAATAACAGGGTCCTTCCCCCCTCCTTTTTTTTTTTAATTGACTGGAAATAAGTGAGTTTAAATATTGGTTTGAAAATAGTTTTGAAATTCCTAAAGTTTCAACTTATAGTGAATGCTCACAGAACCTTCATCAGAGAACAAAGATCACAAGCTATTGCTTTTTAATTAGTTATTTGTTTTAGAGTTGAGATATTATTGAATTCTCTAGAACATCTGTTTATAAAACAAAGCTTTACATTTACTAGATTTAGTTCCAAGCATATTAAAAAAGCGAAATGTAAGAAAAAAAATAGTATCATCATATCTTATAAATGTTTTAAAAATACACTTGTAATGCCTTATTTATGCTGTAAAGAGTAGGTGTACAGATCCTCTGCATAGTTTTGTTAGCCAAAGGAAACAAAACCAAGAAAAAAACTTTTAAAGCTATGCTTGATATTAACTGAATCACCACATATTGTAATAAAATACCTTGGAATACACTTGAAGTACCTTAGGTTATTTTAGCTCAGAACTATTCAAAAGAGCAGAAACAACACTAATTTTCATTGGCCCATGAACTTAAGAGCTTCCATTGCTTGGATTAACACATGCCAATGTTCTTCCTGTGAATCCAGTTTTCCAGGGTATTAAGATTTACTTAAACCTAACTTTGTTTACTGTTAAACTAAAAAGTATCTCTTCTGCCACTTGTTATATGACTGTATGAAAAAAGTGCATAATGCTAAGCCTGCACTGCTGTGTGAAAGTCAAAATATTCTGTATGTTGAAATGATTTATGATTTGTTATAAGATTCAAATGTTTCTCAGCTCAAAGCTGATTTTTATCCATACAGTTTTGAGTAAAAGAGATTTAGATTCCTGTAACAGTGAGAATACTTATGCTTAAAATAATGAAAAAATACATTTATAAATAAAGTTTGGAATATTTTTTTTTACATGCTGGTTTTTTCATGTGTACTTGCCATGGGTTATTTTTAGCCCTTCTCACAAGCTTCCTTGGATCTCGTTAGTCCCACTCTTCCATTGCATGTTCTCTGCCATCACTCAGAATTTATTTCAGTGTAAGAAAGAGACTTTTATATATATTTGATAGACATGACTGAGAGTCTTACACATTTTTCCCTTATCACATTTATGTAAGTACACACATAATGTATGTCATATATAATAAAATTAATCATTAATATTAACTACATACATATGTATGCCAGATGTAATTATTAAACAGTAATTTATTATATTACTATGTTAATCTAGACACTATCTTCTTTGTAAAATATTTTAAGCTTTACCAGCTGAAAAGCTATTCAGAGGCTTCTACTTTTCTGTTCATTGACTCAATAAGAACATCCTTATTGAAGGATTTATTCATATACCACAGTGATGCTTTCAAGCACATGAATCCCTCTTATATACACAGTATAGTGTAAAAATAAGTGCAAACAAAAGCATTGCTTCAAGTTAACATCTCACACACAGTGGCTTCTTGGATCTCTGGCAACTGCTATAACATTAATCTGTTTCTTCATGTTAACATGTGTCTTCCAAATTATTTATGAAAACAAATGTGTTATGTGGAACCTTAATATTTATCACAAGTGTTTGTTCCCAACCATTGGCAGCTACTGACAGAAAAGTTACTTTGCTCATTCTGAGAGCTCAATTTGTCTTTTAAAGCTGTAACTTTGGTCTGCGTTTCACCTTTAGAAACTGTGCCATTGACATTACCTACAACAGAAATGCCTTCCTATTTCTCTTCCTTTTTCCCTGCGAAAAATATTATACTTTGAACTTACCTGCTATTATTCCCACTATATTCCCTGGGTTTTTATACGGCATTTAATTCATTCTGACTGTGCAATTATGCCAGTAGAAAGAGAATGAGTTTCTTCCTTCTCCTTTACTGTATCACATATATGAACACACAAGGCTCTTTCCCCCTTTCTCAGATCTCTCTCTTTCTATTCCCAGTTTAGGAAATAGCTGTTTAGGAAACCCTCGAGAGTATGTCTAACGGTATCTCCTCATATCATCCCATGTGTCAAGAGAATAATGTTTCAAAAGTTGTTGTAGCATTTCTTTGAAGAAACAAAAAAAATTAGGAATTGGATGGCTGGGCTTTGCCTGTGCCATTCTCTGCTTTCCAGCAGGAGACAGTCTCCCCTTCCAACTTCAGACCATTCATGGGTCAGCAAATCAGAAATAAAGCCCTCTCCTTCACATATTGCTAGATGTCCAGTGGATGTCATTCAGACTTAAGTAAAACAAACACAACAGCTACACTTCAGAATGCATTGTTTAATAATCTGTAACCTGTAAAATGTATTTAAAAAAAAAACACAACAAATGCCTGAAATAAGTCAAAATGAACTTGTCTATGGCATTAAAATACATAGTTAGTTTGTGTCACAATACTCACAGATTGCGGAGTAATCAAAAACACATATAAAAGGTCCCTGAATTGAAGCATTTGTTTTAATATGTACTTTAAAAAAAAAAAAAAAAATCACTAAAAAGTATGTCTCATGATACTTTCAACATTCCTTCTCTCCCTTAACATCTTTTAGACTTTTCTGAAACTACACTATATCTAAGCCCTTGTTCATGTGAACACTACTCTGCTTCAGCATATGAGGGAGCTAGCTGCTCCTGCAGACATGTGTCATGAAGCAGACTGAAAGAACTGCCATCCAGAGGAACTGCACGGGTGACAGAAGCAGAGCCCCAGTAGTTAACAGATTGCAGAACTGTTCATTTGAGACATGTAACTATTGTAATATTAATATGCCATGTTGTTCCGCTGACACAAATTATTTCACAGAGAGAGACCGTGTATGTCGCACAACCATAAATGCTCTGGATCAAAACATATTACTTATGAAAAAGCTCCTGATGGAGCTTCGGAGTGGTCTCCAAAACCTCCTTGATTTGGAAGAGATTTGGGGCAGTTCTGTTTCCACATAAAAAGGGTCATATAATCCATCCACTGACCTGGCTAGACATACCATGCCCATGTAACCAAAGCAAGGTAGTTTGTCTCTGCACTGAATCTGGTTTTCAGTGACAACCTTCATTCTTCCCTCAAACTCTACAGTCACAGAATGCCAAATGTATATACCCTGGGGGAAGGGTTGGGAGCCAATACTACCTCAGGTCCCTTAGAGAACGGTAGTAGCTAAATACTGAGCCTGCTCACAGAGAATGTGCTTTAGCTACTTTCCTTATGACAGAAACTATGGAAATAACTGAAGACTTACTGCAGATTTACTTCTAGGGAAAAGAGAGTATTGAAAAAGACAGAATAAAACTGATTTCAAGCCAAGCCAAATGGAATGAATGGCTTTTTCCGGTTCATAAAATATCTTATGGTCTTTCCATATTCATCCTGAGTAAGCAAGAGGACAATCCATAATTATCTTAGCAGACTATACTGATGTTTCCATAGACTATAAGAGTTCCAACTTGGAATAGTATATAAATTATAGAAAAGATGTCTAGGGAGATCAAGTATTCAGTTATAACTGCATTTATTTTTTAACTGCAGTTTGCATGAACTATTCTTTCTCTTAATCTGCAGTGACTAACTCAAATCATAAGTCTAATCATTAAAGAGGAGAAAGTCGCATGTTTCATGTGCAAAAAACCCTAAAATACTAATCTTCCTCTTGGAAACACAAACAGCATATGTCATTGGCACACGAAGTGCCACTATTAATACATGCAAAACCCTCACACTACTTGATTACAAATACAGATAATTAAAACAATAAATAGGTAATTTCAAGTCTAATCCTTTATCTGCTGTAACCTTTACATGGTATTTCCAAATAGTTAATGACTTATGACAAAACTCCGTCAAAAGTTCTGAAATACTGAAAACAAGTTTACTCAAGTCTGGAACAAATGTAAAATTTCATATGATTAAAAAAAAAAAAGGTTTAAAATAATTAAAGCATGTGGCTTAGAAAAGTCGGAAACAAAAATCAACATCAGTGCTAAGGCTCCTGATTCACCTACTACTCCCTAAATTCCAGATTCCTTATTTCCTGTAGTGGATCTGTACCCTTCCAGAGACATCCATCAGCACCAGATGTCCACCGTGCATACTACAGGGCATCAGTTAGGTAGAACAGAGAATCAGCAGACTCAGTCTGATTAAATTCCTGAGCTCTCAATAGTTTCTGAAAAACACACTAGCTTTTGTGGTGTTTTTCTGAGTGTTTCCATGTTCCTCCCTGCAGTCTGGGTTCCTGTCCCAGAAGTGAAGAATTCCTCTGGCCTCGAGTTGTAAAGTAGTCTGCGGTGATTGTAATGTGGTTATGCTGTATTGAAGTTGTTGACCATGGAACATATGCTGCCTAGAAACCATTTGCACGTCATCAGGGGATACCTCTGATGTATTTCCAAACAATATTTTTACATCATCCTCTGAAAAAAACTTTTGTCAGGACATTTTACTATCAGTTCTCCTCAGGAGCACAAATGCCACTTAAGTCAGCAGGATTTGTATATATAGATGGGTATCTCAGCATAGATAGGTATCTCAGTTTGCAAATTCTAGGCAATGCGTGTAGTCCTATTTATTTCACGAAGAGTAAGAAGTGGCATAAATAACAACATAATGCTAAATATCTAGTCTCCTTGCTATAAAGCCTTGCTAAATAATCTTTCATGTTATTAGCTAAAGCTTGGGACACATGTTACTTACTGACTTCTCAAACCATTTAAGAGATGGTACTAATAGGACTCAAAGGGAAAAATCTATCTGTGAATTTCAAACTGAAATAAATTCTTCTTCATTTACTCAGGAGGATGAAGGAAAAACCACTATGTGTGATATAAATAATATGTAATCCTCTTCCCCAAGACATATAACTTCCACTGTCAAAGCTGATGAAATACAAAACAGAGACTATTGAATAAGCAGTGAGAAAATGTATGTTTTTTCTAGTTTTAGTAACCTAGAACAAACAAAATAAATATAGCAGAATTGATAGATAAAGGGGCATAGAATTTTTAACTTAATACCCTTGGCAAGTATTGTCTGTCACAGTTACTCAACAGTGATTGTATTTGCATTGTGTTATCTTTGAAATTTCTGAATTATGATACAGACTAGATGTAGAGTAGTTTGAGTTACTTGTGTTTAATTGCACCTAGGTATAAAATATCTCTTAAAGTTATATCTGCCTATATGTTAATTTATTTTTATTACTACTAATTCCCATTTATGCCAAATATTTACATAGTAATATGCAATATAAATATACTTTTTGAAAACAGCTCTAAATATAAACTGTAGAACACTAAGTCAGAACAGGACACTTGTATGTTTACTTCACAGATGATTAAAACAAATCCAATTTCTTCTTTTGTCCCTTAATACAGTAGAGATCTGAAATGATACTTCGAACCTACTCAAGACTGTCAGAAGAGAGGCAAGGCCTTTTTGACTCTTGTGGACTTTAAGAAAAATCTAAGTGTTACTGCTGAAAGTATAACTGGGTTGGGTGCTAAGCACTATCTGGAATACTTTGGCAGCCACGATTTTACAGAGGGTCAATTAAACTTGCAATAACTAAGTTAGAAAATTTACCTTGGACTTATGACTGCCGCCCCATGTCCTGTGGTCAAACTGAGAAACACGTTTACCTTCAGCACTCCCTTTTACAAAGTACAATGTAAATAAATAGTCACCTTATAAAAGAAATTGGTGCGTCCAACAGATCCGATTTTTCCTGTGTGGTTCATGAAACAAATGTTTCCTTCAGTAGCACCATAAAACTCACAGATCTTAACAGCACCAAATCTGTCTAAAAATTCTCTCCATACATCATTCCTCACTCCATTTCCAACTGCTAGTCGGACTTTGTGATTTTTTTCTCCTTCTTTCTGTTAAAAAAAGAAAAAAAATAATTTATAATATAATGATAACTGCATTTGATTGTTACATATATTGTAGGGAAAATATACCTTCTTTAAATACATCAAGTATAAATAATAACAAAAAAAGAAAAACAGCAACTAAGAAGTTAAAGTTGGCATAACTTGCCTACAGCTACAATGTAGCAAACTGCAATCAAAAACCTATTACCTTGTTGAACAAGCAAATGATTTCCTGACTAATGGCTACACTGATTTATAGAAATGCTTCCATATTTTAAAAGTTGTATCACCTCAGTCTGTTTGTACTCAGAGGAATTAAAAAACTGTGAAGAACAGAGAAAGGCAGGAATTATTTCTGTAAAGGGATTAAAGTCAGCAAAGATTAATAGTTACTTTCTTGTGTCTTCAGACTGATTAAAAGAAACAATCAGATTTCACACACTTGTAATATCTGTTCCTTCCCACACATTGTGTATGAGTCATCTTCTGTATTTCTTTCAATATTAAGACTTGCAAGGTTTTGTTCAATTTTACTTGGAACACATTATTTCTTGCTGATCTTGAGTCTTTATTGTTGTCAACTCCCATGTTTTATTACAAGAAACACAACAGTATGCATTCATCCAGTTCAGCGAGATCTCTAATTTTATGCATACATTCCCAAACCTTGTGATTGCACAGAGCACCTTTAAAATACAATTAGATTTAAGCTGAAGTATCAGAAAGCAGAAGTTCTAAAATGCTGTTTTTTTTTTTTTTTTTTTTTGATTTCACCTATTTTAAAATAAGACTCCCTTTTTAATCACTGCAAGTGGCAATACAGAATGCCCTAGAAGCGAGACAGCACAAAATAACTATAGGTACAGTTTGTTACCACATACCTTTAGAACTGCATAGCACTCTGGTACTGCAACACTGTCTGTATATGCCTCTATATATATACACTTCTACAAATGTATACAAACACCTCTCTATACACATATGCACATATATGCACATATTCACACTCTTTATATATATGTGTGTGTGTGTGTATATATATACACACATGTCCACATACATATACTAAAGAAAGCAGATAGTCCCTATTTTCTGTTCCTCTACTCTGGTTTGCTTTTCCCCTCCCAACTCTAACCCAGTATGAATTAGGTATGTCTTTATAGTGAAAATCCAGTTCAGCACCTTTCATCTGACCTAAAAGCATAGCAAATTATTTCTGCGAAGAGATCTGGTCATCTGACTGGAACAGGAGTCTTTAAATATTTTGGATGTTAAAAACAGTGAAGCTTTTACTGAGTACATAGACAGCAGTGTTCCTCAGAGGCTTATGTCTTGGCCAAATTCAATGTTTCATGAGGAACGTGAATTCTCACTTCTGTAACAAAAACTGTATGCACAGTGAAATTCTAAGTTCCTCCTGTAAATGACAAAGACCAACCAAGTTTTTTTCTTCCCTCTTCAAAACCAGTAACTTATAGAAAGATAAAAACTTCCTTTATTGAGCTTCAGAGTCTTTCTTCTGGAAATGAAGTCCTCTTGCTGGAATGATTCAGTAAGGAACTCACCTATTTCACTAGATGCAGGTAAGTCTTGGCAGATTACAATCTGATGCATTATCCTGCTATTTTACCTCAAAACTACATCAATCACTAGCCTCCCTCAGTCACTAACCATTCAGTTTTTTCCAACCCAATTCTTCCCTTTTCCCTTCTCCTCTCCTACCTTACTTTAGATGCAAAAGTCATTTCTAAACACGCAAGCACATACTTCACTAACTTCATGCTAAATCCTTATTAACAAGTGCTGCATTACGTAGTACAATGAAACTGACCACGGACATAGCCTGGAACAAAGTGTCTAAAAATTGCCCATAGATGTAATTTTTTGAGTGGTTCGTTTTTTCAACTTCAGATGCAATACCTTGTTATTCATGTAGCTATTCATATAAGCAACAGTGTAGATTTTCATATATCTGAAATAATAAGGTCTGTTATATTACACATTCAAAATCATTATGCATGTCAATGAACAACAGAAGTATTCCTTCTTTTAAGAGCAAGTGCTTCAGTGCTACTTTGAACTTTGTCAGGAAAGCTTTTAACTCTTTTTTTTTTCCCCCAAGAAAATTGTCCACCATCTTTAGAATATTCCAGTCAGCTCAATTTAAAACTTCTGGGTTATTTTCCTTACAGTTGCATTGCTAAACTGAAATTAACCTGTCAGTAACTGAACTGCAGTTACCCCTTGCTGACGCCACTGAATTATTCAAATGTACTGCCTCTGCTAAGATATGAAAAATAGCACAAGAGATTCTTTCACAGAAATCCTTTGTTCCATAATGAACAGAAGAGACAAATATGTGCATATATATACACACACTAATTAAGTGGGTCATTCATCAGGCTAGGAACATTCAGAATCTCTAGAGACTAAGTTAATAAACAGGTGAGTTTGCTTCTATTATTTATACTTTAAGAAAAATAAAAGCGTTGATGGCTGTTTGCAGAAAAGACACAAACTAGGATGAAATAGAAAACAATGGCCTACATAGATTATGGGTTTTTTTCCAAAAAGACAAATACAGCATCATTTATAATTGCAGTTACTTCAATACCTTCAATTCCTCATGTTATTTTGGCTGGTTTATATTACTACAGCATAAAATTGTTTCTCTAGTGGAAAAGACACAGAGTAAACGTGACAGGTCAGCATTCTACTGTGCTTGCAATGTTAACACCTACCAAAAATACAATGTATAACTATGTCACTTTAGGAAATATTCTCTTAAGGCATTCAGCCCTTTTGCAAAAATACAAAGAACTTGTGTGATGTCATCAAGAACTGATCGCAGAAAGCAAATTTTCTTAAAACAGAGGGCAGTAATTCACTTCTGCACAACTACAGTAAATTTACTATTAGACTGCATTGTTGCAACTGCCGTATTTGTGATTTAGTCAGCTCCATCACAGTTATATCTATCTGTTGATACAAGACTCCCTGAAGAGTACTGCAGGGCTTTCTGGGGAAAAGGCATTGAGGCTGTCATGCATTCAGCAGTCTTTCAACTGTAAGAATGGAAACTACATGTAATTTAATCTCCCAGCAGGTTTAATAAGTATGAAGAGAATGACTATAATGAGGGAAACTTTAAACAGTGATAATGCATATTATGAATTTACATGAGTTTTACATGTGACCAAATTCATATAGCTATTTTTTACATATTTTTATCTAAACGTTTGTATAACTAATATATGACATTAATTCATGTTAGCTTTACGTGTAACTAACTTTCAATGGAAAGTGAACCACAGTAATTTAAACAGAGTTAGCCATTTCAACATCGTTTTCATGACTCGATCTATATATTCATCATCTGTATTATTGTCCAGATCACTGCCAGAGTCCAAACCTAGGGCAGGCATGTTGGTATCCATGGGCACTGTGGCCAAAAACTTATGCAATAAATAAGAGAAGGGAAGGAAAAGGGATGATAATTCCAACAAATTCCATAAACATGGTTGAGTGATGCACACTTAGGGCGTCCTAATGTATGAAAATCAAAATAAATTAAATATGTGGGAACTTACGCTTTAAACAGACTATGGCAACAAACAGTCATGCTTTGAATTTCTGCCATATTCAGATGGCATTTCATCAACTAACTTCCCTTCGGTACCGTAGATAGAATTATAGGAGTAGGAGGAATTCCAAGTCACCCAGTACACGTCTCTTCTGGGAAATAAGCTCTGCTATCCCTGTGCCATTCTTGACAAGAATGTGGCAAGTCAGCCAGTTACTGTGCAACAGTTGGTATGCAGCAATTGTATGCACGCGTATTCTTATCCCGCCGCAACAGCATAACACCTAGTTAACACTTCCTTCACTAAAAGCTGTATTTCCCCACGATATCTCATTTACAAAGGAGTCAGTGCCTTGCCCTGGTCAACTATCACAAATAAGTTCAAATAATGTGTGTCCTGTGATAATTACCTCATGCTTTGTGTTTCTGAATGTGATTAATAGTTCTCTACAGATTATTAGGAAGACAGATTCTAGAGTAACAGAATGTTAGAACATCTTTCCAAGGTATTAAAAAATGTCTGTTTATTTCTTTTCCTGCACTGTGATTTTCTTTTCTTACAGAGTAATTCCGAAGTAAAATGGGAATTCAGTCTTCCCAGTTATTTCTAACAGTAAAGGTGAAACATATTTTTCTATGCCTTTTTGAAGCATTAATAAGCAAGAACTGTTCATACCTTACACCTGGACTTTTCTTCAGTTCATTCTGCTAAGATCTTTGAACCGTATACCAAATACCTGCATACATCATAAATCAGTTTCTGACACACTATTTCTCCCTTTTGAGTGCTTGTTTCATTTGTATAGTAATTAATTGACAAGTCAAGATCTTCCTTATTACACTAAATACCACATACCTGGGATTTTTCATCTGCCAGTCTTTCCTCCTTAAGTGTTCTTTGTAAACTATGTAGACTACCTACACGATTAAGTTGTTGATAAAAGAAATACCTTTTAAAGTGCCATCAACAATTATATTAAATGGTGTGGGAAGGATTCATGACTGCAGTTATATAAAAATTTACTTAGCAGTTGCTTTAAAAGAATACAAGAAAACAGGTTCATTGTCCTACTTTTACCATTTCTGCAGCAGGAAAAGCCAAATGAAGAGAAGCAAAGGCAACTTCAAGCAAAGAAGGTATGTCTCCTGTATTATGGCCTTGATGAAACTAAAAGCAATCTCAGGGCCTTAGAATGCAATCAGCTGTTAAATATAAAATATGATGGACATACCATACAGGATTTACATTCATGTATTTACAAGGAATACGTGTAACAACACATTCACCAGTTCTTTATTGATGCATTAGCCCTGAAAAAAGGGGCATCAGGTAGTTAGTAGAGAGACTGTAAGATGAGAGATATCCTACTGCCATTATGATGACAGATGTAATAAATTCTTCAAGATGCATGCTTACCTTCACTTTTCAGTAATGCCTAATTATAAAGTACAGCTAGATTTTTTGAGCAAAATACATACCCAAATGTAAAAATACAAGTAAAGAAAACAGGAAAGATACTGAAGAGATGCACCGTAAGAAAGGAACAGGAATTCTAAGAACAGGACACATCCCACCCTTCCAGTTCAGGAACTGGTTGGTTGCTATTTAGTATAGCTCACTCTCACCATGCTTTCATTAATCCATCTCCTGTTAATCTAATAGGATTAGATTCTAACAGGACTTTTCTTCCCTTAGGTCTTCTTATAGGAAAAGTTTTCTTTGGCTGTACTTCTATTGCCTCAGAAAATATCTACCAGTAGAAAAAAAGCCACTTTTATCTGTGTTCCACCCAGTAATCTGAACTAGATCATTGTATTTTTGGTGATTGCCCCAGGAGCCCACAAGTAAAAAAAAATTACACAAAACTTTCCAAAGGTTAATTCAGAGAATTAAAGCATGTACAGATTACTTCTTGCGCTTAATATTGCACATGGTATTCTGTGAGCAATACGAAGCTTCCCTGTGTAAGAGTATAACGGTGATTGCTGGGCTTCACTATCAGGACGTTTTCTGCGTGACTCCATTAGCTTAACCCAAAAGATGAGTGTCTAGGAAAAGAAGCTGGAAGGAAGGAAAATGGTCACGTTATAAGAACTCTTAAAGACTCGGAGAAGTCTTGAGCCACCACGCTAGAACCAGTAGCTGACATCACAACTAGCCTTCAGCGCTGTTTTGGGTATGGAAAACCAATGCTTCCTAAGGCCAAAGAAACTCTACAAACATTATAGAAGACTTTCTCAGGAAGAAAAACAGAAAACCTTTACCATTATTAGTGGGAAGAATGAGAAAACAGACACAGAATCATTGTGTGGATGGAGTCCAAGAGAGGTATGCCAGTACATTTAAATATCAGAAGGCAGTAGCCAAAATGGATGGGACTATAATCTGCTTTTAAACCCACTTTTTAAAAATAATACTGTTGTTGTAGTCATGGCAGTTTAAAGCACAAAGTTTGTTGTAATGTACAGTATATTTTTTATTAGATCAACTGATATAGTCTGGAGGGAAAAAATACAAGGTTCCAAATCCCAGGTCCATTTCTAAGCTTCATTTCAGATGTGCTGAGTACATTCTTAGTCTAAAAATTCTGTTTTCTCTAACTGCATGTACAAACAGTGTTCAATTCTCCTTTTAGGCACTGTTTGTTAATACCATAGTAAATCAGTAACAACTTGGATTAAGAATGATGTCTGCTTACAACATATGCAGGTGGTGGCAGATTTTTTTTAAAAAAACACAGGTTAATACAAGAATAAATAAATTGCAAAATTCCTCCCAGAAAATAAAATTGTAATGACATACAGAGATTATTCAGAGACTTCAAATGGAAGGTACAGATGTGGTTGTCTGTCACTGTGACACATTAGTGGTTTGGTGTATTTAATAAAATGTTTATGCTGAAAACCTGCAAGGGGCTTGACAAATTTCCACTCCACATTTTAAGGATAAGAGAAAGAACAATTTCCAGTACTGAACATAAATTGAGCTAGACTGTAATGGGGAGTAAAATGTGCTGTCAAGTAAAACCTGCATTGTAGAGAAGTGCCTGCTGACTCATTTTTCCTTCCTTACCTGACTACCAAATTCCCTTCCTTCAAAGAAACCTGTTTCTAGGTAGGAGACAGTGCTATCCAGCATTTGTAAACCCCATTCTTACACCCCTTCCCATAACACTTGAGTCAACAGCAGGGAAATAAGTGTTCACTCTGTTTGCTTATTCCAGTAGCACTGAATTCCTTGTTTTCTCCTTCTAAATTACTATTGTTCTAACACAGAAGAGTTTTAATAAAATAAATCCTTAAGCATCTTTTCTAAAGTCACTTCAGAGAGCTTAATCCCATCCAAAGAAACCTTGGCCAAACTAGATCTAGTAGAGAGATTGGCTTGCTTAGGCTTAACAAAATGAAGTCTGAAAGCTGATATACATGGTCTTATACACTTGAGGTAACCCCAAGGAAATAGGAAACGTTACTGATGCCAAAGGATAACGTTGGCTCAATATCAAATGGACATAAAACAAGACAGATATTGAAAGAAAATTTCTAAGCAATGATATAATTAATTGTGAAACAGACTTTGAGTACAAGTAGAAGTGAACTCTGGTTTTAATAGAGAGCTTACCAAGTTCATGCAAGGTATCATAAATCACACAATTAATGTCATAACATATAACAGCTTATGAGAGTAGAAGACAGGACATAATGATCAAGAAAACTGATTTCTAGCCTCTGTTTGTACACCACTTCAGGATTCAGGTCTCCTTTACAGAAAAGTAGGAAAGAGATGCTGCATTACTATTCATATCTTTCCAAAAGCTTCAGGATTCAATGTATTATTTAAATAGCTCATTACCTCAAATTTGAAATAAATCTGCAAGTGCATTAGGAAAATTTTGTATACACTTTAAATGTTAAATTTTAAATGTATTGCAACCCTCTAATGAAAATATATCCACAGATCAGTAGAGAATTATTTCCGAGGCCTTTGCTTAGAGAGGAAATAGGGAGCTATGCTATGCCATAGTTCTGAAATTTTGTAGATCACTGTTAACAGAGACTTCGAGCAATGTCAGCCAGCAAGACCAAGTTATTAATTTGCTGAATATTCTCTTTCACTGGAGTAGTCATGCTAATATCTTAGAGTAGGATCCATTTTGTAGCTACTGATGGCTACTAGCCATCAATGCTGGCTCTTGTACTTTCACTATGATCAAAAGACTGCAGAAGAAGAACTTGGAAGAGGGCAGGCATGAGGATTACTCACTTATTTAGGAGCCCAGCAAAATCTATCAACATGACAACTTCCTTTTGTAACAAATGTTCTTTCCAAACAACAGGTTACTAAAACAAACTGGATGCAGAACAGGTTTCAGAAAAATTCTGCTGCAAGAGTCTTCAAGAGCTGTTGCAGATATGAGTGGGAGGCAGAAAGATCAAACAAGACAAAACTAATAAGGAAAGCTAAGCCAAGAGTCTATATGCTACTACAGAGACTTGCCAAAAGTTCTGTGCAAAATATATGAAATAAGGGGCCACACTGTGGCCTCCAACTATTAGAAATATACCACTTATTTCAAGTTTAGTGTTAAAGAAACAAATGAAGCACTTAAGATAATTGCTATGGTTTTAATCTATGTTCATTAGAAGGGTTTTATAGTACTCTGACTTTGAGAACACAGCCCACATAATATCTTCACAGAGCTTTAAAACTCATATTAGCCATATCTTCCTCATGCTGCCAGAATATATAGTACTTCTAAGTTAATGAAACTTAAAGAGAGATAACAACTTTGCAAATTATTTCACCTGCTTGAAAAATAATAATGGATTGCATAATGTATTTAAAATCCTTCCACTTATTTGTGTGAACATGTTTCTCTTCCAGTTTTAACACGACAAATACTCACTATTCTTCCTCCAGTACCTAGCTGTCAAACTGATTCATTTTATAATTCAATCTTTCTTGATAAGGTACCTTAGGTTTCTCTGTAGCCAGCTAACAAAAACACCCAAAACAAAAAAAACCTAGAAAGTATGCACATAAATTAATAAACAGAATAATTATATAGTTAATGAATAGTTAATGATGGTATAAATAACTTTATTTGCAAAATTTAAAACTCCTTTAACTTTACGATGGCTTGGTAAGGATTTAAAAATGAATTTGTTTTAGAAAAAGAAGTATATTAATCTATCATTCTTGCTTTAAGATACCAAACAGGATAAAATGTGTAAAACAAAATGCCATGCTCTAACTGTACAGTTAAAAGGGCAGAAAAGGGGAACAATTAATACCTGAGGCTGCAAACACAGCAAAAGTTGGGAAGTGTTGGGAGAGAAGGGAGATGACTTTGCGGAAATCATGTTAGCCTATAATGAAGGAAAATCACAATTTATAAAAGCTAGGCCCTTCAGATGTTTTTATTTTCCTTATGTTCTTTAACTTGATTTTTTGTTATCCTGTGACTTCTTGTTTATTTTATTATAAAGTTAAAAAAACCAAACAAATGAAAATTAAAGAAAACACCAATAAAAAAAGAAACAGAGAGAGAAAGGTATCACTATTCTGGTTTCACATCACAGCCAGTGGTGGTCACTGGGACATCAGCCATGCCCTCTTTAATTCAAAAACATGCTCTTGACTGAGGCGTGCATGGATAGCAGGATCTACGACCCACTGCTACATTACTTAAACACACTTCTGAAAATTTTCAGGAGAAAAAAAAGTCCAATGTCTTGTGAACACTGACCTTTTGCATTCTTTGGTCAGCAACCTGAGATATTAATGAAAATTGTTATTCTGCTGGAAAACAAGACTGATTTGCATTCTCTTGGAATTATCAGAACACTGCTTAACGTGGAGGTTATTCTGGAAAATCATAAAATGAGGACTTGGATTAGAAAATAATTTTCAAATTAATTTGAATTATTGGCACCATTTCCTAAGAGATGAGTCATTTCAATAAAATTCACTGAAAGGAAATAAACCACTGATTATTTTTTTGAAATCACAAAATGAAATTATGATAGAAGCAAAGGGAGAATGTTCAAAGAGATAACAGTTGCATTGCATCCAACTTTGTACGTTTTCACAAATCTCTTTGTGTTCTCCTAAACACTTTGTTAAATTAAAAGAGGATACAATTCTTTTTGCTTAATGTTATACAGGTACTTGGAAGCTGTTATTTATTTTTATTTAGTATTCAAAATAAAAGCTGTTTATGAACACAAGTAACTGTGTAAAGTCATTTATTAAAATGCTTAACCGGGTAAGATTATGTATGATTTAACATTTAGAATTTATTAGTGAAACACAATAGGACAGCCTGCAGCTCATAAATGGATGGAAGTTGCCAGCATTAGCAAGATGAATTTTAGTTTATACTGGACTAGGAATGTTTGTTTCATATTCATTTTGACACATTTAGCACAAGCATCTGAGGATAGAAACTCAGTTGGGTTTGCTATGCAACAGGTTATATCCGTTCTGTCTATGTAATTGTACACATCTTGAATTAATTCCAACAAATGCTAGGCATTTTCCTTAGCCTAAACATCTTGGGCTCACTCTATTGTCAATGGGTAGATACAGAAAAATACCAAAAAGCAGCCAGATCAAGAGTTAATTCAGTTAACCTGAGTCAGCTACACTTGGTAATTACAACAAGTTCAGCATACTTTGTACTTGATACCGTGTAGACAGACCATTACACGCTGACTGCCAAGTGAAAAGAAGTACTTTCAAGTTAGAGCTAACACAGTTTCAGAGAGGAATGTCACTTCAACAAAACTAGCTTTGTTGTCTGGAATAGCTTTCTAATTGGAACAAAAGGCAACAGTAATCCTGGTTTTCTGAACTTACATTGTGAAACTCTGTGAAATAATATTTTTTCACCAAATGATACTGAATCAGTTTTTAGTCTCAAAATCTTTAAATACTTTAACATCTTCCTGATTCAAGCCATTTGGTTTTTTTAGTCTACAGATCATCAAATATTTGAAGAGCCTCACATAGAAAGAAGAGCAGAGGGACAGGTTCAGTACAGCTTTATTTCCCTTTTAACATAACCACATTAAGAACAATAAAGGTACATATCACTTTCAGACAAATAGCCATCATTTTGGTTCCACTTACCGCTGGCTGGCTGCAAAGGTAACGGCAAAGTTCTCCAATGTACTGGATGACAGTCACATTGTACTTTTTGCAGTCACTCCAAAACTGACTAGCTGAGAACTTCTTTTTTAACACACAGGTTGCACCTTTATGGAAACAGTAGAAAAGAAAATGAAGCATTTTCTCTATCTGGCAACTTAGCTAGCTATGTTCACTATTTCTACAAAATAGAACATAAGAGGAACTAACAACTGCCTCGCTCATAGAACTATATGGTATTTAAGCTGTTAGAAGACATGTGTTCAAACCTGGTAGATAAAGAAAAAGTTTAACTGAAAATATCCAGCAAAGTCAGTCTGAATTAAACAAATCATTTGGGTATCACTGAAACCTCATTTTTGAACAAATAAAGTTTTCACTGATGCAGATTCAGACAGAATTAATCCATAACCCAATGATATTTCCCTTGCTCTGACTTTTCCTTGATGCTTCAGGAAACAGGAAATATTTGCCATCAAGTTCCAAAGAAATCTTTTGTAAGAGAGTCATTGAGGACACCTACAATGTCTCAGCAAAATATGTATCTTATTGTCCGTGCCAAAGCAGTACACAAATTAAATGAAAATAAAGTTATATACCATCTAATGATATATGGCAAAGCTGAATGTTCACTATAAATGTATTTGTCAGTCTTTTTAAGTTCACCAAAATACATTTTAGTTCTATTCCACTGTGCAATGCTTAGTCTGTACGTATACTAATGCACTATACGCACTGCCAAAATATCATGTGTCCTTAAATTCCTTTTTACCTAAATATAAAAGAAAGTAAAAACATTTGTGACACAAATGACTATAATTAACTCTTCTTCAGTACCACAAAGATAGCTTGTAAGAGATCCTTTGCTATTACAACACTCCCCCAAAATACAGAAATATAAAGCTATTCTGAAAAGGCTATTCATTTTCAGCAAAGCATTAGTTTCCTCAATGGCAGTGAACCTAAGTGTGTTTTATACATTTTTATAATAATTAATTCTCTATTAAGAACATAATTAAATTAAACAAGCCCTACCCAATTCAATGCATCCACCGATGCCAAGAAGAGATGCTGCACTGTGATAAAGAGGCAGAGTAATATAAATGATGTCTTCTGCAGTAGCACCAAAAGCCCACAGTCCAGCAGCTCCTTTAAGGACCTGCATGTGACTGATGACTGCGGCCTTTGGAAGACCTGTAATGAAAACACAAAACCATGCATAAAGCTTCTCCTAAAGAGAACTCAATTTTTTTTTTTCCTATGTAAGGTCTCCAAAATCATAAAAGAATCAATTCTTTCTTCTATAATCAAACTTTCAACCATCTGTTTAGATGGCCGTTAACAGACAACTGGCTATTTAATACAGTATTGCATGTTTGTTCTGTACAGATAAAGATACATAAGCCAGTCTGTAACCTCGTCTGTTAGTTATTTAATGTGATGTCAAGTTAATTCAAATAGGTGGAAACATGAAGAAACTCCATGGTTAGCATGCTATCGAATTATACAGAGCTGACAAAGTGCCAAAAGCATTTACTGTACATACGGACTTCCTTTAACATAAGGAGGCATCGCACTAGATCTTTTTCAGACAGGAGTCATTGTAACTGTAACGTGTTTAAGAAAGGTATGGGATTTACATGAAGTAGATCATGTAGTGGGTGCTTATCTAAGATGTGTACATCTAAGTCTACCTATTTGTTTTAGAACGCTATGAAGACTATGCAGAATTAAAAAAAAAAATCCAGAAAAAAATTCACTCCAGTTAAGTTCTTCTTCATGAGTTTCTTCAGGTCCAGCACTGAGTTTCTGTTCAGCAACACAAAGACTCACATACATATATGTTCGCACATACACACACAAATTTCAGGCTGAGTCCTGATGATGAACAGTGAGAACTGTTAAAATTTTCAAAAAGTTTATTGGTTCAGAAACTTTTCTCATCTGTTCTAGCAAAGCTACTGTTCATTTGAAGAATTAACTAGAGCTGTTAACTGGAAGTGTAATCTATGGAGATGCTAGCTACACTTCAAAGCTATTCCAAAACCCATCACACTAAAGAGAAAAGGCAATAAGCCTATGTTGCCAATGAACAACTTATAGCAAGAAGTGCTCTACAGAGTCTTGATTTTTTTCCTTCTGCCTTTACAGACAGCTGACTACAGACCATGCAAGATACTTCTTTCTTTTAACTAAGTTCACCAGTCATTGATTTTAGGAGCAATACTATGCTATTGCGTTATCAAAAAGTGTGAAAATGCTCAGTTACTTTAGATAAGAATTAGTTATTTCATACTCTTCAGACTAAACAAACCTTATTCTTTTAGTTATATGGTACATTAAAAAAATCCAATCTAAATTAATGTAATACATACAAGAGTTCAAAAATATTTTAAATTCTACCTAACTAAAATTTGAGACTTCATAAAGATATTCTGAATGCAGTTCTAAGAACAAAATCCTCCTACCTGGAGAATTCTATAATATTTTTAGCTAAAACTCCTTATTTTAACCAGCAAGCTCAACCATATTTATATTAGTAGTATCACAAACATCCTGACTTCTTGACAATATTTATACCTTCTTAATTTTTTTACTCTAGACTGGCATTTTTATTTCCTGATTTTTCCCAGAACCTGAAGCAAATAAATTAAATAATTATTTGTATGAGGGAATGAAGCCATAAAACACATCTTCATTTTAAATCTTCTTGTGAATAAAACTGTTGTGTTCAGCTGAATGAGAATGCCAATCTGTTTATCTTAACAACATCATGCTGCTTTTCATGTCAGTGATCAGTTTTTTTAAAGTCTTAGCTTCTTAGCTGCTGGAGCACTGGTAATAAATTCAGCCATCTGTTTCTAAACTAAAAGGCTAGTAACTTAATCCTATTTTCTGTCTCTACAGTGACCTGTATAGAACATGACTTAATGAAGAAAACCCAAATGTCTATTTGCTTGTTTGAAGATTGTTTTTTAAAGTCCTAGATACAATGTTAGCTATATTAGCTAGGCAGTGGTATGTGATCACAAAATAATGTTTATTATCATTGTAAACCCCCCAAAAAAGCAAAACATTCTATAAACACCTTAGCTGTGAAGTAATCAGAAGTAAAGCTTCTCATAGTATTTCCACAGTGTGGCAGAAAAAAACAGAAAAGAAGCCCATAAACCACTGAATATAAACAGTCACTGACAAGAAACATAATTATTTTCTACCATAATGCTTCTAAATAAGAAATATGATACTCTACTCTGAAAAGATGAAGCAAAAGATTAGAGTTCTGGAAAATTAAGTTTCTAGGTGAAAGCTGAAGGAAAATACAAACTCTTTAGCAGACCTGTACCTGTTGTTCCTGAAGTAAATATATATAAAACAGATGACCTGAGGTTCTTGGTAGAGCGTCGATTAACTGGAACAGGGTCTTCAGATGCAGTCTCTATTTTGTCTAAAAGGGTATGCACACTTGGAAAAGTGGAGTCTTTGGTCATTATCCAAACACGAACGTCTTTTTGAAGGTTAGGAAGAATTTCTTCCAGTGTCCCAAGCAAATCTTAAAAATTAACATAGAATAATGTTACTTACATTATGTCTTCACAAAACTAGTGAATAAACTATTTTTCCTCTGAAAGTTTTACTTTTTATCATAGAAAGAAGAATGAACGTCACCTCCACGGACATAAATGAATTCAATAAAATAATGATGAACTAGAATGAAAATTTACTGAAAACCAGATATAATGTGGTAAAAATACTGCTGACCTCACAAGGTCTAATTGTCAACTAGCCCTTAAGGCAAAATGGTGAGCCTGGATTACAAGCTCCTGCTTCCCGCCTCATTTTGGATAACCCTTGGTCATTGCTAAGACTAAGAATGAAGCATAGTTAAGCTTCAACTTCAAATAAATCATAAAGAAATCTCACGAAGGTGCAAGGCAAATATATACATAGCTGGTAATTACCGTGCAGGTTTCCCTGGATGTCCTCGACAGCAATCTGTCATCAAGCAGTATTTTTTTCAAAAACACAGAAGCGACTAATTTAAAAACAAACACAAAACTATATCATGTGTGTAGGTACCTGAATTTCACAGAATAGAAATATGATACAGGCCCGTGGCTTATTCAGACACTGCCAAAGAACCATGTGGCTAAATATGTAGTGCTTTGAGTGTTTCAGACACCTTAATGAATCTGATTTTAGGTACAGCAGACCATTTTACTTTCTTATAATCACAAGTTCATTCACTGAAAGTCATTCACTGAAAGTCATTCCTTCTATTGGCTTTTACTATAAATACAAACTCACCTTTATGAAATAAAAACAGCAGCATAACTAAGATCTATTTTGTTGGCTTATCAGGAAAGAAACCATGAGAAAGAGTCCCAGATTAAACAAAAAGAAAAAATATAAATAGATGCCAATCCTTAAGTAATACGTTTAGTATTTATGTTTATATTTCTAAGCATTTTTACAATCTGTCACTTTCTCAGAACACTGCACAGGCATTGAAGTACTAATCCAGGAAAATTTTCCAGATTAGGAACAATATTGCTTTCAATAGAACTATTCATATACTTAAAGACTCATTTACGCTTAAGTGCTTTGCTGGATCTCAGCCTATGTAATTAATCTTGCAAATATTCCTGTGGGTATAAATGTATGTTATTATCTCAGTTTTTATAGATGAATAAACAAACAAAGTTGACATGATTCACCCAGAACCTCATAATGAGGCACTGCCACAGCCAGCATTTGAAATCCTGATGTCAACTCCAAGCTCATTTCGCGAATATCAAATATGGATACCATTAATAGAATCCCCTTGCATAAATTTTGCACCAAAATAACTGAAGATTTTTAATCTTTCAGAAAACTACGTTCCTAATGACTGTTGTATATATTTTAATGAATGACATACTAATCTCTGTTACTATAACAGATATATAGCCTGCTGTCTCTAACCGAACATTTGTCTTACAAAGCTAAAGCCTACAGAGTACAAATTCTGTATATTTTATGAATGTTTACCAAATAGATCTGATAGAGTGTGACATTAAAATTTTTGTATTCTAACTTCTTTGCACTGCAAAATGATTTCAGGAAGAAATCACCCAAATAATTATGAAAATCGGAAAGACAGATAGCCTCCTGTTTGAATCATTGGAGTACAATCCCTTTCCACTATACATAGCAATAGAATGAAAAAAACTGAATAAAAAATAATGTTAAGAACAATAGCGTTAACTGCAGGAAGCCTGATACACTGAAAGTCAAGGATGATATTAATTCTGTTTTGCTGTTGTATTACAGAATTAGGGTATATTTTTCAAGTAACAAATATGAAAATACAACTGTACTATTTCTGATGAAAAACAGCTATTAATAAACCAAGTGTGACAGAATAACTATATACTTATTACCTTCTAATACTGATTTTTGTCTTCCTATTATGCATATGTATACATATATGTCTCGTAAATATACGAAAGATAGTTTGTGTAGGTATAAGTTAGGCTAAGAACCTAGCAAAAGAAACACAGGTGTTAAAACTGGCGGGAGCTCCATTTCTGTTCTCAAAAACAGTAAAAGAATATAGCATTCTCTGTCATTCTTTATTTGTGCACTGGATACAACTACAGTGCCAGCAAAGACGCTAAGGACTGTTAATTGTTAAGGGTTGTTAACAATTTCTTGGCTCCTCCAGCTACCAGTAATCATTTGAACCAGACTCAGCTGTCCATCCTGTGTAGTGTCCTTACCAGATAACAAAGATGACATACAAATATGGAGAAAAACTGCCCAATAAAAGTCATCATGCAAAATTATCCTGTATAACTGAAGTGTAATTGTAAATGAAATTTCACCTATTGTTTAAGTGAAAACTAACCTCTTGCAGAAGGCTTGGCAAAAAAACCCTCAGTGAGTATCACCCTTTTTAAGTACTGCAGATACCAAAGGGACTATTGCAGCATTTCCTTATTTTCCATAGATAAATTCATTCCTTCTTGCATTTCCTTAAATTGTTTTGCTTTTTACATTTTTGAGTGATGAAGATGAAGCTGTATTACCTACCAACTCTAAACTTCTCCACAGAAGAAATTTTTGTTTAGGACTGCATAACATGAAGAAATTCAGAAATATTTCTAATTTTTTAGTATTCAGAATTTCTAGATAAGATGCGCACCAGGTTCATTGTGTATTTGAGTAACATGCAGTCCAAGTCTGTCAAAAAGAAGAGGACTTAACTCTTCTTTTTCTTTTTCACTCTTTTCTTTCCTCCCTTCAAAGGAATAAAGATGGCAACTATTAATTTCAACTCTACAGACACAATCATTTAAGATTCAAGAATAACAGGAAGTCATAGTTCCCTTTTAGTAGACTGAAACATATTTACTCTAAATAATTAAGATCTATCTTCAAACTAAACATACACACTGTTTATTGTTTCTCTAAACACTCACTCATAAAACCTATGGTTTTTGTTGTTGCACAGAGGCTTGCTTTGTTTTTTTAACTACTATTGAACTATGAATCTATTATACAGTAGAATTTTTCATTTGTGCTCAGGAATCTAGTACTTGGAACAATATGTGAACAGCTTGTAATTATATGTTATCTTGAAAGAAATTTCCAGTTAGATAGCAGAGAACAGCAGAAACAGTAAGCCATTTCCTGAATAAGAAAGGGTAATTTAAAACAGCTGTATTCAAAGTGCCAGAAACTGAAAATTACTTCTGGAACATGCAGGAGCATGGGGTGTTTGAAGATAGCTCTCAGTCATACTAACATATTTCCAAAGAATAATTCTGATGATAGTCAACTCATGTTTTGTTCCATGAACAAAGAACATGCCAGACATTGTGTAGGGCTCATTGGTCTTTACATATCATCTTGTCCATGTGCCAGGAAAAAACAGACCCCTTGGAGGAACTCTATTTTGATTATTTCTAGAGGTACCTGGTATGTGTACTCTACCATATTGGAAAGCAATTATAGTAAAGCAATTTAGCTATTTAAGCTTGTAGCTTCTATCAAGTACTTGTTTCCTTTTTACACTATGAAAGTATATTCAGGTTTTGGTTTACTCGTTTTGGAAGAATGACTGCTTATGTAAAGTTTGGCGACGTAGTCAGCAGTTCCGTATGTGTTGTTTACATAGTTTGGATATGAATATTCACCATTTGCTATTTGGCTTCTACTGGGAAAAAAAAAATCTGTAATTGGTCAAGATGAATATGCTTCTCCACTTTTTTTGCTTTTTTTTCCTCCTTTTACTTTTAAAGCATTTCATTATTCAACAAAAAGTTTGTGAAAATGTTACATTAATACACATGAATATATAACTCAGTTACATCTTTTGTGAAAGCAAGGAAAATATGTTTTGAACTACTGTCCTAAGCTTCAAGTTGCACAAAGGTTTTTAATGTTATTTTCTAGCAAAGAAACAATGCAGCCTGTTGGCAAGGACACAGTCCTACACTGATGAAAGGAATACATCAGATTATGAGATCAACTTGTACTGAACAGAAAGTTACTCAGAAGGAAAACCGCATGAAATGGTTCTTACATAACTTTGATGTGTACCCTGGTTGATATGCTCAGTAAGCTATGGCAAGTCCAAACTCTTCCCCACAATGTCTGGCCCCAGAAAATAATTTTTACTTGTACTTGATCCCCCAAGTGACTCCTTACACTCAGCACTTATTCTCATAAGTCATAATAACAGAAATTACAAGTCAGTTGTGGCTCAGGATGAGTGTTGGTATCTTGAAACACCACTGAAGGCAGTAAAGGTAGTAAAAAAAAA
Source organism: Platalea leucorodia (assembly GCF_965183815.1). NCBI lineage: Eukaryota > Metazoa > Chordata > Aves > Pelecaniformes > Threskiornithidae > Platalea > Platalea leucorodia. The sequence goes on from NC_138858.1 coordinate 52,124,099, forward strand.
GAAACCAGCTTGGGAATCACAGTTGGCACTGTTTTCCACCCAAAAGCCATCTGGGACAGCGACACAGGCTACGTAAAAGCAAATGATCAAAGAGATATGGTGTCTAACACAGCAAGTAAGAGTGTCTTCTGCAGGTCTTCTATGGTTTCTTTGTCCTAAATGTTTAGGTCTAAATAGCTTTTTATTCCAAATAGTTAAGAAAAGATGGTTTTGATAAAATCCATTATTTTTTCACTCAGTGACTAACATATGAGAGATGATACTGCTACTTCTATATAATACCATATGACCTTAATTCACAAATACCAAACAAGATTTTGTTTACTCTCTCCAGGATGAAGACATACTTCTGTCTGAACTTTACTCCTGCCAGCATAAACCCTGGTTCTGAGCTCAGATGGTGAGAAGTTCTGAATACACTCAGCAGCAGCAGAAAGCACTGTTGATGCCTCAAGAGTAAAGAACTCTGGCCAGGAAAATGCTATACTTGCACAGCTGGGAGATGTAATTCTGGACAGAATTGCAGAATCACAAAATGGCTGTGGTGGGAAGGGACCTCTGGAGGTCACCTTGGTCCAACACCCGTGCTCAAGCAGGCCCATGTAGAGCAGGCAGCCCACACGTGTTCATGCGCCATGTACACTCCCTGAACAGCCTTTGCTATTAGGGCTGATGTAAACCAATCTCATGGAGTTTAGTAATGCAATCCTTTCACAGCTGAATCCTTGCATCAGAAGTCACGATGGCAATCTGGGATGTCCTACTAAGAGCTGAACTCTTCCGAGTAGCAACACACTATAAATGCACTGGCAAATTCCATTTGTGCCTTTCTGGTGGGTCACTAGATTGTAAGTGTTTTCTGATTGTATTGCTGTTATGCAGGTGCTGTCCAAAAGATAAAATGTAATCCCTTGTTCAAGCAAGACTCCAATAAATAGAATTATTCGCTAGAAAGGACACAGTGCCTTAAAAGATGCCTTCATTTTAAGCAGTACCTTACTCCTCTGTTAACCAGTAGTTTTTAAATGAATAAGGGTGGTATAATCTGGAAACAAATTAAGTAAGGACGAATACCTTTTAAACACATCAGATTGCTGTGAGAGTAAGCTAATGCTGGCAGTCTGACAGACAGAAAGGCATACAGCTTCTTTTTTTCTCCTTTACAAGTTCCTCGTTTACTTACATGTTCATTAACTGCTGTTTTATTAAAAATGCATTTTTAAACTCCAACTTTTGAACCTCTTTCAACAAACATTCCACAGAATGGGAGTGGTGGCAGACAGTGTTTCTGGGAATGGAAGTGTGAGAATGTTACCTAACAAATTAAAGCAAGAGCTAAACGCTCTGGGACCACAGCAGACAAATGAAAGTAGCTAAAGCAAAAACTCTCTCTCTGCCACAAAGGCAAGTGAAAATACTGGAAAGGAACACAAAGTCTAAATATTGGCAAATCAGAGAATCTATATTTGCTTTACAGCCTGTGGCTGGATGAGAAGAAAAAAACCAAGTTACTAGATTGTGCTACATGAATTAAAAGAACATTTCTGTCACAGAAAAAATTCAACTTTTTAAGAAATATCCATTTCATATAAGAAACCAACAAGAGGGAGAAATTTTGATGTTTTTATAACATATCTGAGGCTTAAGAATAAAACATTCAATTGCAGAAAGTTCATAGAATGTATAAGTCTAAACCAAACCCCAAAACCTTAAGCTGGAAGACTCCCATCTCAAGTTAGAAAAAGCAACCAAAATACCACAGAATTGTAAGACCAGAAGAAAGCCTGATTGCAAGTGCTGCAGGAAAGACAAGATGATACTAATTGGACCAGGTTACCAAACCACAACATCTGAAAAATATGCAGTCACAAAACAAAACTGAAGAGTACAAATTCCACAAATGAGAGTTACCTTGCAAGAGGCAGCATGAAAGACTGAACAAAGCGTGGAAAAAAATGCAACCATAAATCATACTCTGTTTGGACAGCAGTATCACATTTGTAAAAAATAAAAGCATTTTGGAAAAATGACAAGATGTACCAAAAGATGCACCAAGATGATTGCTGCAAGACGCAATCATCTCATGCAGAGGAAGGCTACATCACCATTCTGAGCAGGGCAGATTTAGCAATAAACAATTATCTGTGGGAACTTTTTCAGATATCAGCAGAAGGTGGAAGGTTCCCTTCAGCACAAACGAAACCTTAATCTTAAATGGATTTGAATACAGGTTCCTGATTTAGTGTGCCATTAGAGACAAGACTTTCAAGAGCAAATTTGGCCCTGCTGAGCACAGGCAGTTAATGGTCAAATTCTTAAGGGGATGATTTCTACAGTGCTGCAGTCTATGAACAAGATTGAAGGTCATCCAAAATACTGAAAAGATAGTTTTGTAACTATTACAAGGAATGGAATTGGTAAGTCAAGCCTGTATTTGTTTGTGGAGGGTGAAAAACCTGCATGTTTTTGAAAATTAGAATTTCCACGATCCAGAAATAATACTATTACCTACTAATCTCTGATTAAAAATACAATCTTAGTTGCGAAACATGATGCCTGACTATGACAATGATAGATATTCGACCACAGGCTGATTGTTTTCAGTGTAAATATTTTGAAAAAAAACCCCAACAAAACAAAACCAAAAAACTATGATCAAACTATGCACAATCCTGTGGAAAACGGTGCCACAAGAGCAAAACACATAAGAAAGTTCAAGTCATGCCTACTGATAAGGAAGAATCCCTTGAAACACACACTAACACTGTACATAAAGATGTTTAAGAGACCTCTAAGAATTATCTGACTGTGTAACCTCAGTGTTAAATACTACTCTGTAATTTTTATAAACATTACAGGGAAATTATTATGTACAATGATTAGGTATAATATGCTTTTGTTTCAAGAGTGGTACAAGTTAGTCCTCACAGTCACTGAACGGTACATGAACCTTCAGTTGAAAAACCTGGACTCCTTTGGAGAGGCTCCTTTTCTATCTGACGTGGCCAATAAACAAGGACATAACAGAACTTCAACTTCTTTTCACAGATATAGATAAAAAAGAGCCTCCAAGTCCCAAAGAAGAATACTGTGAAGCCTTGCCAGCTCAAGGGACGGACAAACTTAATGCAGAGACTAAAGCCCACGAACAAAGTAAGGAGACCAACACATAAAAGACCAGCTCAGAGACTAATTTGTTGGTATCTCTGTTGTATTATCTGTCTGCACATAGCTCTTCTTTTGTGAGCAAAGACAGACTCCTACAACAAGTTAGTTCAACACAGTTGCTCTTACTATCAGCTGCTGGTAACAAATTAAGAGTGGAGAAACACGGACCCCATTCCTGCTTTGCAAATGCTTTTTTCATTTATTAGTTACCCTCTCATTTTAATAGACTACTCTTAGACACAAGTTTTGATCCAAAGTTCTCCTTCCCCACAGCCAATGAGCAAGAATTTCCTGAACATTAATTCCATTCCTCAAACCATACACTCAAACGCATATATTCATGAGAGGGTGTTAAATGAGATTTTTTTCTTTATTAAGTAAGAAGGCAAAATTAAAAACTGTCAGTTCAGAAGTACTGTTATCATGTGGTTTGAGATTATATTTAAACTGGCTGTTGTTTCATTAGCCTGTTTTAATTACCAACCATTCTTAAACCAGCATAGCACATACAATCAGAATGACAGAATTTATAATTAAAAAATATGCGAGGGAAAAATCTTAAATACATTTTTGAAAGCACAAATTTGCATCAGCAGAAAACAGATGGAAGGAAATTCCACCATTTAGGCGTCATGGATGCAAAACCACACAACCTGTGTAACAGGAATAAGTTGTAAAATAGAAATAAGGTAGAGTAGACTTGAATTAATAATTTTAGAGAGGCAGGGCAACATTAATATTTAATATTTTGAAATACCCTCCTCCAACCAAATGTCAAAGTTCTGTGTGATCTTTTAGCATTGCAGGTTCACTTGCACTTGATTGTGAATGCTGAGGCAAATCGAGGTTTCGGATCTGTCTTCAGTTTATACATGTCTATAATTGAAGTCCAATTTGAATATACAATGCACAGTATGCCTACATCAAGATTTTAAATTCTTTTGAAGCACTTAATAAAAATGTAATACTTTGGAAACTTACACAACACACAGTATTATCTCCTATTCAAACACAGCAATTTCTTCTACAGTCGAATGCCAACAGTAAGTTGGTTATTAGCAATCAATCATTTTATGTACTACACCTGTTAAAATCCTCTCAGTTTTAGTCCCTGGAAGAGTATCATATCTCTGTGAACAGTTGTACAGCAGGGGTTGTACAGTCTGAGCTTAGACCTTCTAGTTTGCAGTGGTTTTGATCACTAGAAAGATGGGGAGATAGTGCAGGAGAAGAAAGTACATGACTTAAATAAGATTAAAATTGAGTATTTAAAAAGGAATGGGAAATTATTCTTAATAGATCATTTTAATCTTTTCTGAGACACATTAAGCAACTACTGAAGTGATTAAACGCTTGGAACAGGCTGTACTTAGATGTTACAAACCTTCCTGCAATGCACCTTTTTTAAGAAAAGATTAAATGGAAATTCCCAAAGCATGGATACATTTGATTCTGCCTGAGAGGCTTAAGTTTTATGATCTCTTGAAGCCCCATCTAGCCCTAGGTTTCTTTCATTCTGTGAACATCTGAAAATCAGCTTTTCAATAAAGGAGCTGGAGAGACATATACCAGGGAGATGTGACATTAAAAGCTTTGGATGTATGAATTAGGTGTATACTCTACCTGCTCCCACAACCAGTATCTTGGGCTCACAGCTACTGACACAGTGCAGGAGAGATCTGGAGCGGACATTGAAGTTGAGGAAAGCCACCACGCAGCCCAACTTGGCCAGCCCAAACCACACGTGGATGAAGTCTGGCTCGTTGCCCATCAGCAAGGCCACCGTGTCGCCCTTCTTCAGAGCCCCATGGCGTAGGAAGACCTGCGCTATCCTGTTACTCCTCCTGTCCACATCCCGGTAGGTGTGCACCTTCCCTTCATAGATGAGGAATGGCTTGTGGGGCTGCTTCTCAGCCAGCTTCACAAACTTGTCCAGGATGGTGACAATCCTCCCTTGCAGCCGGTACATCTCCATTCTCAGCCCATACATTGATACCTTCAGCAAGTATCTCAGGTCAGCCCAGAAGTAGGGGAAGAGTAGTTTCTGGATGAGGTGCAAGGAGACAATCCCGGCGGCTGACCCCAGTACCCAGGAGGGCAGCATTGGGAGCGGATAAAGGTCGTCCCACCCACTCATGTCCCTACAGCCAGGCGGCTTGACACACGGAGCCGGGACGCGGGGAGCTGGCGGGCAGGGTGCAGAGTCTGAGGAGAAAGCCGCTAAGGGCTGAGGCTTCTCCCGCTCTCTCCTCCTCCAGAGAGGTGCGCCGCCGCCCTGGGAAGCCCGCACCACCTCCCGGTCAGGCAGCAGAAGGGCAGGGGGAGCCGAGCAGCCGACGGCGGACCGGGAGCCCCTCGGCCCCGCCGCCCCCCTCGGCCCAGGCACGGCCGCCGCCCCGAGCCGCCCGCCCGCCTCAGCCTGCCCGCGCTTCGGCGGGCCCGCACCTGCGCGACGGCACGCCCCGGCGGGAGAGCCGAAGGCGGGCAGGGCGGGAGCTGCTGCCCTCGCCGCTCACGGCTGAGGCGAGAGCCCTCCCCAGACCCCTCCCGGGACTCACGGACAGCGCCGAGCTGCTGACGGGGCGGCGGCGGCTGCTCCCTGAGCCGGTTGCATAAGGCGCGATCTGCTGCCTCACCCCACCCCGGCGACGGGAGCCGGGGAGGTTGGATCCTGGGTAAGGCGGCGGCCGAGCGCAGCGAGCCTCGCCCCGGGATGGCGGCGCAGCGAGGGCCGAAGCCCCGGTCCTTGGGAGAGCGGTGGGGCGCGCCGGGGCGGGCAGGTGCCTCCAGCCGGGCTGTTCCCTCGTTACTCGTGGCGGTTCGGCCCCGGGAAGGCGGTTGCCGCCCCTGGTGACTGGGGCTCGGCTCCGCGCTCAGGCGTCGAGGGGCGGCTCGGCGTCCCGGCCCTGTCACCACAGGGGCCCAGGCCAGCCTGCTGCCCGCGCTCACACACCACCTGGGCCTCAGGAGCAGTTTTAGGCCAAGGAGACCACTGTTGCAGCTACCCCGGGTGTGGGAAATACCTTCAGGACCGGTTCAGCCCACCTGAAACTGAGGGCCGGATCAAGGCCGTGGATCGGTGTGCCATGCAAATGTCTTCTTCATGCTGAAGGGACACTGCTGGCAAGAAGCAGTCACACCTGGGCACAGTGCTGATCCCTCTGCTGCTGAGGTTTGTCACCCCAAGCACTTCAACACACTGATGGCTCCCTGCCATCCAAAGGCATCCACTGCTGTTGCCCTTGGTGAGACGCATAACGTGGTGTTCTTGTGTTTTAGTGCAGCTGAGTCTGGAGTTACGTGGACCATGAGAAGCTGAGGTCATTTTATGAGTGACGCATTTTCTGCCCTTCTGTTGACCACAAACAATTTGAATTCATGATCTAATGCATTGTGACAAAAAATCAGAAGGTACGTACTTATTTTAAAACTGTAGCCTATAGGAAATACATTTTTTTACAGGACATGAATGTGCTTTTGAATAATTCTGAATTTTCTGAAGCTGTAAGACTGTAAGTACTGGTCGTTTACAGTATGAACTCCTCTGTCTGCCTGTTGGCAACACCACACCAGAATAATCTAGCCTCTTGTCATGTTCCAAACCCCATCCTATTGTTTGCCTCATGTACTGGGCTAGTGGTCCAGGGTGATGCTGCAATATCTGCAAGATTGTAGGATACATCCAATTGGCATTTGATATTCAAATCTTTTTCCTTCCCAAAATGCTATGTCTTAATTGTGAGATCTGAAAGCTTACAGGGTAGCTCTTATTTCCGTTGTCTTCTTCAGATACGAAGCCAGCCTGCTGTGTCATTTGTGCACTTCGGAGTCAGTGAGGGATGCCTTCCTTCTCTGGACAAAGAAGAAATGTATATACCAGAGGATACTTCTTCCAGACCCATCTTGAATTTTATGAATAGTGTGGAGGGAACCCTGTATCTGATAGGATATGCTAACCTTCTTGAAACTATCTAGCACAAGTGTTAGTAAAAACCCTGAACAGAGTAGTAAAGCGTGAACAGTAAAAGCAACTTGTCACTCAGTTCTTTTTGGAATCCTCCCTTACTACATCCAGAGAACGTCTCACAATTTCTACTCTGCAGGTCTTCTGGCCACTTCTCGTGCTTCCACACTCAGAGCGTTACAGCCATGAGAGACCTTTGCTTCTCCAAAACACTTACTTGATATCCCATTCATCCAGCCTGCATCTAGCCCATTGGCCTGTCTCCTGTTCTGCTAAACCCCCAGCTATTCCTTTGCTACCAGTCTACAGCTTTTCTTTTTTCCTTCCTTTCCCCCCCCCGCTTCTTTTCCTTTCTTTCCTGCTTTGAATGTCAGTCACTCTTTCAGCCTGTAAACCATCCTATACTATACAGCTTTTCTATCTAGGGCAGAGGCAGTTTGTGTATAGCAATTTAAAATGTTTAAATATTGGAAATACATGTGACAGTTATGGTTTAAACATTTCACACATTAAGCAAATGACCTACATTTGTCCAGAGTCCTCCTTACAAAACATAACTTACTATGAACCATGGCATTTTTCCTGCAAAGCTTGCTTTATCTGAATTTGGTGGGTTTCTTAGCTAATCCAGGTCATCTCAGCAAGAAACTCATATCAGCTTCTTCCCCTCTTGTGCCCAAGTCTTCCTCTTTATGCCTAAGGATCTCCTTGGCCTCTTTTAGAGCCTTGTGACAAAAGCAAGAAAATTGGTATCAATGAAGTGTGAATGGAAATGTTTCTGGGTGAGGAAGCAACAGCTGCAAAGGAGCTGAAAGGATGATCTGGACTGATAATGAAGGAAGTTTACAGGCAGTCAAATTGAAAAATTTATTGTTTCTGGCAAGCCCAGGAGGCCCGCATTCTGATTAAACCACATCACAAATGACTCATTAAGGGACAAACCTGCCCTCTCACCAGAGGAGGATGACAACAAGGTTGCAGCATATCACATACGCCTCTGCACTCCTGTTACCCAATAGGTGGTAGGAAAACAAGGAACTAATAAAGAACTGAAGAGATGTAATTCAAATGCTGCAAATAGATTCCTCAAATTATCGTGTTATTGCAAGAAAACTTTTCCCTCAACAGTAAATGTGATACACATTTCTGTTCTACAAACTCAAAAGCTTGTAAATCACTCTCAATCACAGTGCACACAGTGCCCTCCTCAATGTTTGAAAAAATGACTGCAGAAGGATAATAACTGAAACAATAGATCGATTTCTCAGGCATCAGTTCCAGATCATGCAGTCAGAGAATTGGTACTTTATTGCCAAGAGAAAAGACTTCATTCAACCAGAGCTTTTGCAGGTAGATTTTGTACCAATCCCCCACTAATCTTAGCAGGAAAAGTTCAGTTTATTGTGTTTTTTTCTGACCTTGAAACTGAGGAACACAAGGAATAATGAAAATTTAATTCTGGACATTTGACTCAAGCCAAAGCTCAGCTTCATGCTCATTTCTTCCTGTCATTTGAAAAAACTTTTTAGTTCTTGCCTTAAAACCCTGGGAATCGTATGAACTGTCTTTCCTATGGTCCCATATGCACTGAGAATTGAATGAGAGGATCAAGGAAAAAGGTGGGCTGAGGCAGCAACAAGCATGTTGAGAAGTGGCAGGCAACAGCTTCTTACACTGCTTTTCAGTACTAAGAATGTTGCTTACTGCTGAGACATCTCTCCTTTAGGTCGTTGCGTAGTCAAACTACGTTAAATCATGAGTGGTCTTTGTCAGCTCCAACTGCAGAGACAATCAGTTTAGCTCAAAACTCTATGGTTTCGACTAATTTTTATCATAAGGTTTTTAATCTAGACTAACTCATTTGGCTTTGCCCCAGACGAATGGAGGAGAAAGACACTTGAAGAGTTGAATTGTGTTCTCAGCTGGCTGTAGTGCTGTTATTTCCTGTTTTACCACTAAGAGTGAAGCTTGATTAGATTAAGAATATAGAGACACAGCTTTGTTATATGAGTGCTGTCTGGATATCCATTGGAAACAAATTCAAGCAAATTAAATGGTGCAAAGCTAGATTACAAATAGATTTCATGAGTCTTTAAAGACTATAGTGGCAGTAGGCCACTAGTTTTTTATTGATACAGTAGTGTTCCTTACTTGTAAGGTACAATGGAGGTATCTGTGTATGTTGTATCCTGTATAGGTGTACATTTACAGGAAGACAGAAATATTTAGTTTTTCAGCTGGTGAGCCTCACTTCTTCCAGAAACAAGTTTTGTGAGGAGATAGAATTTTAGCTTGCTTTTCTTAGGCGAAGTTAACTTAATGGGCCAGTGTTTTAATTTTTTTTTTTTTTAATAAATAATAGATAAATTAAATGCTACAGTAGCCTGTACTTAAAGTAATGTAAAAAAACCACTGTACATTTATTTGATTGACTAGAGTTTGGCATTGTTAACTGCTACATAAATGTGCATAAATAATGAATAAAAGGAAAGACTGTGAGCTTTAAGGAAAGTGTATACTTACATGTTGATTTGAAAGAAGATGGAGGTTGAAAGATGCTCTTGTTTGCAAGGATTACTTTGAAGAAGGCAGAAAGAAAGCAGAAGGGGAAGCATTCTGCCATGTAGTGCAGACGTGACAAGAAATGAGAACAAAAATACTCGAAGAGTCAGATCTATGAAAAGCGCTGGGTTTACTGATGAGAGTGAAAGGAAAAGCCATAGGTGATAGGTAATTGATAGAGCACAAAAGGAAGATAAATACAGAATGACCTGTGGATGAGAGAGATGTATTTTAAATATACTGTGCTGTGAGCTGAAAATCAGACAGGCAAGTGAGCAGGAGATTGCATTTACTAAGGTGACTAATGACTAGCACATCACCAAAGACATTAGTTGTGAGAACAGAGAGGAAGAATTTTGTGCTTTAGATGTTATCAGTGCTGCTGATCGAAAAGAACAGAAATGATGAGCAAGACCGTAACATAAAGACTCTGGTACTCTGAAATACTTAGTTTCAAAGGAATTGGATTTGATCCCTGCCCGTGCCAGAATTCCTGTGTGATACTGGATTAATCACTTACACCCTCCCCAGACTGGGTGATTTAGCCAAGCTATATGCCTAACCTTAAAGACCCTCTTAGACTCTTGATTTGGTGGTTACTCAAACAACTATAGATTAAGACATGGGGAGCCATGCTTTGTATGCTATGCTAAGTGGAATGGTGAAAAACTGAACCCTTAAAAATTATCAGGCATATTTGACTGATTTTTCTAAGTCAGATTCAGCTCACAGGTATCTGTGAGGTAGGTGAGTGTCTGTTTGTGGGCATTGGTTATAATGGGAGCTTGCACCAAAGAAGACTGAGTATGACTAAGGGAATTTAGAGTCACTCATCTGACTAAATGCTGTCTAATTTGGGATCAGTTGAATTGCTTGCTTGACTATCCTGACAAGGTCTCAACTTAATTGTAACAGCAGTTACAGAATGTGGCTTATATGCAGCCATTGTCTATACCTTGGGCTTGAATCAGTTGCCCATGATTAGGGATTTAGTGCCATTCTAGATTCCTTGACGATAAATGCCTGACCTTTAGGTGCCTATGCAGAAGGTGCTAAGCTTTTGAGTCACAGTTGCCAGTCTCATGCATCCCAAGTGGCATTTACATGCCTCAGTTCAGGTAGCTGGTCTAGCCCCTGAAGTTAGGAGACCTAAATTCACCTTCAGTATTTTTGCTCTCTACGAGTTTCAGTTTTTCATCCAATGGGGATGTATGCACATGTATTAATATTTTAAAAAATAAATAGCATAAGATTTCAAAGGCTCACAGATTAATAATTTTATTTCATCTTAAATAGTTAACATCAGCAGTGAAGATAAAATTTTCTGCATATGTGGGTCAATGAGTGTAACAGAAACTACTGAACTGTTGTTAAGTAAATACAAGCTGCCATGTATGTTGAATAAAGCAACAGTTGTCTGGGAAAAATTGTATGTTATTATGAGGTTAAAATTAGTAACATAACACTTACTCGCAAGTGGTAAATTCATGTTGTGAAGAAACATTAATTAAGGCTATTCCAAAGGTTAACTCTAAAAAAGCTCTAAAACCTCTTATATTTTAACTGTAGTGATACTTATTTTTCAGTAAATAAAACCCCAAAAGTACAGCAAGAAATTTACCCATTTATAGGCTTCTTGTTACATGTTGTGAGCTGGAATCTATTTTGCTCTTGACGTTATGTAGAACTCATAAACTCATACCACAGACAAACCACTGAGCCCTGAATTATTTACTGTGCTGTAATTATTCTGCTCAATTTCCCTTCGACAGAAAACATTTTCATGCCCGAGAGTATGGTATGACCCAATAATGAAATATAAAGGAGTTTTATCTTCTTCTGGTGGAACTCAGATGAAAGAAAAATTTCTGTTTGAAAAATGTGATTAGATAAAACTAAAACATGTCCCTGTAACATCTCACCGTAGCAAGAAAATATACACAAATTACTGAAATTCTTCTGCAGTGTAAAAAACATGTAGTTTCAATATTGTAATTTTGACACATTATGCCTTTTAATATCCAGATAACACAATATAGTGCTGCATATATATTTGCATTAACTCTGAACTTGGCTAATACGCCTAAGGGAAGTAGCTTGTGCTATTTTAGTAGCATAAGCATCAACAAAGTGAGATACTTCCATTCTGGAAAAAAAAAAAAAGAGTTGTTTTAAATAAGGTATTTTACATGTATGAAGTTTGTTTCCCAGGGAAAATAATAGCATAGAATTTGAAGTGTCAGCTACTTATTTCAATTTTTATTGAAGTAATTTTGAAGTAGTGACTTTTCTTCTGGAATAGAATTTTTGAATTTTACAGCAGAAAGGTGAAATAGAAATTCCTAGAAGAAAAGAGTGTCAATGACTTAAAAATAGACAGCTAGCTTTTCAGATTGTCAGAGAATGCTGTAACATGGGAAAGGAAGAAAACAGCTTCACAGCCTAAAGATTATCTTACAGACTGTCCCCCACTATTGAATTCTTCCTTAGTATCTGTTGAATCCTTTTCTCTATTTTAAAAAATAGAAACATATAATTTAGAAAATATATATAAAAATAAACATACATTGAAAATGCAATTGCCAGCTCTTCACATCTCACTATTCAACTACATCCCCATTAAAGTAAAACAATTATATCTAAATAATTGTGTCTATTAATTTCCACAGTTTATCTGTGAAACTTATGTCTAACAAAGTCTAAAATCTTAAACCTAAAACTAGACAAGTTGTAAGCAAACCAGGAATGGATGGCTGAGTGTCCAGTCAGCAAGTCACAGTGCTGAAATAGCCACACAAAACTAACTCTTGACTAATAATGTCACATGGGGATTTGGGGAACGAGTGCTGTAGTCATACTAGAGTTATTGCAGGGACCTGAGGAGGTAAAGACTAAAGTTGTTGTGGTGACAGGGACAGGACATTATGGAGGTTTTTGATCACTGGAAAGCATTTAGGACTCAAATCCGTAGGAAATGAAAAAAAAAGTTTTTATAATATTTTGGAATGCTTCTTTATTCTGTAGTTCTGTGAGGACAGTAATTTAAAATACTTACATTACATGAAGTGTCTTGTCTCAAGTCATTTGTTACAGCATGCCAACACTACAGACTTGTGTCAACCTTTCAAGGATGTAGAGAAATATAATCTCTGGTAGATGTAATTTTATTAACAGAAAGCTTTACTATTAATGTAGTAGACCATTAAAAAAAGCCCACTTTATTGTTGACTGTTAATTTGCTTTGAATAAGCTCTATGGGTAAATCTGTAGTTTTGCCTGAATTCATGAAACTGTGTTCACACTAGGAACCATTTGTCTATATATCATGCCAATGTATTAATCCTCCAGTAAAATTTAACCATAACCTCCCAGAGAAGCAAATTGAAATATTCAGATTTTCTCTCTCCTTGAACAACTTTGTTGACTGCTGATGGAATAAGCTCAAAACGGTGAGTTTTTTGGATCCTGCAAAGGTAGAGTTGGGGTTCAGTCTCACTGTCATCCAGAAGTGATCTGAATTAGGAACCAATAGCAACCTGCAAATATAAACCCCACTTTTTTTTTTTTTTTTTTTTTTAAATTTATTTAGTTGCCAGTTCATACATTTGAGATGAAATATAATGATATGGAAGAGTTTCACATTTTACTCTGATTGATAGACTCAAGCCAATGTTTTTGATTTGACTCGTTACACAGCTCCTGCCTTGCTAATCAAGTATAGGAAATGGCACTGACCTGTCAAAGGGATGCTTGCCTTACTTGACTCTTGAGGATAGCTAATCATTTGTAGAGAAAGATGAAAAACACCTCTTAAATAAGAGTCAGATGAAGATTTGAATCTGAATATAAATCCTTTAGAAAGGATACTCTGGTGCAGTCTCAGGTGTAAGGTATGCAAGAAGACTAAGTCTTTAAAGCATGGGAAAACCCAGACAGGACATGAACTGAATGGAGGAGGAAACAGACTTCTTAGTATGAAGTGCCATCGTTTTCACATCCTTTAAATAAGTATTTTGTTGACGCTAGTTTAATTTGATTTAAGTTATGGGTGATTTCAAAGTGCCTAACATATAGGCATTCCACGCTTTAATTTTTGGTTGTTCTTATAATTGTTGTTCTAGACTACTAATGCAGAGCATAGTATCCCAATTAGTTTTTTAAAAGATGCCAAATAATAAAAACATATTTCTATGTAATCTTATCTTGGCTTGGAATAGGATAACATAGGAGTCTAGCAGAAAGTCTTCCAGTGATTGCCAGGGAAATTTTCTGGCATGTTGGCCTGTGTCAAAACAGCGCGCAGCACATCTGAGGCATGAAGATCTTGAGCAAAACTGCAACAATGAGTAAATACGACCAACTGGCTCTAAGAAATCGTCTCTGACCTAGATGCCTAGCATTTCCATTCTGTTTGCTTCTGCTTTGTGGGTATGTGCTCAGGAGACCAAAGTTAATTTAAAATAAAATAAAAAAAAATCTTTCTAATCAGGGTGTTTTGAATAGCTACCAGTTGGAAGTATTCAGTCTTTTTATTATCCAGTTGAATTTCTAGGGGAAAGGGCTGCTGGAATCATCCTTCAAAGGATTAGAACAGGGTGTTTGCCTTCTGTGCCTTCAGGCATGCCTAAGATAGTTTTCAACTTGCCTCTGTTTTCTGAGCTTTCATGTTACCATCACAGAGTTAAACAGTGTGCCAGAGAACATCTGTCCCTCATTTGTGCTTTCATTATTTTGTACTTCAATTGCATTAGAAATTTTACCTGAGGACTCTGAAGATAATATTATCAGTGTTAGCTGATATAACAGTTCGTTACTGTGGCCTCTTCTTGCTAGCAGTACTTCCCTATATTTGTACTCCTATATATGAATCTGTCCCTATGTTTTAAAAAATTTTGTCTCCTATATGGAACACCACTTTCAGAAATACTTTGTCATCTGGTGTAACTAGGCTATGTGCTAAAATACTGATTTCTTTAAATTCAGTAGCAAAAACTTTTGCTTATTTTCGTAGTTTTGTTCTCACATGCTCCTTTTCTGTTGTATGGAAATGAGGGGAAACAACTCTCTTGAAAGGCCAAGAACCGACTTAAAATGGGCAAGGGAGAAAAGAATTTTAGGTGCTTAAGAGTCACAGGTACTTGTACTTCTTTGCACATGTTTCGGCCATTGCTTCTGAATCCTGAAACCACAGTCGTTTTGTGGTGCAAGAGACTCATTCCTCAAGCATCTTCTACCTAGATCCTGGTAAATGCGATTGTAAAGCAAACTGCCCTTGTATTAAGTCTCCCGTATTGAGTTGGTGTGTTTTTTTACAGCTAATAAGAGTTTCTGGCACACATGAATTTCAGGCTTGCTTGAAGCAATGTTTGACATGCTTTTTGTGCTCCCCTTATTTCCTGGTATTCTCCTTTCCCCCTTCACAAGTCAGCTTACTCTGAGAGATGACTGAAGAGAAAACTGAAACTCATATTACTGTGGCTCGATTTCACCTAGTCAGTGTCACCACACAGCAACAGCAGGGCTACTTAACAAGCTGGGGGACAAAACAGGTGCTGAGGATGCCCACAACACAGGCAGTCGTACCCTCCCTGACCAGAGGGCAGTCCTGCTGCACCTGAGCAAACCAGGGTCTGGGGTACTTCAACATAGGGGCTGTCAAAAGTTCCAGACAAAGCATGGGGATGAATCAGGTCCAGGGTCTATCCAGTGAGTCCAGACAGGAGATGAGGCGAGAGGTAGCTCTAGAGACAAGGATACAGCAAGGTCCATCCACAGGACAGGACAACATAGTTCAGGCAGGAGTGGCTTCCCAGGCCTGAACTTAAATAGAGTTCTTGGGGCCTTTGGGTGGAGGGGAGGAGATCCCAGGTGACCATTGGTCAGGGCCATTAAGGCCAATAAGAGACACTTGCCCACTGTAGCACTGTCTGGGACTTGATTCTCACAGGTTCTAAGAAGCTGCAATGCCCTCTGACTCCAGCTGGAGCCTCATGTCTTTAGCAGCTTTCTGAAAAGTGTTTCTGAAAAAAAAGATGTTCATTTTTTGAACACTTTATGTTCACTCAGGTAACTTGTCATATGAAATGTAGACGAGATCTGTCATATTCAACCACCTTGATTGATAAACCTCATGAAGTTAATGAGGAACAAATAAGGTGACCCAATCAGATATTTTAATGTCATTAACTTTGCATTTATTTGATATAGTCAGTACTACATCCACAGAAAATATTTTTTGCATGTGTCATTTTATGGTGTTTCTAAGCTGTAAGCCATGAACATTTCAGATACATTGGCCTTTCTCTTAGTTTCTAACTGCCTGGAGTGTGTCTATGTTATTAAGTGTTCATCTTAAAAATGAGGAGGTAAATATGTAGGTATCTTCAAATGCTAGCCTGGTACCAAAAAAGAAAGTGGTAACAACAAGGCAAGTATAGACACTTACAAAAAATCAGCATTATGTGAGCCAATAACTATGCTTTTGTTTGTGAAAGGGATTTTCTTGCCAAAAACTTCAGCTGGATGCCGTTTAATAACTTTTTCTATCTATATGAATGATCTTGTTACAAAATGTAACTGGCATGCCAGGGTGTTGAAAAAGTAATTTTCAAGGATATGTCTGTGTGCAGTAGCCAATTTTTTTTTTTAAAGGACTTACTGTAATGAACATTAGTAACCTGTATTGTACACTAGTCCATTAACCATTTAATACGTGGGCTATTGGATAGTCGCAGCTACATAGTCCTGTCTCAACAGTGTTAACAATCGCCTTACAAGCATGAGTGTTAGTGGTCAGTGCTAATACATGCTGAAGTAATTCTATTTTGTATTTTCTTGGCTAGCACACTGTCAACTCAGGTGCTGCTGTGTCGACAGCACTGAAAATTGCTTTAACATGAGGTAGTCAGCTCCACTTATGACTGAAAGCAAAAGGAATTCTGGAAGCTTTCAGAAGGTCAGCTGACCATGCAAAGAGGTACAAAGATGACCAGGCGACATGGTCTGACTGGAGTAATTTGTGGTTAGTATGTCTTCCTACGTTTCCATCTGTCTGTAAACCATGATAGCTGAAAAATAACAGTTTGGGGAAATGACCTTAAGAGTTGCTTTTGCAATTGCTACAGAATGCCAAGGCAGGAAAGTTTGTGCCTGATTAGCTTGTGGAATAAGCAAAGCAGAGAATTGCCTAGCTGGAGGAAGAAAAAACACAGACTGCAGGAGTTTCACATTTGTGATAGCAGTGACTGCAGCAGTCTGCCTGGACAGCACAGGCTCAGGCATGGCAATAAGTCACTTCTGTCATGCACTCTCTTGAAGTAGCTTAGTGAAGATGTCTCACCCCAGTAAAACAGCAAGGGTTGAGATTTTCTTGCCTTAGACTTCTTCTGACAATGAGGGCAAGAAAGGATGAGGATGGACATGGAGGAAGGGGCAGTGGGAAGGATAGAGAGGCCAATGACATGGTGCACTCCTTGTCTTGTCCCCTTCCTGTTCTCTGCCCCTCAGCACTACATTGCCTTCCAAAGGCTGGGTATATGCTCTTTGCATTGTCAGAGGTCGAGGAAGTGCAGTGGTGGTAAGGAGAGAAGCAACCTGCCATAGTTATGTGTCATGAAAAGCTGAAGTTCAGAAGTCTTTGCTATGCCTATATATTTCAGAAATACAATCTTTGTTCGTATCAGTTTTTCTGAAGGATTTTAGAGCCTTAGTACTCATTTGGGGCTCTTACCTTGGAAAGTGATAAAGGTTCCATCTGGAAGTTGCTAAAATTCCTTTTATGAATGAGTGTTAAGTGTACTCATGATTTGGTTACGCCATATTTATTTGTGTTTATTTAATAACAAAATTACTTAATTTGCATGCTTTGCAAATGCCATATTCAGAAATTACTGGTTAGTAAAGTATTTTGAGAAAGGCTGCCATTGGTGGTTTTTAGTAAAAATTCAAGAATCATCTCCTTGAAGTTTCAAAAACAGATCAGAAAAATTATATGAGGTATCGCTAAATATAATTTAGGTAAAGGAACCATTTAATAGGGTTCTCTATTAAGGGTTCCACAATCAAGAGTTCTGTTACTTTTAAACCATTTTTCAACACAGAACATAGCAATTTTTTAAAAGTATTGTCAGTCAAAATTGCTAAATAGTGCTGTATGTGTAAAAAAGCTGTTTGACAAGGCTGGCAGAAAATGATTAATATAAAGACCTGTTGCTACACAATACCTTTTTCCGTTCCTCCTCTCAACAGGCAGACTCCAAATGTTCGTTCACTGTCTCTAACATTCAGGAGCAGAATATCCCACATACTGCCATCCCTTTCAGCTCTCTCATAAACCCCACTGTAAGGCTTCATAAGTATCTCTGTCTCTGGAAGTCCTTAATACCGTTGCCATATTGTTGCTCTTCTTTCTGAAAAAAAAAGCCCCGGCCTCAGGGCATACTGTAGAATGTTTAGGATTTTTTACAGTGGAAGTGGTACTTGTGTTAAGATTATCTATCTCTGTTCATTTTTACTGTGTCCTTGTCAATACCATGTATTTCTGATTTTTTGGGGGAAGGTGGCTGAGACTCGTAATTTATTGATATTGACATTTTCCCTCAGTATTATTTTCTTATTTTCTTGATTTTCTTATTGAGGTAAGTAGATCAATCCTATGGCTTTAGCTTTCTTTATGTTCTGAAGTAAAAGGACAGAGAATTTTGGATAAGGATTCTCTGTTTTGTAATTCACATAAAATGCATATGTTTTATTAGTATTATGTGGCAGTGTAGATGTCCACCTAACAGAAAGAAAAAAGTATGTAAAAAAATAAGCATACATACAGAGTGAGAATAGGTGAAAATTTTATATCATCTACTTTGTACAAGTAAATAACAATATTTTTTTTAGTAGTAGGGAGTTTTGGACTGCCAATTCATTCAATTCCATTTATTATTTAAAGTTAGTTGTGGACTGTAGTATATTATGTGTCTTAGAGCAAGAAGCAGACTACACTGGAGATTATTTTAGAATATAATCTAGATTTCTTCAGTGCTTTTACTTCAAGAGCTATAGCTGTCACCATATGCAGGAGTGAATGAGCTCTAAGATTCAGGCAATATAAAAGACACTACCAGTATCTGTTATTAAATGAGCCTATAGCTTCATATGGCCATTGTTATTATGATAATGGTCAAGACAAAAATTGAAACTAATGTAGTTATTTTGGAAGAATTTCCTAACTTGACAACACTGTTGCTTTCAGAAAGTCACTGTTTTGAGGAAATTTTATAATTCCTATGTGAAGGATAAATGCGTATGTCAATATACCTGTGTAGTAAAAAGTAATAGGAGCTATATTGTTATCAGATTTCTATTATTAAAAAGGCTATGAATTACTTTATAAGCACTCTGCTTCACTCATTGCTCCAAATTCCAGTGTGATCTAGTTTAAAGATTACTGTATATGTAGTTATTTACAGTACAGCATGCCAACACTGTTTAATTTAGATACATTCCTTGAAGGTTTTCGAAAGAAATCTTTGGTGAGTTGTATTGCATTTGATAAAATTCAAGCAGATACTTGCATGTTAAAACAAACACTAAAGCAAGTAATAGTAAACACAGTAACAGTAAATAAAAAGTAATAGTAAATACTAAAACATCCAATAGTAAACACACTGTGATATTTGAAATATTGTAATGTTTTTTAATTTCTGACAGATATGTTATTTAAGTCCAGATCCCAAGAAACATGGAACAGTTTAAAACTCACACTTAGTCTTTTGTAAACACCTTCCCTTCTCCTTGACTTGAGGCCTCTCAGAATTTTGGTTTATCTCTAAGACCTCTGAAGTTAGTATAAATATGATTCTTGAATAGAAGTCATAGTAAAGTAAAGCAATATCAAACACTTTACTTTGAAAGACTTTTCTTTATGTTCATTTGGGATTAGCCCATCTTTCCTGCGATTAAGGAAAGATGATCCCTCGTCTTAGAACTTTTATTTCTGTCTTTTGTCCAATTTCAGTATGTTTAGGTACCAAACTCTGGTCTTCATGTTGCTTTATTGCATGAGGAGTCATCAACAGCTCAGAATACTTGGACTGAAGTTTGCTCACCCCTATTCCTCTTTGTTGTGTGTGAAGGATATTAGCATATTTTCAGCAGCTGTGACTTTCCTTTGGTGTTGACTGTCAAAGTTTAATCATGGTGCTTGTGGTAAAATGTGCCTCATTTGTATATTTCAAAATAGCAGTTATACATTTTTTTTGAACAAGATGCAAAAGAACCTTTTAGTTTTTTCTTCTCAATATAAATAAATTTTTCTGCTAATGAGATTTATGTTTTCTTTTAAGCTTGTAAAATGATCTGTATTTGTGTTGCTGTTGACTTAAAGCAGGGTGTTTTGTGTAATAAACCAACAGTTAGAGAGTTCTCTCATTTGATTTCTGTAAGTATTCTTGTAATTAAAACCCCTATTTGTAGAAAATTTTGGAAGATGTCTAACTTGTTTGACATGTGTAAAAATTCTGTAGTTAATCTAGTCCTATTAAAAAAAACAGACAAACAACTGCTTTTAAGCCTAAGAGATAAAATTAGCAATGCCATGTAAAACCATTGGGATATTTTAAAACCAGCATGTAGAATGTGAATTAGAATGCCATGCAACACTTAAGTTGCCCTGAACTTTTAGTAACGTTAGCCTGCTTTCTGGCAGTTTGTTCACCTGCCTACTTGAGGCTTGGAGCTCCTGCATTGCCTAATATCTGCACAGGGTAAAAATTTCCCACATTTATGGACGTATGAGGTTTCCAGGTTCCTGTGCTTCTTAGCTCTCAAGACTCCAAAGATTTGTGCCTGGATATTAAGAAACTTCTACTTTTATTTCTTCCAAAGAGGCAGTGAGAAGTTTGGTTTTTCTTTTTAATGCCTTCCCTTCCTTATGTATTCTCTCCTTGAGCTGGTCTCCCAGGGAATATTTTGAATATTTAACTTGCTTTTCAACTCAAAAAAACAGATTTATTCATAGGGAGGGATGGTTCTTGCGCAAGTTAAATCACGTACAGGAACAGCATAATGATGATTTTGTGGTGCTGCACGTCAGCCCAGATAGAAGCATTCCCTGGAGGCTGCAGGACTGTTATGTGCATGACCCCAACAGGGGCAGGAGCCTTGATGGTAGGAAATGTATTCAGCTGCTGTGTGGAACAGACTGCAGAATCTGGTCAGCGCTTAAGTGTTATATTGGCAAAAATGATCAGTGACAATAACAAGCTCTAAATCTCAAAAGTATAAAGCTCAAAAGTTTCTTCACAAAAATGACAAGAGGAACGTCTTTGCTTACTTACAAATCATAGATATCTCTTTCTGTCCTTTTTACTGATACATAAGCTTAACACAAGACAGCATCAAGCCTATACAAACTTAATCACTTGTAGTATAATATATATACTTCTGTGTAAATAGAGCTGTAGCACATATATTCATATATAAACACATTTTCTTCTGAAATTTTTCCAGAAGTGATTTCTTTCTGCTTCTAGCATGGCAAAAGCATTTATCACCTACTTTCTTCAGATCTTAAAAAAAAGGCAGCACTATCAGCAAATAAAAGTCCTGGTATCCTTGCAGCTAAAGGGATTCCAGGTTTTGAATGACAAAATTAGTGCCTTCTCTGTTTATTGTTGAAATCATTAATGTGTTCAGGATTTTTTTGTCTTTTATAGGACTTTTTTCTTATTGCCAGAAACATTTTAGTCTGCATATGAAATATTCAGTTCCTCAATTTCCTTAAGGGTCTTCTTATTCTATAGATCACTGTTGTTTCACACCTGTCTGTGACATAGGTTAATGAATTATACACTTAAAAGCTTTTCTGTACTAAAAATTCTTATTATAATATTTTAAATTAATTTTTATAATGGCAGTTTGACTCTGGTTTAAACACTCAGTTTCAGCTGTTGTCATTTGTTTAAGGTTGTTGTACAGTCCCTGGTAGAATTCTTTTATGAAAGTAAGTTTCTTAGGTAATATCGTTTTCAAAATGGAGTGCATGTCTTCCTCCAAAACAAAAGCAAAGTCATCCATACAGGAATTTGAAATAACAAATGAAGAGATGTTACTGATACTGTTTTGAACTGTTGTTTGCTGATACAAGGAAGAAACAATGCAGTAAAACAGACAAGATGCTGAAGGCTGATATGATCATGGAAAGTACCTAAGGAGAAACAAAAAACATGAAAGAAAGGTTAACACTGGAAGAGATGCCTAAAGGCTTTGAACTATGAAGCAGATGAAAGCGTATGGAAAAATATCTGACTCAGCCATCTGTTTCTATTCTTGCCACAATAACCTTACAGATCTTGAATTTTGGCAGGTCACCTAGACCTTACTGATGCATACAGAGGAGATTACTTTTAGTCCTGAGATAAAACTCCTCCTGTTTTTGAATAAAAATTACAAAGCATAGGGTGGGGAGGGGCCCCAAGAAGTCATCTAGTACACCTTCACTTTAAAAGAAATTCAACTGTAAATAACATATTCCTGATATTTATCTTACCAACAGATATGGCTTAAGAGAACAACATATGCGACCAATCCGTGTGCCCATATGAAGATACATGATCTCCTGTGAATGCCCATCATGACTGGCTGGCTGCTTTTTTGAGTCACAGTATGATGTTCTCAAGTAGGTCCATAACAAGCTATTGGAAATACCCTGGCCAGAAGCTTAGGGCACATCAGAGCTCATTTTTTTTTTAAAGCCTCCAACAACATGTATTTCACAGCCTCCTCAGCAGTCTACCTGTTTCTATTAGTGTGTGAAAATGTTTTGTAATACCCAGCTGCCTTGTTCTCTTCTCTCACTTTCAAAATAGTGTTTGGTTCAGTGTTCAGGCATTGAGAGCTCTTCACCTAGAGATACCTTCTATACTGCTACTCATGAAAGTGTGTTCTCATACTCTGGCTTTGCAGGGCCAGGGGAGAATGAAGGGAGACCCATGTGAAAATGAAGTCCTTTTAAAGAGGACTTTTACTTCACTATTCTGTGGACATCTAATTTAGGCGCAACTCAAAGCACACAGCTTTAAAAGCTTTATCGTTATTAGGAAGACATAGGCACTTTCAGAGGCAGCTTGCATGCTTAGTTACGTGGGTGATATGTGCTAGAGGTCATTAAAATTACTTTTTAGCATTTTTGGTTGTATCTTCATGGATGAATGCAAACATAGCTGAATTCCTCTCTCTGCTCTGAGCTGTTCTGGAAGCAATGTAACCATGTTAGTCTTGCAGAAAGAACAAGCCTTCATGCAGGTCAAATTATCTTGGCCACTGTGCTTTGTATCCAGAGTAACCTCAATGGTTTTGTGGTTGGCGCTTGCTTTACATGGCTTTCTGGAGAATGAACAGCCTTGGTCTGCTTGTACCTACTTTGGAAGACGTGTCCTTTGATTTGATCACTCTAACCAGTAAACCCTTCTCTTCAAAAAGTTGCTGATTAGTTATTTTCCTTTTTGTGTAAGTACAATTCATTTCTTCTTGCATTTAGTTCTTTCCATGTTTTCCATCCTATTGCTTCCCCAGTTTATCAAGACTATTTTGCAGTCCACTTGTACTGGTAGCTAAAAAAAGTACTGGTAGCTAAAAGAAGTACTGGTAGCTCCACCACTGATGGGCAGAAATTTATTAGTATATCTTTTGTTCCTTAAACCAGAGATTAAATTACAATTTTGAAATTAACTGGAAACAAAAGAGATGCCATTTCTTTTCTAGGGCTTTTAGAAAACATTAAGGACAAACACTTTTAGATGGAGTAAGGTGGGACATAATTTGCTACCTGTAAATATGTGCAAGTGAATAAGCTACTGACTTCTAATTGTGCAGGCAGGGATAGAATTGTTGTCTTGTGCTCTTCTTTATTTTAACTTTTTCTGAAGAATGAAAGTTGGGAAGGAATTGAATGTAGAGAGGAAAAGCGTGAGGAAGAAAGGAGAAAGTAACAGGCAATGTTCTGTAATACATCTCTGTAGTAAGAATAAAGCCAGATAGGTGACCAGACTTTTCTCTGAGCTTCTGGAAGCTCTATAATATTATGCTTATTATTAGAAAATAATTATGTTAAAGCAGTTTTAAAAATTAACAGTGTCCTGGGCTGCATTAGGAGGAGTGTTGCCAGCAGGTCAAGGGAGGTGATCCTTCCACTCTCCTCAGCACTGGTAAGGCCACACCTAGAGTACTGTGTCCAGTTCTGGGCTCCCCAGTACAAGGAGACATGGAAATACTGCAGAGGGTTCAGTACAACATGAAGATCGGAACATCTCTCATGTGAGGAAAGGCTGAGTGAGCTGGGACTGTTTAGCCTGGAGAAGTAAAGGCTCAAGGGGGATCTCATCACTGTGTACAAATACCTGAAGGCACAGTGCAAAGAAGGTGGAGCCAGGCTATTTCCAGTGGTGCCCAGTGACAGAACAAGAGGCAATGGGCACAAACTGAAACTCAGGAGGTTCCTCCTGAACACCAGGAAGAAGTTTTAATGTCAGGAAAAAGTTTTTAATGGGAGGGTGACTGAGCACCGGTGCAGGTTGCCCAGAGAGGTGTGGAGTCTCCCTCCTTGGAGATACTCAAAAGCCATCTGGGCGGCTGGCTCTAGGTGTCTGCTGGAGTACAGGGGTTGGACCAGAAGACCTCCAGAGGTCCCTTCCAACCTCAATCATTCCTCAGTCATTCAGAGTCCCTTGGGAGGCAGTCCTGAAGGGCAAAGGAGTCCAAGAAGGTTGGATGTTATTCAAGAAGGAAGTCTTAAAGGCACAGGAGCAGGCCGTCCCCATGTGCCAAAAGATGAGCAGGCGGGGGAGAAGACCGGCCTGGCTGAACGGAGAGCTTTGGCTGGAACTCAGGAAAAAAAGGAGAGCTTACCAGCTTTGGAAGAAGGGGCAGGCAACTCAGGAGGACTACAAGGATGTTGTGAGGTTATGCAGGGAAAAAAGGCAAAGGCCGAGCTAGAACTTAAACTGGCCACTGCAGTTAAAGATAACAAAAAATGTTTTTACAAATATATCAGCAACAAAAGGAGGGCCAGGGAGAATCTCCATCCTTTGTTGGATGCGGAGGGAAACATTGCCACGAAGGATGAGGAGAAGGCTGAGGTACTTAATGCCTTCTTTGCCTCAGTCTTTAAGAGTCAGACTGGTCATCCTTGGGGTTTTCAGGCCCCTGAGCTGGGAAATGGAGATAGGATGCAGAATGAAGCCCCCGTTGTTGAAGAGGTTTCAGTCACCGACCTGCTCCTGCACCTAAATGCCCACAAGTCTGTGGGACCAGCCGGGATCCACCCGAGGATACTGAGGGAGCTGGCAGAGGAGCTTGCCAAGCCACTTTCCATCATCTATCATCAGTCCTGGCTAACAGGGAGGTCCCAAATGACTGGAAGTTAGCAAATGTGACACCCACCTACAAGAAGGGTGTTGGAAGGAGGATCCGGGGAACTACAGGCCTGCCAGCCTGACCTCGGTGCCAGGGAAGGTCATGGAGCAGATCATCTTGAGTGCCATTACGCGGCACATGTGGGACAATTGGGGGATTAGGCTCAGCCAGCATGGATTTATGAGAGGGAGGTCCTGCTTCACTAACCTCCTCTTCTATGACAAAGTGACCCGCTTAGTGGATGAGGAAAGGCTGTGGATGTTGCCTACTTGGACTTTAGTAAGGCCTTTGACACTGTCTCCCACAGCATTCTCCTGGTGAAGCTGGCGGCACATGGCTTAGACGAGTGTACTCTTTGCTGGGTAAAAAACTGGCTGGATGGCCAGGCCCAAAGACTTGTGGTAAATGGAGTTAAATCCAGTTGGTGGTCAGTCACAAGTGGTGTTCCCCAGGGCTCAGTGTTGGGGCCGGTCCTGTTCAATATCTTCATTGATGATCTGGCTGAGGGGATTGAGTGCACCCTCAGTGATTTTGCAGATGACACGAAATTGGGTGGAAGGCTCTACAGAGAGACCTGGACAGGCTGGATCGATGGGCCGAGGCCAACTGTATGAGATTCAACAAGATTAAGTGCCAGGTCCTGCACTTGGGTCACAGCAACCCCATGCAATGCTACAGGTGTAGGGAAGAGTGTCTGGAGAGCTGCCTGGCAGAAAAGGACCTGGGGGTGTTGGTGGACAGCCAGCTGAACGTGAGCCGCCAGTGTGCTCAGGTGGCCAAGAAGGCCAATAGCATCCTGGCTTGATTCACAAATCGCATGGCCAGCAGGACTAGGGAAGTGATCATCCCCTTGTACTCGGCACTGGTGAGGCTGCACCTCGACTACTGTGTTCAGTTTTGGGCCCCTCACTACAAGAAGGACGTTGAGGTGCTGGAGCGTGTCCAAAGAAGGGCAACAAAGCTGGTGAAGGGTCTAGAGCACAAGTCCTACGAGGAGCAGCTGAGGGAGCTGGGGTTGTTTAGCCTGGAGAAGAGGAGGCTGAGGGGAGACCTTATTGCTCTCTACAGCTACCTGAAAGGAGGTTGTAGCGAAGTGGAGGTCAGTCTCTTCTGCCAAGTAACAAGTGATAGGACTAGATGAAATGGCCTCAATTTGCACCAGGGGAGGTTTAGATTGGATATTAGGAAAAATTTCTTCACCGAAAGGGTAGTCAGGCATTGGAACAGGCTGCCCAGGGAAGTGTTTGAGTCTCCATCCCTGGAGGTATTTAAAAGACGGGTAGATGTGGTGCTTAGGGACATGGTTTAGTGGTGGACTTGGCAGTGTTAGGTTAATGGTTGGACTCGATGATCTTAAGTGTCTTTTCCAACCTTAATGGTTCTATGATTCTGTGATTAAAAATCAGACTACTGCTGTTTTGTAAAATTCTGTATGTTGAAACACTAGAGAAGAAAGCAAGTACCAGTAATGTTCAGAAATGCTACCATCTTGTGGTGCCTGAAATGACTGACTAGACTGATAGCACTCTTACAGTCTACTGTTTACCCACATAGTATATAATTACATGTCATGTCTAAATGCCTGCTAAAACAAGCTTTAAAATTAGTTTTGTGATTCCTTAGTACTGTTGTAGTAATTTCTTTCAGTAGATTAGGTTGTTTTGGTTTTGAAATTAAATACCTTTTAATTAGTTTGCAAAAAATTATTATAAAAGATTATAAACGATCTATGGCTTAGTCGCATATAAAAGATTTGTTTATGAAACAAAAGGCTGTTTTGAAGGGTTCTATGACCCTCAGACTCTCAAAGGAGAAGAAAAAGATTTTTTGCTGTGGGGAGCTTACAACTGATGTGCTCCTTTTAAGGTTATATGGTGATATGAATCTAGGGACTTGATAGTGACTTATGTCTTTTATAGTGCTTGGCAAAGACTTTGTCCCCATTTATTTTATACTTCCACTAGCATGGCTTGGTGTCATATGATATCTAATCTTTCTAAGTATCACTCCCCCTGCCACTAAGTATTATTCCTTTATCTGTTTACATTATCAGTTAATGGAGAGACTTTCTTTATTTCATTAGAAAAGATGCATTAAAAATATATTTTACAAAAAATGTATATAGTTTGGGGTTCTTGATTACAATGTATAGAAAATTAAGCCAAAAGCTTTTAATATTAAAGAGAAATGATTTATAGTTAATATAAAATTATTGCTCTGGCAATTAGTTTCACTTGATTTAATGTGCAGCATAGTTTATTGAAGATAGTATGCTATATTAGGTGCATATTAGGGGTGTTTCTCATCTAAATGCATTATTATGTCTACAAAACTTTTATATTAGCAGCTTTTTCTATAGCTTCATAGCAAGTCGTCTTCTTCTGGAGAACAAGTCTTATGAGCAGCAGCTGAGGGAGCTGGGGTTGTTTACTCTGGAGAAGAGGAGGCTGAGGGGAGACCTTATCGCTCTCCACAACTGCCTGAAAGGTAGTTGTAGTGAGATAGGTGTTGGTCTCTGCTCCCAAGTAACAAGGGATAGGATGAGAGGAAATGGCCTCAAGTTGTGCCAGAGGAGATTTAGATTAGATATTAGGAAAAATTTCTTCACCAAGAGAGTGGTTAGGCATTGGAACAGACTGCCCAGGGAAGTGGTACAATCACAGTCCCTGGGAGTATTCAGAAAACGTGTGCATGTGGTGCTTAGGGACATGGTTTAGAGGTGGACCAGGCAGTTAGGTTAACAGGTTGGACTTGATGATCTCAGAGGTCCTTTCCAACCTTAACGATTCTATGATTCTATAAACAAAATGATGCCTACTTTCTAAAAATGACTTTCACCTGTAGACCTTGAAGTATTTTTCTTGAGATTAGTAAATAATAATAGCAAACTTACATGAATAATGATAGCAAGTTTATAGGAAGAAAGTAACAAATATTCTTGTTCTTTTAAAATCAGGCTACAAATAAGTTACAGGGCTTCAAGTGTCTCTCTGAAACATTTGTTCGATATATCATATGAATACTTCCAGTTATATTTTATGCTTACGGTCAGTTCTATTATGTATTTTTTTTCTGGTTGGCATATGTACAAGTGAATAAGCTACTGACTTTTAATTGTGCAGCCAGGGGTAGAATTGTTGTCTTGTGCTCTTCTTTATTTTAACTTTTTCTGAAGTATGAATGTTGGGAAGGAATTCAATGTAGAGAGTAAAAGGGTGAGGGAGAAAGGAGGAAATAACAGACAGACAGTGTTCTGTAGTATATCTCCATAATAAAAATAAAAGCAGATAGGTGACCAGACTTTTGCCTGAGCTTTTGGGAGCTCTCAAAATGTTGCAAACTTAATGGAGTGTATTGGTGTCAGCGGTTATATAGGGATAGTCCTCATAAAGCTTAATGGTATATATGTTTAGGGGGTGCATATGTATCTATTTATATAAAATTTTAGACAGTAGGAAAAATAAAAATATTTTGTTTAGAGTAGCCAGTTCAGAGCTGCCTCAATACCATGTCATGATCTGAAAATCGTTGACGTTTTGGAAATAAGGTGTCAGCTTATAAGAAGAGCTCTAGGTGAGCCCTATTGTTTTGTGTGTTAGAAGACCACAGTAGCAGTACTTGGAGGAACTACTACATTCAAGAGTCATGAGTAACTGATCCCTTCCTTTCTTGACACTAGGATGCCCAGAAATTGAGAGCTCTTAGCAAGCCATAAGAAGTTCCTTGCCTCAATCAAAGGAGATCTACAGTCACATGCTGAATTCAGACCATTGGAATTCCTTGGGTCCTCAAACCCATACTGTGCTTGGTATTATTCCTAGTTCATGAACAGCCAGTTCTTAAGAGTAAGAACCTGGGAGACTATTTTTCATGGAGCTCTGCTTATCTCACTCCAAGCTCAGAAACCTTGTGTCTCATGGGAGATGTCAATGTGCCGTAGGTGTATGTAGTATACTGCATATAGTATCCTGTCCAGTTCTATACACTTGTTTTGTTTACCAGCTTCTAGATCTCAAGCAGCCCATTTCCAGTGGCTGTGTTAGGTCTTGACACATACACTTCTAGTAACTTGGAATGGTAGAGGCACCATGATGGATCTTGAGAAATACACTGCATCATGAAGGGTTACAGGCCTTTATGATCATAACCGAGTTCGTTTCTTAGTCAAATTGTTCCTTATGTTAGATAATGAGTTTTTGTGGGGTGCAGCCGGCTTCTGTACTGTGCTTCTACAATAGACCAAGAGTGTTTTGGTCAGTTATCAGGTTTCAATGCGTTATGGCAGCAGTAGCAGTATTAGCAGAGCAGTGGTGGTAATAGCACATACTGAAAACCAAGAAAAAATAAGTCTCATGTTTGGGAAAAAGCTAACCATGTAAGTCTGTAAAATGGGCCCCAAATGGGGCAAGAATTAGCTTAATACAATAGCTATTTTATTCATCCAGACAAAAGATCATGTGAATTCAGGGAAATACACAGTAGAGAGGATTTCCCTCACATAGGTGTGTAGGTGTTTGATTTTTAAATATAATCAGATATGCACAGTCAAGGACAGTACATCCAACAGGTGTGCTAATATTATATATATTCTCTGATCTGCTTCTGCCTGTGAAACTTTATAGCACCTTTTAACAGGTGCTAGGTGTTCACTTTCAGCAAAAGCTGGAAGTTATAGTAATTTCTGTCCTGTTTTCATGAGAACTCTATTTCAGGGCTATGACAATTGGTAAGTGAAAGAAGAGGCCACATGTCAGCAGGGATGAATTTTTGCAAATAGTTTAATCTCTCTTAGTTCTGGAGTAAATTGTGAAAAATAATGACCGCTAAATACTACAACTGTATTTTGACATTGAATGTTTATTTTCCTTAAAAATCTAAAATTGAGCATCACATAAAATATTGCTATTAAATATTACATAATATAATTAACAAACATTGAACTGAAGTCTACATGCAGCGCTTGTGCAGTATTTTGCTTATGTTTCTGACTGCCCATTTTATATTTTATTAATGCGTATGACATTATTCATCTAACATTTATGCATTCTAAAAGCAGAAGCAGTATTATGGTCTAAAGGAGTAAAATATTCAACTAAGTTAAGATACTGGTGGCATAGACAAAAATAATTTGAATCAGTGAGAAAAGTTAAATAAAAATTTGCCTGTGTGAGCCTGGAAGTAATATGAGCATATGCAGTGCAGCTTACACAATGCACATAACTATTGTGGCTCTGTCTTATGAAGAGACAAATTCTATCACAGTAAGACTAATTTGATTGTCTTATGTTTTTAGAACAAATATTGCATACTGGCTTTTGTGAAATAATTGCAGGAGTATATTTGAAATGTACTTTCTGTATTGTAATTTTATTTGTATGCTTTATAAACGTATTTCACTGGAAACCACGTTGTTGTATATCTCTCTTGTCAAAGGAATATAGGAATGTGCAGGTTCATGAGTGAAATACAGAGGTTCAGATATAATTTCTGGATTAAATCCTTCATTCACCAGATGCATTTTTGGATGCTTGAAAGTTGCAGTAATTTGCATAACATCCGAAAAAAAAAAATAATTCAAGTAAAATGCAATATTCCATTTCAGCCTATATCAGTGAAAATATGATGCAATTACTGAATAAAATGGATTATACAATTTTACTATAGAATGTCTTCAGATAGACAGAATGATCTGATTCACAAGTGCAGTGAAATCTAAATCTAAATGCAGCTTTTATTTCTTATTCATTTCTCTCTCAAAGCCACATACAAGCTTGCAAGTTTCTGTTTCGAAATAAGCATTTTCTTTAACTTTCATTAGTGCAGCTGACCACAAAATCTGTAGTTTGTGGGACACTTGGTGATGCTCTGCAGAGAGCTGGCCAATTTTATCACACCAGCTCTCCTCTGATTTCCAACTGCAAAAGTTCATTTCAGGCATTAAATACAAATATGTTAAATGCCTTCCTGTATTATTATTCTGTGTAACCAGTTGCTGTACAGTTATTCAAATGCCAATTCATGAACAAGTTGG
Organism: Platalea leucorodia; assembly: GCF_965183815.1. Taxonomy (NCBI): domain Eukaryota; kingdom Metazoa; phylum Chordata; class Aves; order Pelecaniformes; family Threskiornithidae; genus Platalea; species Platalea leucorodia. The sequence continues at coordinate 52,155,229 of NC_138858.1, forward strand.
TCTGCACACAATAGTCATTGTATGAGAGCAGAAGTGGTATATAAAATAATCTCATTTAAAATGTGGCTTACATTAAGAGAAAAGTTTAAAACATGCTATTCTCAAGCATTTTTATTACTTGTATGGTGTTTTCAATGTAGTCAACATTTTCTTTTAGTTCTCATGCTGAAACAAGCCACTTTTCGGTTACTTGTTTTTCTCTCTTGATCTGTAACATGCCTGATTTCTTCTTCACACTGATACTCCATTTCCACAACTCCCAGATCATTTAGTCTTTGGCTTCTGAGCTGAGACTGCTAATAGAGACTGCTAATAAGTTTGCCAGTTCATTCTCTCTTTTGGCAGCACTTATGGTAGGAACCACACTTAGACCACCAAGTCATTTCACACAGACACTGAATAGCTGCCAGATGGTAATAATGTTCAGTCATTACCAAGTGGGATTGCTTCAACTTGAATAGCTAGCATGAATTTGTCTTGGTAATTATTTAGACAGTTGCAATGATAAGGTTAAAGATTTAATAAAGACAGGTATTAAATATATTAAAAGTGTGTTATGAGTACAGATTGCTGAGATTTTCTGTTTAAATGTTACCCTGATGTTATTTTAATAAAGTCAGATTTTTCTACATGGAAACACAAGGTTTTTTTTTTAAAAAAAAAAACAACAAAAAACAAATAAAACCAAAAAACCCAAAACAAAACAGAGCACAAATAATGCAAAACTGAAATCACTCACTGGATGCTCTTAGAAACCTTTTCCTAATGTTTTTCTGCAAACAAGAAATGAAGTTAGCAAAAGTCAAGTGAAAAAACTGCTATCTCAGAGCCTTGGAGTACAGTGGTTCTTTGCATCATTGTCCCTGGGCCTCTGCTCTTCCTCTAGAGTCAAGTCAGAGAGGTTGAGAAGAACAACTCGCTGGTTTTCTGTCTGTCTGGTTTTCACAAAATCAGTCAACAATGGTTGCAAGTCATATTAAAAAGAGCCTACATATGGACTGCTGAAAAATTTTGAAGATTGATTTTCTCTTAAATGCAATTTTGCATGCGAATTTTTGATTTTTGCTTGTCACTCTTGATTAGGTTGAGCTCTTTCTCAAGACACATCTTTTTTTTTCAGAAGGGACTTCATTTTCTGTCCACTCAGAAAATTGAGAGTTCAGCATTCATCCTATTACCCTCCCCTAAGGTGTTTTTTAAAGTAACAACATGGGGTTTATAATTTTGACTTTTTTAATAAAATTGGTTTTATCTCCTTTAATAAGAATTTACATGTGTAAATATTCATGAATTAGTACTGATAGTATCTTTGGTAGTAAGCTCCCTTGAATTAGCTAAAAAAAGCTTTAGTCGGAGAACACATAAACTCAAACAGGTTTCATCAGTTCCACATATATAGACCCTAGAGCTCTGTAAAGATTTTCTCCATGTAATGGAACCATAAAGACAAGTCTGTTTCGAAGGTTTTTCCCAGAAGAGGGCACTGCTGTCTTGAGACACTGTAGATAGTATAACCTACGCTAACGGCAATTGAAGATACATTTACCTAGTAGAGTAACCTATTCGTGAAAAAATAGCTTTCCTCAATTCCTTAAACTCTCTTAAAAATTACACTTCTCTCTAAATGTATACATTCTTTTTCTCCTCTTCCTCTCCAGTCTCACTCACTCTGTTACATTCCCATCTTGTTCTCAGTCAAATTGGTTCCTTTCAGACAATTTGTGAATATTTAGGGAGAGGCAAAACTGCTGAATGCCTCTCAGCATCCCCTAACAGCAGAAAACTGTCTGCTACAAGCTTTCAGAAGATGTAATGAGGGGCCCTTTCCTGATCTTTGCACTTCATGCTCTCCTGTCCTGTTGCAGAAGGTCATCCTGTGGGGAGAACACAAGGGGTGCAATCCTTGCACTTTCAAGGTGCAGGTTTAAAAAGAATGGTATCCCAGTTCTGCTTTTATACTCTAAAGTACGTGGGTACATTTTAGTTCTCAGATGATGAGATCTTCACTGTAAAGTATTTACCTTACTATCTGTTGCAAAGAGCTAGATATTTCTTTGATGCTTTGTCAGTAACAATGAATAATAACCACTTCAAGAACAACCATATTACAGAAAGGTTTTAAACGGATCATGTCATCCTTTTATAATGGAACACTGTTGTGTATAATATCACTCGTCTGCATCTGGTAGTCTTCCATTGGCTAGAAGAACACACTACTTAAAGATGAAGAGCTTTGAAATAAAATCCAACTTTGCCAAGTTATTAATCACATCTTGGATTTTTATGTATGGATGGATCCTTAAAGCAAAATATAAGTTTAATTCATCAAATTTTTGCTTAACTTCATAAGGGACAGAGTCCCTTGGGAGGCAGTCCTGAAGGGAAAAGGAGTCCAGGAAGGCTGGACATTCTTCAAGAAGGAAATCTTAAAGGCACAGGAGCAGGCTGTCCCCATGTGCTAAAAGATAAGCCAGCAGGGGAGAAGGCCAGCCTGGCTGAACTGAGAGCTTTGGCTGGAACTCAGGAAAAAAAGGAGAGTTAACTACCTTTGGAAGAAGGGGCAGGCAACTCAGGAGGACTACAAGGATGTTGTGAGGTTATGCAGGGAGAGGATTAGAAGGGCCAAAGCCCGTCTGAAACTTAATCTGGCTACTGCCGTAAAAGACAATAAAAAATGTTTCTATAAATACATTAGCAACAAAAGGAGGGCTAAGGAGAATCTCCATCCTTTATTGGATGCGGGGGGAAACAGTGACAGAGGACAAGGAAAAGGCTGAGGTACTTAATGCCTTCTTTGTGTCAGTCTTCAATAGTCAGACCAGTTGTTCTCAGAGGTACCCAGCCTCCTGAGCTGGAAGTCAGGGATGGGGAGCAGAATGAAGCCCCCATAATCCAAGGGGAAATGGTTAGCGACCTGCTACACCACTTAGACGTGCAAAAGTCTATGGGGCTGCATGTAATCCACCCAAGGGTACTGAGGGAGCTGGTGGAAGTGCTCACCAAGCCACCTTCAATCATTTATCATCAGTCCTGGCTAACCAGGGAGGTCCCAGTCAACAGGAGGTTAGGAAATGTGATGCCCATCTACAAGAAGGCTGAAAGGAGGATGTGGGGAACTACAGGCCTGTCAGCCTGACCTCAGTGCTGGGGAAGGTTATGGAGCAGATCAGCCTGAGTGCCATCATGTGACACCATACAGGACAACCAGGGGATCCGGCTCAGTCAGCATGGGTTTATGAGAGGGAGGTCCTGCTTGACTAACCTGGTCTCCTTCTATGACAAGGTGACCCGCTTAGTGGATGAGGGAAAGGCTGTGGACGTTGCCTACTTGGACTTTAGTAAAGCCTGTGACATCACTGCCCACAGCATTCTCCTGGAGAAACTGGCTGCTCACAGCTTGGATGGGTGTACTCTTCGCTGGGTAAAAAACTGGCTGGATGGCCAGGCCCAAAGAGTTGTGGTAAATGGAGTCAAATCCAGTCGGTGGCCAGTCACAAGTGGTGTTCCCCAGCGCTCAGTATTGGGGCCAGTTCTGTTTAATATCTTTATCAACAACCTGGATGAGGGGATTGAGTGCACCCTCAGGAAGGTTGCAAATGACACCAAGTTGGGTGGAAGTGTTGATCTGCTGGAGGGTAGGAGGGCCCTACAGAGGGACCTGGACAGGCTGGATCAATGGGCTGAGGCCAACTGTATGAGGCTCAACAAGGTTAAGTGCCGGGTCCTGCGCTCCTGCACTTGGGTCACAGCAACCCCATGCAATGCTACAGGTGTAGGGAAGAGTGTCTGGAGAGCTGCCTGGCAGAAAAGGACCTGGGGGTGTTGGTGGACAGCCAGCTGAACGTGAGCCGCCAGTGTGCTCAGGTGGCCAAGAAGGCCAATAGCATCCTGGCTTGATTCACAAATCGCATGGCCAGCAGGACTAGGGAAGTGATCATCCCCTTGTACTCGGCACTGGTGAGGCTGCACCTCGACTACTGTGTTCAGTTTTGGGCCCCTCACTACAAGAAGGACGTTGAGGTGCTGGAGCGTGTCCAAAGAAGGGCAACAAAGCTGGTGAAGGGTCTAGAGCACAAGTCCTACGAGGAGCAGCTGAGGGAGCTGGGGTTGTTTAGCCTGGAGAAGAGGAGGCTGAGGGGAGACCTTATTGCTCTCTACAGCTACCTGAAAGGAGGTTGTAGCGAAGTGGAGGTCAGTCTCTTCTGCCAAGTAACAAGTGATAGGACTAGATGAAATGGCCTCAATTTGCACCAGGGGAGGTTTAGATTGGATATTAGGAAAAATTTCTTCACCGAAAGGGTAGTCAGGCATTGGAACAGGCTGCCCAGGGAAGTGTTTGAGTCTCCATCCCTGGAGGTATTTAAAAGACGGGTAGATGTGGTGCTTAGGGACATGGTTTAGTGGTGGACTTGGCAGTGTTAGGTTAATGGTTGGACTTGATGATCTTAAAGGTCTTTCCCAACCTAAACGATTCTATGTTTCTGTGATAATAAAGCAACAATAATTCAGACCAATATTACCTTTTGTGTTTCAGTTCTTGAAACTTTGTAAATTTATTCCTGCATTCTATGATTGTAGAGACCAATTTTCAGGTCAGACAGAGATAAATACAAGTAGGAGGCAGCTGATTGTCTTACCATGATTCTCATAAAGCATGGTTGGGCACAACTTGGAAGGAAGTCCACAACATGCTTATAAAGTCTTTCTCCATTAAAGGGTTGGTCAGGTTTAAGCACAACAGCTGCCATCCCTGTTCTTCCTTCATAGTCTAAAAAACATTGAAAAATATTATGAGAAGTGAGAGTGTGTGTGAGTCTTTTATGACATTTGGTGGGATTTAGTATTGCTCAGAGCAAATATTTTGATATTGTGAAATATCTGCCCTATCCTCTCAGACATCATTGAGTATAAGATACACAATACTTTATATTGGAAGACTTAAAGTTACTTTCAGTGTTTTTATTAAACTAAAAAGATGTCACTAACCTCTTTCTGTTATGAGTTCTATATGGCTGGCAGCTGGCTGTTGCATTTTCTTCCTATCTTTCTCAATCTTAACATGGGTAACATAGTGGTCTAATGCAATTAGAGTGACCATTAGTTCAATAAAAAGCTGAACTCACTTCCACAAAGACTAGTGCAAAAAATGGACATAGACATGTATGAGACTTTACTTGGTCTATATAAAGTTCAGTGGCTATCATACATTGTATAAGCAGTACTGACTGTTTTCTGCTTTATTCCACAGACAGATTAGTGACAAACAGGGGAAGTGCCTCAGTAAATTACAAGCAGCAAGTTATGTTTGATGTGAAAACAGAAAAAAAACCCTTTTAAAAAAGATGTAAGAAACTTCTGCTTTCTCTTTAGTCAAACACAAGTAAAAATTCCAAACAGAGAAAAGATCTAAATTAGAAGAAATGAGCTGCCACAGTTAAATCCATCCAGAATGAAAGAGCAGCTTTGAGGTGTGGCCAAAGCACTGGAAAGATAAAATATGGGTGTTCCCTTTTTGTGAAAATTAACTTGCAGTTGTTTAATTTGTAATATGCCTTAAAGTTTGTTTTGGCAATATTTGAGACTCAAGCTGATTCAGAAAAAGGAAAGACTGTGCTATCTAGATTTTGTTAACACAACAACCAAGAATGAATGTGATTCTTAAGCTCTTGAGGTTTTGTTTTGATGTGCTATTCACTGCCTGAGATAGCAATAGCCCTTTGAGGAGTTCTTGTCAGCTCCAACTGTAGATGAAAATGAGATATGCTTTCCAAGTTAGTTTACAGTTTTATTTGCATGCACTTGAGGATGCCATCTCTCACAAATGAACATATTGGCATTTGACAGCCACCTGCTGATCAACCATTCAGATTATGGCCTTTGTATCCTCTTTCTTTGAATCCATTGTGTCCCCCATCTCTCAGGGCTAAGTAGTAGCTTGTCTCTTGATAGCTTCTTCTTCATGTGACTAGTTTCTTTTAATACTAGACTTTGTTTGCCTTCATCTAAAGGAAACATAAAACTGCTATTCAGCACCACGAGAAAGTTTGCCTTCCTCAACCTGTTGATTCAATGGATGCATCTTCTGAGCATTTTTCCACCTCATCTTGTAATGTAGTTGCCTACAGTTGTTCAGCATGGTATTGTATATTTTTATGAAGCACCATATGTGGTTGGGAACATTCCAATTATAAAAAAAATATGTATCTTGTAGGACTCTACTTACAAGATAGTGACAGGTGTTTTCAGACGTCATCTTTTCATATGTTCCCTGTTTCACCATTTTTCAGATGAAAGCCTGTAGCCTAAGAGAAATTTGTAGTTTATAACTTCGTACTTCTCATATCTGTGTTACGAGTTTTAATTCATCCTGATGTTTCTGCCATTCATTACAAAATTTCAGCGTGTCATGTTTATTCAATGCAGCATTTTATTGAAACTGAAATTTCAAAGCACTGTAGGAAAGCCCGAAATGCTGAGTTGACACCATTTATTTCCTTACGTATAAGTATGCATTTTGTTGAAGGAACAGAAAGGATAGAGTAGGAAATTACTATTTTCATTTTATATTCTCAAACTATAGGGAATGTCTTACTTTTTATGCTTACACCATAAACATTATCTTCTTGGACAAAATCCATCATACCAATGACCTCTGCGACTTTTACAGTGGCAACATTTTCTCCTTTCCACCTGTCGAAAATATTTTTTAAAATAACATAGGTATTAGCTAAAAAATTTTCATTTAATCCATAGCTATATGTGATGCAGCACTACTTTTAATGTGGACTACTGTTATTCTTAACTGAAGAGTGTAAGCAGATAAATCCTTTTCTGATTTAGTGCCATCTCATTTGAGACCCCAAACTTAAAAGAGATAGAAGTGCCATTTGACTCAAATTTTAAAAATTCTGCTGTTTTGATGTGAACTTTGGTGGACTTTGATTGTGATCCTTTATGTCTCTGTTAAAACAAAATTGGTATTCGTCAGGTTCAAGTCTGACCTGTGTCATCGAGTCCTGTATGTGTATGATTTCTTCCAAGCTCACTGAATTTAGCGTTAACTCTGTACTATACCTGAAAGTGTCTCCTACCCAGTCAGTGAAGTAGAGGAAGTCATCCTCATCCATCACAGGAGGACTCCTGTGTTAAAATACACATCTCCTTTCACAAACACATTATACAGGAGTTTCTTCTCTGAGGCTTTGTGATTTCCAGCATATCCAGAAAATGGGGCATCCTGAGTAACTCGGATGACTAGGAGACCTGGTTTACCTGCAGGCCATGAAAAGGGGATGCAAAACCCCATATTTACAGTGAGCTATTTAGAACACGAAGTATCATATTAAAAATCTTTTGGAAAGCCACATCTGTTCTACTCATCTTGTTGCTACATTTCCATAAGTATTTCCTGAGCAGCAGAAATAGGTGAGTGGAAGAGGGAACATAAATTTGCTTCCTTCTCTTCTGAAAAACTAGACTTTAGGGAAGAGCTTTTTGGAGTACAGTGTACATCACTTACCCTGAAAAAGCATTTGCCCAATGAAAGGATGACTTTTCTGTCAATTGAAAAGGGTGCTGGTAATCAAGCAATACACATGGGGGCAAAACATAGCACCTAACCTCTTGTGCTTTATGGTTTTCTGGAGGACAGGGCTGCTACTGCTCTCAGCACTGCGCTGGTGTGGAAATGCACGTTGTAAGCCATAATGTGCCTGGGCCTCTGAACATCAAGGAGTCCCTGCAGTCTGCAGCATATCCCTACTGGGCATCACCCCTTGTTGCTGACTGTATAAGTAAGTCCCATTTATATCAAGGGCAAAAATTCCATTGACTTTACTGGAATTGGCTGAAAATACCCTTTTAAATGCTTTTTTATTATTCTCTATCTGTGATAGGTACTGGCTTATTTCTCAGTATGTTCCTGAGGTTAAAAAACATTTCCATGTTCTAAAGATTTTTTTTTTCCGTTCAACGGATGTGTGGAGATGTTTTCAAACAAATAATTTTCTTCATAGCTGTATATCAGCCTCATATTAAATCCTCCTTATTGTTTTGAACCCCAAATGTGGAAAGTAGAATGAAAGCTCGTATTACCGTGCAGGAGATGAGCTGGCATTGCTGCAAATAGGAAGCATGCTTTATAACAAAAGAAAAACCAAACCAAAGATGTTGAATTTAAAAGAGTTGTCTTAAGCCCCAGTCATTTTTACAGGATGATTCTCTATTCCAGTTTGGGAATTTACTGTCATTACTGTCTTACATTACATTGAGTGATGGCTTCAGAATTATCTAAAAAATATGTGTAACAACATGCAAGATTTTTCTAGTTGTGTCATGAAACTGGGCATTTTATCAATTTCACTGAGAAACCAAGATTTTTTGTCCAGTTTATGAAGTAACTGTAGTGAGGAAGCAAGCTCTTTTCAGGAAAAAAAAATCATTCTTTTGCTTGATTTAGATATTATCTAAATATTCTTTGCTGCAAGGGCATGTTGCTGGCTCATGGTTAACTTGTCCACCAGGACTCCCAGGTCCTTCTCCGCAGAGCTGCTTTCCCGCAGGTCAACCCCTAACCTTACCCCTTACCTTGGCTTTTAAAATATCTTTATTTTAAAAGTTGTATGGTTCTTTTTAAAAACATTCCTCAACATATATTCTGTTTTGTTTGTTACCTTCTATGGGGTACCGTGTTTAAAATTTAATTCCAATAGGGACATGGATGCTGGGTAAGCTTCCTATAGACATATTTAGTCAGAGTAGTGTCTAGAGTCTCTGTCTACATCAAGAAATCCAGGAGTGCCTCCTAGTTCCCAAATTCATGTTCTTTCTCAATTTCAGTGTGAGACCTAGGCATGCTCTGTGAAAGGAGGTAAGGACAGACATCCTGGATATGACCTAGAGCATACTGCATGAAGTCCCTCATCTAGGTAGCCCTAGTCCTGGGCAACAGCAAGACTGCTGTGCTCTGGCATGCCACAGCACAAAGAGTCTAGGTGAAATGTAGCTGCCTGGCTTATTAGCCTGCACAGGTTTCTTTCACTGTGGAAGAACCTGTGTGGTACATGAGAGGTTGTATGTGATATACTTTGGTAAGATACCTGATCCTGACAAGTCTCTGCGTTTACCCTGATTCACTTCTGTTGGCATCCTCAGTTTCTTCCGCTCAGCTAGGCCATCTTTCTGTTTTTTCCTCTTCTTACCAGTTGCTAGTTAAATATCAGTATCTTCTGAGATAAATTCTTATTATTGAGCCAAGTAAAGAAAGTTCTTCCTGCCTTCTCCTGCAGGAGAGACCTTTACACAACTAGTTTGGCCTAGCTAATTATTCCCTTGTTTCTTTGATACATGGGCTACTGACATAATGTTTGCACAGACTTGAGTTCTGGCCAACAGTTTTCCTGGCTTGTTCCCTCTAATACCCTTTTGTCTTTGACCCCTCTCCTACATCCGGACCACACAATAATAAGTCTCTGTTCAAACCAGCTGGTGGATTCTCTCAGATGTTCCCTTGTTGCTAGTTCGTGCGCCAATCTCTGACCAATGCAGTTGGAGACCATTTGAACCTTGTGCTTGTACATGATGTTTTCTGTGGTAGGTAGGAATACTTCTTGTCACCTCCCTTCAGTAACTTCCTAACTCCCAAGTATAAAATTAAGAAGATTAACCAATCTTTTCCACCATCATCAAGAAAAAAGTGTTGCAATGTAATAAGTGTTTTCAGACTTGCTTTTCTGCTGCTGCTGTTTGGTGACATCCTACTTTTGTCCAAAATCTGATCATGATTTAGCTCCCATGTTCTTCAGGACTGTTATGCTAGGGGCGACTGAGATTTTGCACCACACTGTTAGTGCTATGGCTTTATACAGGTAAGTTTATCATCATATACACACCTGTGGAACAAAATGTGCCTTTGGAACACCTCTTCAGAAAAAAAATTAAACAAACAAAAACTCATTCAGCACTTTCAAAGACATACAAAAATTAATTATCAGCCATTAAATACTTAATAGATTAGCCTTCTCCTAAGTAACTACCTGGGAACAGCGCAGTGCAGGTATTTAATAATTTAATCTGGTTCATGCTCTTGTTTGATCATTGAGTCTGATAAAGCTTTTAATGCTTATACCTTTTCCTTACTGACCTGCCACTTGTCAGTCACTCTGATGAAAAGCTAACAGGCTTGGCTTTACAGAGGAATTTATGTTAGTGCCTGGGCATAACTGTCCCATCCTGCCAGGCTTGTTTCTGTGTAACCACTACGTTTGCTGATATAAACTTTATCGCTTTCATAGAACTACAAGGAACACAAGACCCAGATTTTGTATACACTGGAAAAAAACTATCAAACATTCAAAATACTATACCATTGAAAAATGGGTGAATCTATATGACTTATGAAAATATAGGTTTGCTATATTTTAAACCTGCATTTGCAAACAAGAAGTTACACTGGGCTGGTTACAGAGGTAGCAACAGAGTTCTCCTATGTACAAAAACATTGCAACATTGTATTTTATACAGTCATTCTAAAACTGGCTTACAGGAAATTTCTTCTTCAAAACCCAAGTTACTCCTAGGTGATGAAAACAGACAAGAAAATTCAAAATAACCTTTAAAATCTATCTTATCTTCTACCACTATTGTTAAAAAAAAGTTGTTATTCTCTTAATTCAATTAATGATAAATTCAGCTATTTAAATCAATTGTAAGCTATTTCTAGCAAGATCTTTCTGTTAAATGTGACTAGCACAATGGAGCCTTGCTTCTTCTTCCGAGCAGTAACTAAAAACTTACAGTATCAGAAGCAGTGGAAGTGAACCTTTTGGTCGTCTCCAGTTGTTAGGAATACATCAAAGCCTAACCAATTTTTTTCTGTCAAGATGGTAACTGGTGTAACTCTGAAAAAAGAGAGCTTCAGATGGGGGAGAAGGTAGCTTGCAGCTTTTCTGTTTGTGTGAGAAGTGGTGGAAGGGAAACGGGCTCAGAGTCTTTATTGTTTCTGTTTCACTTCCCTTTCCCTGTTTCTGGCCAACTCATCATCCTCAATTTTTTTTTTCTGTGGCCCTGAAGTTCCTTCAGAGCTTTCCATTCCAAAAGCCACCTCATCCTAGACATCCATCTCATGTCTGCTACCCTGTCCCTTTTTCACAATTTTTTCTAAGTGTTGTCAGTCAAGAATTTACAAATTTCCCTATTTCTATCCTTTTCATAATTCCTTTTTGCCTGAGTCCTGTTTGTCCTGCATGAAGCTTCCCAGTGCCTTCCAAGTTCTGAATCACACTTGCTCCTATCTTGCCAGTTCCTCCCTGATCCAAGTACCGTCTCATGCAAGACCTGAAGCCCTCTCAGAGCTCTTCAGCCTTGCTCACCTCAAAGCCTTGTCATTCGAATCCCAGGCCCCCCAGAGTCTCCATCTGAATGGCCCACCTAAGAAAACTGTTACCCTATTTTTTCTGTTCCAAGACGGATCATAGCTTCAAACCTTTTTGTACACTACTTTTCCCATCCCTTTTGTGTTTTTGTTAGGCAGCAGCAGTCTTGTTATCCGTTGCTGTAGCCCAGCATGCCTGCCCATGCTATTCCTGAAGAAACAAAGCACTGAAATGGCTTTTAAAACGGTCTAGATATATACTTACATACCAAAACCCAGCATCTGGGCAAGACTCTAAGGACAGGAAAGGAGGACATATCTGAAAAATATCTGATTGCTAGCCCTCTACAAATAACTCCCATTATCAGAATGAAAAGGGGAGGCTCCATCGTCCTTCCTTTCTTTCACTTTAATGTCATGAATCTAATTCTGTAGGTGTTACTCAAATATGTGACTCAAAAAGCCCCAAAACACATTTACTTGACCTTATTATAAGGGTTAGTTAAAGCTTCCACAATGCATTTGTACCTTCTGACACTAAAAATAAAGCCTGACTTCTCAGATGCCTGTGTGAATGCCCTTTTAGACTTTTGGTGTAGGATACAAATATGATTTCAGGTTAAACCTACAGAAGGTACGCAGTGGTATTAGCAATACACTGACCTCATGTCATGTTATGTTGGATTTATGCAACAACTGGTGTCTGTTCTAAGCTTCAAAAACTATGCATATGTCTTAGATATTGTTTGCAGACTGGAGAAGGTGATAAAAATGAGAAAATGTCAAAAGCCTATTGGTAGACATAATATTTGAGTTACTCACCAAACGGAGTTACTGAATAAATTATGAAATGTTATAGCATTCTCAAATTAATGAAACTTCACTAGAAGGTAAATATTACCTAATTCAGTGCATCCACTGACGCCAAGAAGAGAAGCACTGATGTGGTACAAGGGAAGAGTGAGATATCCTGAGAAACCTCACCACACTGTGTAAGTAAATGCTAAGCAGGCAGATAGAGCTCTTAGATGAGTGAAGATAGCAGCTTTTGGGAAACCTGTCAAAGGGAGAAGAGCAAATTATTATAAATGTCCTGCATGCATTAATAATATTGCTGCAAACAGAATTACGTGTGGAATGTACACGGAGTATTATCTTTTTTTCTGAGTCTTTGTCTGTCCTGTCCTTTAGTATTTACTTCATGAGTATATCTCCTTAGTCTCTCAGCTTCTTCAGTCTTTTTGCCTGTAAGGCTATTTCGTCTGGTTTGTCTGGGAAAGAAAGTCCATACCCTTCACAGGCAAGGGCAGACTGAGTGTTCACACAGTGTTCCCTCACCACAAAGCAAGAATGGGAAAGCTTCTGAAGAGCCACGGTGCCACTCAGCTGCTATTTGTAATAGGAATAACTTTTACAAAGTTTTTTGGCTTGACTAGAGGAAGGATTCCTCTTTCCTTCCCAGTGAAGTAAAATGAAATTTCATTATTCAGGCCAGTCTCAGAGGAAAAGTTTTCTCCCAAAGTGCAAGCACTTGTGCTGGCCATATTTCTTTTTAGTATAGGCCTGTGAAATTCTGTCACTATGGAATCTGAGCAGCTGTTAGAGACTGGTTTTATTGGCCTTATATTTAAGAAATAAAGTTCAGCCATGGAATATCTATGTGCAAGTTCACTAACTGGAACTATTACACCCTTGTTATGCCAAGGCAAAAATGGTTTAATGTGTACTATGCTTTTAATGAAATGAATTCCTCCCTAATTTGACTTAAAAATTCAAGTTTTGTCTTCTTGTGTGCCTGCCTTGTTGCTAAATTTATACCACCTTAATTTTCAGAGAGCTGCAGTTGTACTTTGTTAGTACACATCCTCACCTGTACTTCCCGATGTGAAGATATACATAGCTGTGTTTCTGGTTTTAGTGACAGCTTTATGGTGAGACGGAACACGGTGATCCAGCACCTTGTCTAGTTTGTCTGGTATAGTGTGAACACACTGGAAAGGAGAACTGGTGCTCATCAGCCAGACAGCAACATTATTTTCCAAGAGATGAAAAATAATTTCTTCTCTATTGATCCCAAATAATCTGCCAAGTTAAAAAAATTCTATGCTCATTATTAAAATAATTACAACTGCAGACCTGATTACCTGCATTGGAATTATATACCCTAACACTGCATACAGTGAACCTACTGCAGCCCACAGCAGGACTAACCCACCTATCAGACAGTGAAAAAAAATCATGATGTTTAATTTCCCTATACTTCTTACATGGCTTTAATGGTAATAGGTAAAACTCCCTGATCTTACTTGGTGATGCTAATGTATAGGATTTAATTTAATTGGTATGTTATAATGTTTATTTTAAAGCTTGGGGCATGTACCAGCTAGTGAGCCCTCATGGGTTCATATGGAATTATGGAAGTACTGCCAACCTGTATCAAAGATGGGAAAAGAGGAATAGAAAGGTTAAATATATTGCCCAGTATTACATAATATACCAGTAAGAGGGCCAAAATTACAGCTCAACATGCTGTACTCTTTGCTCCAAGCAATCCTGCCTTGGGACCACTACTTTAAAGTAGTTCTAAAGTAACCATAAATTTGTATGTGGAAATTTTGAGCTGAAGGAAATCACCACTAACAAAGAGAATCTGAGTCTTCCTGTATTCAGTGGAGTTGTATCTACATAAGCCAACAAACAGAAATGGAAATGAGATGATGCTGAAGTATGTCTCCAGGCTGCTCAGTTGCTGATGCATGATTGTTTCTGCTGGTATATTGTCCAGTACTTGGAGAGTTTCAGATGTAAGCCTTTTATTATACTGATTAATTCCGCCTATTTTTGGTGCTTATGCACTTGAAATTTAAACAAGACGACCTCTTCCGCCTCTTTTTTAGCCAGCATACATGTATGTATATATGAAGTGCTTGCAGCTTTGAATGGCTCTGGTTTTCTATTTTTGAAGAAAAGGCATAGAGCACTCGAAAGTCACAAGTAAGCCAAACACAATACAGAACTTACTTACCTTCTCCTATCACCAGTGCTTTTGCTGCAAATGTATTAATACAGTGCAGGAGAGATCTAGAGTGGACAATGAAGTTGAGAAAAGCTACCACACAGCCCAGCTTGGCCAGACCAAACCAGACATGGATGAAGTCAGGTCCATTATGCATCAGCAGGGCCACAGTGTCACCTTTTTTCAGATGCCCATAGTGTAGGAAGACCTGTGCTACCCTGTTACTCCTCCTGTCCACATCCTGATAGGTGTACACTTTGCTTTCATAGGTAAGGAATGCCTTGCAGGGGATCTTTCTCACTCTCTGCATGAAAAGGTCAACTATGGAGAGAATTCCATTGCTTACCCATTTCTTTACCATTGCTTTTAACCTCTTCCGCCTCAAGAAGTAGATCAGATCTTCCCAGAAGTATGGGAAAAAGATCTTCAAAGAGACACACAGCACCACTATTCCTCCAGCAGTTGTCAAAAGCGTCGCATGCTTGGTGGGGGGGGAATAATAGATTAGCTATTTCAGAGACGTAAAATACAATACATTAATATAATTAACAATGAGTTTTAAGACAGAGACTGGAAGTTAATAAGCTAATTACAATTCCAGCAATTAATTTGAGAACTTTTAAAAATATCATATTGGAGTTTGCGAGAATACAAAGGCCCAGAACAATATAAAAAAAGAAAAAGGGATTAAAGAGTAAAAAAGATTGTGCAGTTTATAAGGACAGAGTTCTTTCAGAGTAAAGAATGTGGCCAGGGTGCCAGCAGAATGAAAAAGACATTGACAATTAAATACAAGATGGAAATTAATAAATTTAAAAAGTATCCAAAGAACAAATAAAAGAAGATATAAACTCAGGAAACAATTTGACTTTTTTTTTTTTTGTCTGGTTTATTGTACCATAGCAAATCCTAAAAAAGATGGAAACAGTTAAATCATATAGTATCATATGTATATTATGAAAGCATGTTAAGTATCATGTAAGTATCATGTAAGATGCACCAAATATGTTCTTCTTTGCTGCCTGGGTTGGTTTTTTGGTTCAGTAGAATTTGAGACTATCACCTAATCCTCTACAGGTTTGAACAGTCTGATGAACATACACAAATTTCAGGCAATACACTGTGAACCTTCTGCATCTTCTGAAATAGCCAGTTTTTACCTTAGGATTTTCTGGCATTTGCAATAAATGGTGATTAATAACTTTGCATTATTTATATTCTTTTCATTATTTACAATAGTACCCTCAAGTCTCAAACAAAATCATGCACAAGCACATACTAAGATTTGAAAAAAACCTTTCTAGCATAACAGTTATTAACTTCATTAATGTATTTCAGGCCACCATTAATTGCTGCATTTTCAAATGGTCATAGAGGATAACTTGTGAAGATCATGCAAGATCCCTACAACTTGATATGTGTAACATTGACCAGTCTCCTTTTTAAAGTTTCAGCCGTGATTACTACAAATATTTGAAACACTTTATGTGACAATCTAGGATTCAGGAACACTTCAGCAGTCTGGGAGGCTTTCCTAAATGATGTTGCCTCCACTCTGTAGTTTAGAAATATTTTACTGACAAACTGTACTTTTGGTATGTTCACCAAGCTCGTTTACGTTTTTAACAATATTCAGTAAATATACTAACTTCTGGATTTTTTGCAGCAAGCAAGGTCTTGCATGTACCATAAAGTATATATTATGTCGTATGGGTAAAGGAGCAGCTTAAAAATGAAAGCATCATGGCATTAATTGCATACAAACATATAAACCAAGTTAAAGTATGTAATGCATGATACTTTAAAGTTCTAAACAAAATTTTTAAACCCATCACTTTCTGAACTCTCTAATTTGTAAAGTGACATTCTTAGTTATCCTGAAGTCTGCCAAGTATTCTTCTTTATTATGTCGTGTCACATATCAGGCCATTTTTTTTTTCTTTTATATATTAAAAGAATGAAAGTAGCTACAAGTTTACTCTTACAATAGATGTGCTGTTAAAACACCTTGTGTTTCACTTCCATATGGCTCCCTTGTTGACTTTCTGGCTTTCTCAGAATGTTGTTATTTACTGGCCAAGAGCACTAACAGAAGACCTCATGACTTTCATGGCTCTTAAGTTCTCCTTAACTGTGACTTGGAAACATTTACTAATTTTTCTTTGCCCCATGTACAAGCATGCAAGATTCACTATAGCTCCAGACAGTAAATTTAGCTCTGGGGAAAGTCTAAATGGCAAGAGTTTATAAACCGAACCAATAAAGACATAGACATAGTCTTAAGAGAAAATAAATTAAAGGGATGATGACATAAGACTAGGCTCAGCCCTAGTTTTCTTTTAGGCAAGATCAGAAGTAAACTCAATAAATAATAGGCTGGCTATAGCATTCTTATATTACTTCTATTGCCAAATATAGCCATGGTATATAAGTGAGAACTCATAGTAGAATAAAACAGACGAAAGACTAAAGCAGGCTACATGAAACGATTTTGGTCTTCAGAGTTGTTTCAGGATAATTTAAGTTTTTTCATGCTTGAATGTGCATGGAAAGGCACACCAGTCCCTTATTTTAGAATTGTTCAAGCAAAATACTGTTTATGGGGCAGAAAAATTACGTGTAAGTTAAACAAAGGAAATGAAAGGAAAAATGTAGAATATATAGATGGAGAAGAAAAGGAGTGAATATTGGGAAAGAGTGACTATTAAGGAAGATTATACACCTCTCTGAGTGAGACTACAGTCATACTCAGCTGCAGTCCAGAAGCCTTACTGCCATGACCTGCCCTATGCCTGGAATGACAAGCCTGATACCTGCTTTTGGCTGTACCACCTGGGTACCACCTAGCTTGCTTTTGATTACTGGACTTTAGGATTGTCCAAAACATTCACAAAAGGTACATGCACAGGAATTTAATCCACACGCCAAATGAAGGAGTGTGGATCTAGATAAACTCTAGGCACTTTGGAAAAAATAATTATTCATACACTGTGATGAATAACTTACGATTTAGCTGTAAATGCAAACAACTCAGTTGTTCCTGCTCTTGTCAAGTGCATGCTTAATTTGCAGTCAAAGCAAAACCTTTGTATTCTTACAATATCATCTACTGCCGAATTTTGACGTGGTTTGGGTTGGGTTTTTTTGGGGGAAGGCCCTCTTGTCAACGTAAGAGATAAGCTCTTTAGTCTGACTGCATTATCTCTCCTTTGCATTCTTTTCAGCAAGTTTCATGCAGTGGAATTTTGCTGCCTGTGTATCCAGATTTGTATCTCTGCATGGTCAGAAATAAACTTACTTATTCCAATGAGTCAGTATGCTCTGGGATATTTTCCCTGAAGTCTTGGAAAGGGCATTTGAGCAATTAGCTTGAAATGACTGAGTAATTCCTTCAGCCTTGTTTTAGTTAATGGGCAATCTGGTATTTCCAGTCCTTAGTCTTCATTTGTTTATCTGATGAGAGTCATTCTATGCCAAAAAGTATTACTCTAATGAAAACTGACTGCTAGCTCTTCTCAGTCTGAACTCTGGTCTGCAGTTATTCTCTTAGAAAAAGAGAAAACAAAACAATGGAGCTGCCACCTCAGATACAGAGTTACTACATGTCCACAGCTTTGCAGGCACATGCAGAGCAGCTCTGGGAGGCAGGGGATGTGCCGGAGAGAGAAAGAACACAGGAAGCATTCAGTCAGTTAAAGAGCAGGTAAGACTAGCCAGAAATGTTCTGCAGTCCCAGGGAAATGTAAGCAGCCCTGTGTGTTGGCCCTAATGTCAAGATCATGCCCTAGTTCTCTGAGGTACCCCTGAGATGTCTCTGGGATACCTGAGATAGACAGCCTTGATGTAATTGTCCTTGTAGTTAATATTACAATGACCCTAGAGGTGCGTACAAGACTAAGTATCTGTTATACAAACTTTAAATAGTGATCCATCTAGTTGCCCAAATTTCTACTGTGGAAAAAATGTATTTTCAAGATAGCCTTTTAATAGCCTTTTAATAGCCTTAGTGTTTTGAACAGGTGCTACATAGCCTCTGCTTTGAACATTGGAAATACAAAATTGCAATTGAATTCAGGAAAATTGGTCACCAAACTCACTGGTTTTGGTTTGTTGGGGTTTTTTGTGCAATAGAGTCAGAAAGTGGGGAAACGTAGCGTTTTGTTTACTTGCTCTCTCTGCTTTGTTCGTGTTTGCTTCTTTTCAGCTTTTCCTCTGCAATCACAAGGATTGAAAACATTTCCTTTTAATGAAAACTGAGATTCTTAAATATCTCTGTGTATTTAGAGCTTGATCTTGAAGTAAAACACAAAAGGCTAAGAAAGTAGTCAATGGTATCAAAATGCACAATTAACTATTTTTCAGTATTTAGGCAACCACATGAATAATGACAAATAGGAAAGGTTTCCAAATACAGTGAGCGCAAACATTCACTAAGAATTCAAGTGACTATTCTGTTTTCCAAGTAATCTGCCAGCTTTTTCAGTAAAACAACATGCTACATTTGCTAAAAGCAATCTAATCTGTAGGCAGCAAAAGTACAGTTTTGAAGCTCCGCATACTGTATCATAGGAATAGATTAATGAAGAGGTCTATCTGATTGAGGCAGAGAGACAGAGAAGACAACTTCAGAAAAGTGTAACGCAAGCAAATAAAGGAATGAGACTAATCTGACTTCAGATACATACAGTAGACGTTGTTTTATGTAAATAAGAAATTGCCTATAAAAGAAATGCAAACATTTTAATTCAGCTCAGTTTATAACCAGTGCTTTTTTCCAGCATCTGAATGATAAGTAAGCAAATATTTTCATACCAACTTTTTTGTATTATATTTTGATTACTGTCCTGTATTCAGTTAGATCCTTTCTGCCTCTGTGTATCACTCATAGGAAGGTTGCATGGGTAGTCTGAATATAGTAGTTTTGTCTGAGCAGGTGTTCTCTTGCAGATCCACACCTGTGGTGTTTCACTCCTGATTGCATGCCTACACGTACAGCTAAAGACTCCTTTCTGTCTCCTCTCTTGCAGAGGGGGCACTCAGGCTTGCTGTCAGCCCATGGCAGGAGGCACACGTAACTGAACTGGTGGAGGCATGGCATCACATAGGCAGGATCATCCCAGCTGTCCAGCCATATTGGACAGTGGTTCTCCAGCTCCGTGGCCATGCTCTCCACTCCCTGCGGTGGGCTGCGGGGAGCTGGGGATGTCGAGCTGCTCCTTCTCACTGGTGCTGCAGCAGCGGGTGTTGCGCTAGAAAAAGAAGAGAAGCCACCGTCATTGACTGGGCCAGGGAGGGGTGGAAGAGGTGCCCAGGTCCCTCAAGGAGGGAACCCCCCCAGCTCCCCACCCCAGGATGAGGTTTCTCCACCCAGCTCACCTCTGCTGCTGCGAGCGCACCTCCTGGGTGCCCCGGCCGCCTGAAGCTGGCAGGGCCGGGGATAATCCTTTGATGGCTCTGGGGCCGGGCACGCAGAGCTGCAAGCAACAACTCCGCAACCAGGACACCAGCACCAAGGCTTCGCTCAACACTCCAGCCTTGCAAACTGCTCAGCCAGAGTGCGGGCATGAGCCAGCTGGGGGGCACTCAGCGCCCAGATGTAAGCAGCGAGCGGCACCTGGTCACAATCCGTCACTTGGGGACACCGCAGTCCATCCCTCGGTGACAACAGAACCCATCACTCGGGGACTCGGTGACATCAGAACCCATCATTCAGGGACTCCTTTCTGTCTCCTGGATGTCCCAGGTCTCCTGTTCTGTAGTTCCTCCGCTTTGCAGCTATCTTCAGGCATGTGAGTGAAAGGGAATCGCACATCGTATCTTGGAACGCAGTGTGTTGCTGACTGTATTGAGAGAGAACTGTTAGAAGAGAAAGAAGTCAATTATGCTCTGCTAGTTCCACGCTTAAAAGGACCATAAGCAGCAAGACATAGAGTTATACCAAAGGAAAGGACTAATCTGTTGAAATGGCTGTTTCACTGTAATAGAAGCAGCTTAGTGATGTTTCTGTTTACTCCTAAATACAATACAGTCAGTATACAGCAAACATTTCTACAGCATTGCTCTCACATTGTCATATATTCTCTGCAATAGGTACAAAAGCCTTATTAGGTTGAGTAATATTTTCTGATTAACACATTTTTTAAGCTCAGTCATACGGACCTCAGAGGACAGTCTTGTTAGAGAACGTAGATGCTGAAAAAGGACACTATCATGGATGTCCCTGGCTGCCTAATTGGTTGAAGAAGTAGCTAAGATTACCTGAATACAGGAAGGCGTATACGCTGTTGGCTAGCAATTTAAATCATACGGACCAAGCCTTTACTTTCTGAAAGTCAAAATTACAAGCTGAATAGCTTTTGAAAAAGCTTGCTAAATACACAGGGGCTGGCTGCGTTCCTGTTGGTGTACTTTTTAGTATTTTATGAGAAATGTCTTCTATATTTGTATGAATGTTTTCTGAGGCATAATTAAGGTATTCAGTTTTTAGAAAATCTCTAGGCCGTTACTTTTTGCATGCAATGTATGTTATTGAATAATTAATAGATTACATTATTTAATTAGATTAGAATATATTACTTAAGCTTACAGACTTTGTTCCATTCACATCCTAAGTTTCTCATTTTATTTACTCTATTTGGAGGACATAATTCTGGGCTGATCCTATGGTATGCTGGCACTTTAGGGAAGGGTTGGACTATCATGCTGACTGGAGGAAAAGATTAAAGATGCTGTAAAGGAGAGAACGTGACGATGGAGTAAGTTGTCTGAAAACATGAAAGATCTGTTAGAGAGCAAGCAGAACATGAAGCAAACGGTTAGGAGTGAGGGTCAGGCAGAGGAACGGTTTGGTTTATTTCTAACAATGGAAGTAGAGATGTGCGATTTTGTTGTTATTGTCGGTCCCTCTTGAATGATTTATTTTAACTTTTTTTTAACTTTTTTTTTTTTTTTTTTAAATCCTCAAAAGCAAGGACAACACTGGGAAGTACTCACAAAGTGAGGTCCAGAAGACTGAACAGTTTCAGCTGACATAAAATCTACCAGATCAGCAGGAGACAGAGAAAATGTATGTATCCTATAGCATAATTGTTACGGGTCTTTCCTAGCAGTCCTAGATTTCAGACCATTTACTTAGCAGCAGAAACTGCACCTGTGTGCTGCATCGTGGTATGCGTCCTGAGGATGGCTCACAAGTATAAGCAGGGCAGAATTGTGCTACTTCCCTTTCTTTCTTTACTTTAGACAACGAAAAGGAAGTTGTTTGTTAGAATAGACTCTTTACACGACTAAAATACTTTCACAGAATCACAGAAAGGCTGAGGTTGGAAGGGACCTCTGGATGTCATCTTGTCAAGGCCACCCGCTCCAGCAGAGACAGCTAGAGCCGCTTACCTGCAATCATGTCCAGACTGCTCTTCAACATGCCTTCTCCTGTCACTGGGCACCGCCGGACAGAGCCTGCCTCCGTCTTCTTCGCAGCCTCCCTTCGGGCCTTTTTGTACACTGATCAGATCCCCCCTCAGCCTTCTCTTCACCAGGCTAAGCAGTCCCAGCTCGTCCTCAGAGGAGAGGTGCTCCAGTGCCTTAATCATCTTCATGGCCCACTGCTGGACTCTCTCCAGTACGTGCAGCTCTCTCTTGTACTGGGGAAGCCCAGAAGCGGACGCAGTGCTCCAGGTGTGGCATCACCAGTGCCAAGTGGAGAGGAAGGATCGCCTTGCTCGCCCTGCTGGCAAAACTCCTCCTAATGCAGCCCAGGACAGTGGTAGTGTTCCTTGTGGCAAGGGCACGTTGTTGGCTCATCGTCAGCTTGGTGCCCACCGGGACCTCCAGGGCTTTTTCTGCAAAGCTGCTTTCCAGCCGGGCAGCCCACCGCATGTGCTGGTGCCTGGGGCTGTCATTCCCCAAGGGCAGGACTTGGTGTTTCCCTGGGCTGAACTTCTTGGGGCTCCTGCCTTGGCAGGGTACGACCCTAGGGCGATGCAGAGAGCAGCACCAAGTCGTGACTACGCACAGGAGGAGGGATCTGGGCGCTGCCATAGCAAGGCTGCACGGGGCAGCGCAGGCTGGGAGGAGAGCAGAGCCCCGGGACGTGGGGGCAGAGGGTGCGGCGAGGAGGAGGCCAGCCCTGGGGTGACGAGCGGTGGGGCAGGGGCTGGTGCTGGAGACCTCCCCAGCTGGAAACATCTGCCCCGGGACCGGCTGCAGAGATGCAGGTCTGGAGCTGGGCAGCCCTTGCCTTTGGGCAGTTTGTTTTCCTTGATGGATCTAGACTACTGAGAGCCTTCTGGTTGACTTGTGGGCTGGCACGTGCCCCAGCTGCTGACCCCGCCCTGGTTTTGGCAGCTCCTGGGGCCTGGCTCTAATTCTGCCGGCGGGGTGGCCTCTTGGGGGGCTGGGAAGAGTCCTGGGAGGTGCCGGCCCTCCTCTTCGGGGGTCTCCGTGGCCTCCCAAGGGAGCGGTCCCTGCCCCGGCTGGCACTGGAGGGACCTGCCACAGCCTCCCCCGGATCCTCGTGCCGCTCTTCCTGCTCCCCGTGGGTGGGAACGGGGGCATCACGGGGGCGGCTGCTGGGACGCCCACGAAGAGCAGCGGCTGAGGTGCTGGGGCGCTCCTCTTCGTTGGCTCCCGCAGGGCTGCCGGAGGGGGCTGGGCCAGGGGCAGGAGACCCCCTTCGGGAGGCAGCAGGACGAGTGGCAGCCGTGGGGCTGCCCTGCCGCTCCTCGGCAGCATGGCCGTCCTGGAGGCCCAGCAGTCGGTGGGCCTCCCCGCTGCAGCGTTGCACGGCGACATCGATAAGCTGTTGGACGAATGTCGCCGCGCGATTCTGGAGGCTGACCTGCATCAGCGGGACCAGGACCTCTTCATCCAGCCCAAAGAAGCCCAGGACGGACAGGATGAGGTCCTCCATCACGACGGCTGTTGAAGGCTCCTCCGCAAAGATCAGCCGCAGCTGCTGTTGCAGCCACGGCAGAAAGCGTTGGAGGAGGGCTGGGTGGTCGTCAAAAAGGGACGCCCAGGTGTCGGGCTGGAGGCCGCCCACTGGAGCCCGGGGCACCGCCTCCACCGCCAGCGGCTGGGGTGTTACAGGGCGAGGAGGGCTGTGGGGGGCTGGATGCCCGCGCCCTCCTCCAGCCTGGCGGGTGCCGGCCGATGTTGATGCCAGCCCAGACGGTCTGATGACGACCTCCTCAAAGTTGTTGTCGGCCCGCACCGAGTGCACGATGGACTGCACTCTCCTCTTGCAGAGGGGGCACTCGGGCTTGCTGTTGGCCCACCGCAGGATGCATGCGTAACAGAACCGGTGGAGGCATGGCATCACATAGGCAGGATCATCCCAGCTGTCCAGGCATACTGGACAGCGGGTGTCCAGCTCTGTGGCCATGCTCTCCACTCCCTGCGGTGGGCTGCGGGGAGCTGGGGATGACAAACTGCTCCCTCTCTTTGGCGCTGCAGCAGCGGGTGTCACGCTAGAAAAGGGAGAGAGGCCACCGTCATTGGCTGGTCCACGGAGGGGTGGAAGAGATGCCCAGGTCCCTCTAAGAAGGAAACGCTCCCAGCTCCCGAGAGTGAGGTTTCCCCACCCAGCTCACCTCTGCTGCCGCGAGCGCACCTCCTGGGTGCCCCGGCCACCTGAAGCTGGCAGGGCCGGGGATAATCCTTTGATGGCTCTGGGGTTGGGCACAGAGAGCTGCAAGCAACAACTCCGCAACCAGGACACCAGCACCAAGGCTTCGCTCAACACTCCAGCCTTGCGACCTGCTCAGCCGGAGTGCGGGCACAAACCAGCTGGGTGGGACTCGGCACCCAGATACCAGCAGCGAGCAGCACCTGGTCACAATCCATCGCTAGGTGACATCACAGTCCATGCCTCCGTGACAACAGAACTCATCACCTGGGGACTTGGTGATAACAGAACAGGGGCCGTCCACACCATGGCCGTCATGATGGGCCGTCATGATGGGCCGTCCACACCACGGCCCTTGCCCCAGCAGCGCTGTGGCCCCACAACACGCATCTGGGCTTACCACAACGCCACTGCCCACTCCATCCCCGCAGCTCCTGTCTTGGTGCTCAGCATCGGTGTTTCACGTCAGTCACCAAGGCCTTGGCCACGGCTTCCCAGGGCCCCGTCAGGTCACTCGGGCCATGGCAGACATCTCCAGGCACACAGGGCAAGAGGGTTCACTGGGTAACACCTCGTGCCTCCCTGGCAGGCTGCAGGACAAAGTCCCACAGGCTCTCCCCACACCCCAGCGCTGCTGGCCAGCCCCCTGAGCTCCCCTGCTTCCTTCCATGGGGGGTCACGGGCAGCACTTGGCTCGCTCTAGCAGGTCTTCTCCTGTCTTTCTACCCTAGCCCGAGGGCACGAGGGTGATCCCCTCTGCTCAGCACCCATCAGGCCTGGATGAGACACTGCATCCTCTTTGGGGTCCCGGAGACAGGTTGACAAAGCAGAGGGGCTCAGGGGAGGCAAGGAGGGTCTGTGGGGCTGGGGCTGGTTCAGCACGGAGCAGAGAAGGCATCGGGCCACCTCACAGCCCACCCCCGTGCCTGTGGGGAAGGCATCAAGGCGGTGGGGACAGGCTCTTCTCAGCATTGCGTGGTGAGCGGAGAGATGGTGGCATCTCCTGAAACGAGACGGGTTCAGGCTGGAGATGAGGAATCAAACCCCAGATCCTTGTGAGGATCACGGAGCACTGAGTGGGTTGCCCAGAGAGGAGGTGGGATCCCTGAGCCTGGAGGTCAGCCTTCAACACCCGAGTGGTCACAGCCCAGAGCATCCAGGTCTATAGTCATTGTTGGCCTTGCCCTGAGTCCGTGTTTGGACAAGAGACCTCCTCAGTCTCCTTCTAGCAGGAGAGGTTCAGTGGTTTGGATGTTGGTATGAGCAAGTACGAAGGGGAACATCCGAGTGTGGAAGCCTCAGGACTGGCAGAAAAAGGGCTGTGAGAATCGCAGGTGTTGATGGCACTCACGCTAGCACTTCATCACGATCACATCTACGTGCTGCTTCTCAGGACACCCAGGCACGGACAATCCAGGAGATGTGAAGAGGCTCCAAAGGCTGTGCCAAAGGCTGTGTGTCTTGTCCTCTTTCTCACCGCAGGTAATTCTGTCCAGACTCGGTGGCAATACACATTCAGCTGCTTGCCAATAGGTGGATATGACAGCATGCTTGTGAGGGGGTGAAATAAATTTTAGTTTCAAATCAAAATCTCCCTCCCCTGCTTGCTTTGAAATTTGCAACATTATTGAGATTTGTCGATACGGTTTGCAACAGAGGTTTTGGGCTGGAATGCCCAGAATGCCCAGGGAGACCCTCACAAACTCTGCCTAGAGACCAGTGGTGCAACGTGATCTAAACAATTAAAGGATAAGATTACTTATCATATTGCATGGCTCTTCTTGCTCACATAAGATTTGGGGGGGAGGGGCAGATTGCTATTCAGGGGTTAAAGTCGTTTCACTTAGGAATGAGTACAGCGTGCTACAGGCAGTCTGAAAGAAGAGCGTGGCCTCTTATTATTTATATGTCCCCAGGTTCTTTATTTTCGTCAGACATTTCAATGTAAGTTGCCTCATGTCATCAACAAGCATATAGAAAAAAGACTTGAATGCATTACATTATCCAAAGCCATTTGATCATATATTTATAAGTTGTGCAACATGGCCACAAAGCAATCAATGAAGACAAGCAAAACAAGCAAGCAAGCAAAGGAGAGGCCAAAGAAGGACGACATAATGTCAATGAGCACTCTTTTTGCCCTCCTCGATACCCAGTAATCTAAGTAAAAAGTCCCCAACAAGTAATGCATTCTTGCCAAAATCAAAGGAATGCCTTAGACTGCATGAAAGAAGAGCAGCTCAGAAAACGTGATACACAGAAGGGAAGATTTGAGGTCACAGTGGCTTTGGCGGCCCTGTGAGCGGAGAGGAAAAGGTACTCAAGCCTCCATTTTTTCTTTCTCCTTAATTCACCAAAACTCCCCTGAAGCAGTGTTGTCATTGGAACTGGGCTTACAATTTGTTCCCAGAGGAGTTAGGAACGCCTTTCCTATTCCTTCTTAATCTTTCACTTCCTTGGAAGCACCCGTTTCTCTGCAAGGTGTGGGCTTCCACCTTAAGTCATGGCTGCTTGGGCATGCCTTGTGGCAGCCCCCCTGAAACCAGCGAGGAACAGTATTAAAACCCAACACTTGGTCTCTTGGCATTTCATCCGATGCCACGTTGAGGACAGAATTGCATTCTGGTTTTGCCCTTATCCTTCGCTGAGGACAGATGGTTTCTCATGGCACAGCGCAGACATATGAAAGAAAACACAACAGAAATGTAAAAGTCAAATTTATTCTTGATCTTGATACTTCTGAGGATGTATACGGAACAGATAGGCAAGCCAAGACAAGCAGCATTGTGGCATACAACCAAGGAGAAGACGTTGGGGACTTCCCCTTGAAGTCAGCTGCTCTCATTCAATTCAGAGCCCGTTCAGATTCAAGTCAGTGCAGAAAGAGCTAGAAAATGGGTTTCCCCCAGAATGTGTTCTACCGTTAGTAGTAAACTATTTAAGGACATGATTTAGCTCTTCTTTTCTGTTGGGCCACTTTGGGGCATTGGTTATCTTCTTTGCCAAAAGTGCCTCTGAATAATTGTAATACCAAACAATATTACTACATGAATAGACTGTTGACGAGAAGAAATTTCTTTCTGCATATTGCCTGTATGCCTGAACTATCCATAAAATAAGCCTTCAGAAAAGCTTTAAAAAGGAATGTAGGAAGAAAAAGAAACTGAATACAAACTGGAAAGGAAAACATAAAAATGTGAAAATAAAATTAAATGCTAATTAAAATGTAAGAGGAAAATTGTTAGCACTATCCACAGTCAGCTGGTAGGTCTCCTTGACCCCCCATTTCACTGCAGCAAAGGCTTCAAAATAGGGCAGGACAATTTTATGAGGAACACAAAATGACCAGAGGTATGAAAAAACCCCTTAGCCACCCCCTCCCAAGTGCCTTTCAGTAGGCTAGTATATCCTCTTGCTGTAAAGTCTATGCCACCTTCCACCATGGGCAAGAAAAAGACTTCTCTTTTACAGTTGTTGAAGATTTCAGGGGCAGGAGGAAGGAGAGAGGGAACTCCACCTTCCCCCACGGCAGAGCTCAGTGAGCTCTGCTAGACGCAGGTTTCTGGAAAAGGTATGTCACGGGTCTGATCCGGCAGGGCAGTCTTCCCCATGCAAGCTCGCGCCACAGCCATCTCCCAGATACTCTGAAGGCAGATTCCACGAGTGGACACTGTGGTATTATTACATATTTCTTCAAAGGTGTAAAGGCCTTTGCCTGTGTTCTCCATATTTTCCAGTTTCAAATTTGTTAGTTCTTCTTCATGTATTTTGGCACAGACCGATTTTAATTGATGCCACTGCATCAACTGTTGAATTTGACAAGAAAGCCGGGCTGGCTTGACCAAGAAAGCTGGAGCATGGCTGCCTCATGATAGTGTAATTGTTCCCAACTTTAATTCTTTAAATTGTGTTATTTTTCCCATAGAAAAATATAGCTTAGTTTGATAATTATGCTTCTAATTGTAGCATCATTACTTCGCAAAGAAAAAAAACGAGCTTAAATTCAGCAGAGTGCTTTGAAAGTGCTGTTCTTCCCACGAGCACTTGCATTTTCACATATTTAGTACTAATAACATAAAAGTAAGTTCTTGCCTGTGTTTTAGCTGTTGCCTTCACGGCACTAATATCACGACAGAGAGAGAGCCACTTTTCAGAAGGACTGTGAATCCAACAGCTATGAAGGCGTCCTGCTTACGACGAAAAGTGTCAGCTTTTATGGAAAGTTAAGTATCTACGTGGAAGGCAAGGGGGAGTGGCAAGGGACAAATCCCAGTGGGCCGCCTCCACAGTTTCTCCTGTGTGAACTTGGGAAGCTGGTTAGATGCACTTACTGAAGGCACACAGGCAGTGAGTATCTCCCTATGCTTGCCGTCCTTGACTTTGTACAGCTTGAATGGCATCTCCTTGGACTGCGAAGGAAAACCTGAAAATCTCGTACTTGGTGTACTCATTCCTGAGAGAAAAGAAAAGTAAAATATCCATTGCTTTTCTGGAAACTTTGCTTAAAAGCTCCCTCTGATAATCGCCTGCATTACCAAATTAAATTTCTTTTTTTAATTTTCAAAACAGAACGTGACAGGAATGTTATTTTCCGTGTCTCCTCTCAGATTGTTAGTTATTCAAAAAGAAGAAACTGAAAGATGCCACCGCCCCAGCCAACTGTTCACTTGGGCATCCTGTGTCTTAAAACAGCCCCATACCAGTCTGGAACAGGTAGACAGGAAAACAGGGCTTTGCCAGTTTCTTCCTTGAGATTTGGGTTTGAAGTGGAAACACAGAGAGGCCAAGACTGTAGTCATGAAGAGGGGAGGGCAGGGGAAAATACTTTCCTCTCCGGTTCCACTCTTCTCTACCAGGAAGGGCGCATGGCCATGGAGAAGTCCCTGCGACCCACACGCGCCTGGCCCAGCGCGGGGCACGCTCGTTGCAGGGAGGTGCCTCCAAAATGCAGCAGGACTCAGAGTTATCCCAGGCCCATCTCTCGCTGAAGTGACACCTGGCTCCTGAGCTGCAGCTGTTTTGGAGCCAGGGGGACTGAGAAGGAACGAAGACCACATGAACGGAGATGTCATTTTCTGACTTTGAAGGATGTTGGGAGAAACGGGACCGCTCGGGGGGGGCACTGTGGCATTTGTTGCTGGAAACTTGCAGGTGAAGGGCCTTTAATGGGGTGCCTCATTTCTGCCACTTCCATGGAGCAGCAGGGATGTGGAGATCCAGAAACATGAAACGAGCCTAATTCAATCCCCTCGGGATGCCGGGTGGCACTCCTGTTGGCAGCCGTGTCACCCCCACAGGCGCCAGATGCCAGAGGGGAACGTGCTGTGCCCTGTGGGGAAGCAGGGGTCAGCCAAGAGAGCCACAACCACAAAGAGAAAGAAAAACTCCAAATAAATGCTGTCATCAGGCAGGATATGCTCTCCACCTGACTCAAGGTGCCCTTCAAATCCTACTAGAAAACATAGTGCACTGCTGGTAGTACACGTGTCACCGGTAGATGATGTGAAGCAGTACACATGAGGCAGTACATTACTAAATTTTGCTGTTTGTACTGGGAATATAAATATGTATACATGCATGTATACCTATAGACAAATACAGTACTTTCAGGCAGACGTCCATCGGGCCCTCTTAAAAGTTGCTATTTCTCTTAGAGGAATTTTTTTGCATCGCTCATTTTCATTGCACCAAAAAGCACAGGTTACCACCTGCGTTCCCTGGCACAGCGGTCAGAGGATGGTGATTAACCTCAGCAAGTGCTCAGCCAGTTCACAAGAAACCACGACCAGCTGTGACTCCGCGCAGGAGGAGGGATTTGGGTGCTGCCATAGCGAGGCTGCAGCAGGCACTG
Organism: Platalea leucorodia; assembly: GCF_965183815.1. Classification (NCBI taxonomy): domain Eukaryota; kingdom Metazoa; phylum Chordata; class Aves; order Pelecaniformes; family Threskiornithidae; genus Platalea; species Platalea leucorodia. The sequence goes on from NC_138858.1 coordinate 52,185,095, forward strand.
CAGGCTGGGAGGAGAGCAGAGCCCCGGGACGTGGGGGCAGAGGGTGCGGCGAGGAGGAGGCCAGCCCTGGGGTGATGAGCGGTGGGGCAGGGGCTGGTGCTGGAGACCTCCCCAGCTGGGAACATCTGCCCCGGGACCGGCTGCAGAGATGCAGGTCTGGACCTGGGCAGCCCTTGCCTTCAGGGGGAACAATAAAATAGAACCTGGCATGTGTAGAAGGCCCCGTCAGCATTAATATCCCGCCCCTCCTGGCCAGGGCTTCATGGCTGCACGGCCTCTCCCAACACACTGACTCCCAAGGAACCAGCGGACTCATGAGGAAATGGAGGACGCAGCACCAGGAAAGGGGGGGAGAACACAGGTGGGCA